>NC_139947.1:14308481-14553481 GCF_963454915.1 Gymnoscopelus microlampas | reverse complement strand
GATGTCGTTAAAAAAAGTCAAATTATGACCAATATATCGGCCAGACGGGCAAAACGATACATATATACATATATAATCGTCTGGCTCTACTTTTAACACCCAACATCTCCCAACCTAATCTCCCCCCACATAGTCTGTAATAGTCTACAAGTCCTTATGGTGTGTCAGGGCCTTAAGGGGATATACCACTCATTTTCAACATTGAACCATGTATATAAGAAAAAAAGTCCCCCCCTTCTAAGTTTCCTAGAACTGGAGAATCAATTGTTGGGGTCATGTGATCAGAGACATACGGAAGGTGTACTCTGTGGCCCGTCCTCTAGGCTGCCTCATTCACTAGAATGGGGAATCTCACTTTCAGCTGAAACAGTGTGACTTGTAGTAGTTTATAATGGCATATGGCTATATATCACATTTCACAATACATTGTACTTGTAGATAATAGAAATCAATTGGCTGGAAATGCTTTAACAAGTCTTAACTTTATATTCAAAACCAGTTAGGATTGAATGGGTTAATACATATAATTAGACACACTATAACTATATCGTGCTGCTTTACGACTTGAGACAACCGGTTGATCCCTCACAGTCATGTGAGGGGTGTGTGTATGTATGTCAGTCAGTCATCTGAGACCGTAAGAAGACAGTCACACTGGTGTTTGTTTGTATACAAAGCTATCCTGGGGCAGCTGAGCTGAACCAAATGGCTCCAATGTGGTTCTTGGACTTCATGTGACATCAGTCATCTATGACGTCAGTCGTCTATGACGTATGACTCCACATTTGTCATACAAAAGCCCCATTGACTTCTGTTATCAAATGTAAGTTAACGTGTTCAAACCGATATGAAATATTATGTGTAAGAGGAAAGAAATGATATTTGTGGCCTGTGGCCTACTAGCAGCGTGAACAAGTAACTTAGTGCTGATCCAGTCCAGCAGTGTGCAAACTTAGCTCCGGACAAAAACAAACACAATGACACACACACACACACACACACACACACACACACACACACACACACACACACACACACACACACACACACACACACACACACACACTGACCCTCCTACAGACGGTTAGCTTCCTACAGAGCCACGCCGTAAAAATAATAGTTGTTGTTGATGACCATTTATGAGTCAAAGGACAGCTCCGTGCTGGACCAACACAGGTGCTTCCTGGTTCTCTACAAACCCCCCCCCCCCCCCCCACTCCCCCCGTCTCCCTCTCTGTCCTGTCCTGTCCTCTCCTCTCTCAGCTCTTCTTCCCTTGTCTCCTCCTGTCTCCTCTTCTCCTCTCCTCTCCTAGCTCTTCTTCCCATGTCTCCTCCTGTCTCCTCTCCGCCCCTCCCCTCCTCCTCTCCGCCCCTCCCCTCCTGTCATCCCCTCTCTTCTCCTCCTCTCCTCTCCTCTCCTCCTCTCTCCTCCTCTCCTCTCAGCCTCACCCCAGTGTGTGCAGGAAGCAGTGATTCCAGAGAGCCCGCTCTTCTGATGATCAGAGGAAAAACACAATGCCTTCAGTGTGCTAGGAAGGAGCGTAGCTTGTAAAATGCACGCACGCACGCACGCACGCACGCACGCACGCACGCACGCACGCACACACACACACACACACACACACACACACACACACACACACACACACACACACACACACACACACACACACACACACACACACACACACACACACACACACACACACACACACACACACACACACACAAAGGGAACGAACTAGAATGGAACATGCTTTTACTATTAAGACTATTTTTTTCTTTCCATATGACTTTCCCAGGAAAATCCCCCTCATCAGGGTAGGTCCAATCCAGACAGACAGACAGACAGACAGACAGACAGACAGACAGACAGACAGACAGCAGATGGGTTAAAAGGGGCGAGGAGGAGAACATTTTACTTCACTTCCCATCCGAGATCTGAGACCCATGTGATTTTTTTTAGGGTGTGAAAATGAACCGACTAGCCTCTTTAGCCGAGATGTATATTTAGTCCTACGGCGGTGTCGTGCGGCAGAAATAGCAGAACTACAAGCTGTGAGGTTGTAGATCTGCTAGAGCTTGTAGAGCCATTTCTGTGTGTGTGTGTGCTACACCGTCGTGCAACAGACTATAAACTAACTAAGTATGTCTGTGAGTGTGTGAGATTCTAACAGGAGGGCCGCTATGTATCAAATTATTTTAGATCTTTTTTTCTTTTGGGGGGGGTGCAGGGGGGGATAATAACGTGGGAACGTCTAGTGCTTCTCACTTGCACTAAAACTCTACACTACTCAGTGGTGGAAGAAGTAGCCTACTCCAATTGTTTACTGAAGTAAAAGTATCAATACTGCAATATAGAATTATTCTGTAAAAGTAAAAGTATTGAATTCAAAATTAACTTGAGTAAAAGTATGAAAGTATTGGCATCAAAATATACTTAAAGTAGCAAAAGTAAAAGTACTCATTATGCAGAATGTCCCATTTTTTCGAATGCATAAAATGTATAAAAAGCTTTTGAAAATAGAAGATCTACAAGCTCTGTGAACGTGAGCAGTACAGTACTTGAGTACATGTACTTTGTTACTTTACACCACTGACACTACTTCATGTCTACAGAACACAAATAATTCACTACCATCTGGCTTAAATACAAGCCAATGTATGTGGACATGTATATAAGATTAATTAATACACTGAGCATTTAGCATGTCTGAATCACCCCTGGGAGAGCGTCGCTCCTTTATTTGGGTGACACAGACATACAACTCTGTCCATTTCTGGAAGGCCTCAACAGTTGGTACCATTTAGGAAAACTAGGTCACTTCCGCCTTCTGTGTGTGTGTGTGTGTGTGTGTGTGTGTGTGTGTGTGTGTGTGTGTGTGTGTGTGTGTGTGTGTGTGTGTGTGTGTGTGTGTGTGTGTGTGTGTGTGTGTGTGTGTGTGTGTGTGTGTGTGTGTGTATGTGTGTGTGTGTGTGTGTGTGTGCGCGTGCGTGCAGTGGTGGAAAAAGTACTCACATTTTCTACTGAAGTAAAAGTAGCACATTATAAAAAATACTCTGTTAGAAGTAAAAGGCCTGTGTTCCTTGAGTGTTACTTGAGTAAAAGTACAAATAATTGCAGTGGAGTAAAAGTACAATATTTGCCTCTGAGATGTAGTGAAGTAGAAGTAAAAGTATTGGAAATTGTAAATACTACAGTAAAGTAAAAATACCTAAAATACAAAATTGTACTCAAGTACAGTACTTGAGTAAATGTATGTGTGTGAGTGTGAGTGTGAGTGTGAGTGTGAGTGTGAGTCTGAGTCTGAGTCTGAGTCTGAGTCTGAGTCTGAGTGTGTGTGTGTGTGTGTGTGTGTGTGTGTGTGTGTGTGTGTGTGTGTGTGTGTGTGTGTGTGTGTGTGTGTGTGCGTGCGCGTGCGTGCGTGCGTGCGTGCGTACGCGCATGTGCGTGAGTATAAACATATTGAGCACTGGAGGATGGCTATACTTTGAGCAGAAACATGTTAATTCCAAACAGTTCCTTCACACACACACCACCACACACAGTAAGAACTGGAGGGTTATACTTACTTCGATTGTGACAGTTTCACAGTTAACTTAACACTGTGTAGAACGACATACCTTCCTGTAAGCACCGTAGTGCTAAAGCATAACGCTCTCAGCAACATAATACTGGTGGCTGCTTTGTTGCAGGCGCCAAAAGGAGACTTCCGTTGACAGAAGGGGCTCAGGTTTTAAACACAGCCTCCTACTCTGCACCATTGTTTCCATGTGTTCACGCGCACACACACACGCGCACACACACACACACACACACACACACACACACACACACACATACATACACATACACACATGCACACATGCACGCACACACATATGCACGCAGAGTCTGCATTTGCAATTTTATTTTGCAGCCACATATGGCATTTGCACTGTTTCTTTTTTTTTATTATCTTATTTTATTATCTTTTGTCTCTTATTTTATTATCTTTTTTTATCTGCCTATTGCTTTTTAGATCTTCTTATTGCGTGTTTTTTATTGTTTTCAGGAGGAGGCTCTTAAGAACAAGAAATTCACCGCCTGCAACGTTGCCACAACTTGTATTGTAAGTGGAAGTGACAATAAAAATAAAAACAATTGAAACCTTGAAATACACACATGCATGTGTGTTGCCATGTCCCTGCATATGCGCACCCACACACCCACACACACACACAAATTATCTTCCTAATGCTTAATTTATGCTCTCATGACGTTGTCACACGGCCTTCAAGCTCACAACGTGTCGCATCCGCACCGCGTTGCGAGCTTATTTTAAACCCTATGGTTGCGAGCTTGTAGATCGACTATTTCCGGCGCTCGCCACCGTCATATGACAAAGTATAAATTGCCGCTTAACCCATTCAATCCGGGAACACATCTCTGTCATTTTAGATTTCTTTGACTATTAAAAAATAGCAGATATACAAGCTCATAGCGCGGCACCAAGTGCAGCGCTTATTGAGCTATTTTTTTATTTGCAAATATTTGAAATATATATTTGAATATATATATTTTTTTTATAGTGAACAGATATGGAGTTACAAATTAGTTAAAAAATATACATTCAAAGATTTGCACACATTTTTATGATTTTTCAAAAATAGCAGATCTACAAGCTTATAGCGTGACACTCGGTGCCGCGCTAAGAGCTTGTATATCTGCTATTTTTGAATAGCCAAAGAAATCTAAAATGACAGAGATGCGTTTCGGGATTGAATGGGTTAAGCTTTCCATCTGTCAGTACTGTGTGAACCAGTCCAACAGGAGTGTCAATCAGTGTCAGGGCAGGCATCAATACTAACCAGTTTACAGTCTCCATTCCCCACCATTAGGTTTAATCCTGCAGCATTCACCATCAGAATACCGTAAATGCTTACTGGAACTCACACTATTAGGAGGATCTTATCTGGTACAGCGGTGCACTTGAAGTAATCTCTTAAAACACACACCCGTCACATCTCTGATTTGCTGCTGTTTGACAACGCAGCGGAAACAGAATGCAAATAGTATAGCACACACACACACACACACACACACACATTCTTCCAGTCCATAAACAGTAAAAGATCAGCTTCCATTTCTTCCGGGCATCCAGGACAGGAAAAAAAGAATACGCTTCTAAAGATAGCAACTAAATATTGCAGAAAAAAATGCTGATCAGACTCGTCGTATTACACACACACACACACACACACACACACACACAACACACACACAACACACACACAACACACACACACACACACACACACACACACACACACACACACAGTTGTGCGTGTTTGGCTGAGGTCCCAGCAACAGCAGGACTAGAGCATGAGCACCATTATGGAAATTAGTGTGACACTGTGACTGCCTGAAGCTCCTCTATGACTCTGAACCTGACTCATGATGATGAAGGAAGAGAGAGAGAGAGCGAGAGAGCGAGAGAGAGAGAGAGAGAGAGAGAGCGACAGACAGACAGACAGACAGACAGACAAAGAGGGGGACACAGACAGACAGACAGACAGACAGACAGACAGACAGACAGACAGACAGACAGACAGACAGACAGCGACAAAGAGAGAGACAGAGATGGAGAGAAAAGAGGGGGAAGAGAGAGGGAAGGACTTGGAGAGGACTGTGGGAAGAACAAAGAGAGGTGAGGTGGGAGACAGAAAGTGGGAAAGATAAAGAAATAGAGAGAGAGAGAGAGAGAGAGAGAGAGAGAGCAGCTCTGCAGTCTAAGATAGTGGTGGATAAAAATCTGAAAACATTTGGAAAGGTTAGTGAATGTGAGAGACTGTGTGTGTGTGTGTGTGTGTGTGTGTGTGTGTGTGTGTGTGTGTGTGTGTGTGTGTGTGTGTGTGTGTGTGTGTGTGTGTGTGTGTGTGTGTGTGTGTGTGTGTGTGTGTGTGTGTGTGTGTGTGTGTGTGTGTGTGTGTGTGCGTGTGGGGGTCCTAGGTGAGGGAGATAATATTCCCTCCTCCTCCTCTGTGTTTATCCAGCTCTGAGGGGAGGTGTTTACATTGGCCTGGTTAAACACAGACGGCCCCAATGGCTTTTGTTAATAATAAATAACGTAAACAGCCCGCCAGGACACAAGGCATGCTGGGATTGCTAGCTGTAGCTAAGCTATTCTGCTCCTTCAGGACCATCGTCCTGCCTCTGACCTACTAACACCATGAGACACGCTCTCCCACTTCACACAGAGAGAGAGAGAGAGAGAGAGAGAGAGAGAGAGGCCAATATCCTTGACCCTTGTACATGGATTTTTTTCTGTTTGCCAAACTGCTTTGGCAAGGTAGAAGTATCTTTCCAATGCCAATAAATCTCCTTTCAATTTAACTGAATTGAGAGAGAGAGCGAGAGAGAGAGAGAGAGAGAGACAGACAGAGAGAGACAGAGAGAGAGAGAGATTACTGATGAATTGAGTATAAAGGACCACAATGGAAACAAGCCCCTGGGTTTTTTTGTGTTTTCCTTTTAGCATAAAATCAATCAATCAATCAGAGAGAGAGAGAGAGAGAGGGACAGGGACAGAGCGGGACAGAGGGACAATATTTGCTCTAAAAACACTTCACGTTTTTCAGACCAAGGACCCCTTAGCTGAGAGAGAGATGAAGGCCCCTACTACATATTGTATAACATTGTGTTGCAGATTAAACGTTTTTCATGGATAGTTGGATTCATGTTAATGTGTATTTTCAAATAGTTAACCTTTAAACCCTCAATGTTTAGTCAACTTCACCGCTGGCTCTGTACTTGCTCTTTTTTCCTCTACACCGACTCTCCGAAAATAATCGATCTGCAAGCTCAGCGTGGGGCGTTGTGAGCTTGTAGATCGGCTATTTTCGGGCTAATGTTCCCCACCACACAAAGATTTGGCGGACACCCTGTAGGAACTTTTTTAATGATTTATTTCAACCGACAGCAGCTGAAGTATCATGTCTGTCTGTCTATCAGTCCCTCCTGGTACACACAACACCACTGACCACTTTCTTAACACGCTGAGGAAGGCGCTTGACGCCGAAACGCTATTAATTAAAGTACCAGAAGGTTAGTATTTTTTGGCAGTCTTGACTTAGGGGGCAAGATGGTCCGGTTGAGGGGGTGTCGCCCCCCTCACGCCCCCCCCCGCGACGCCGGGCCTGAATACATAGCATGTCTGACTTGACTGTGATGAGGGCTTTGGCCTTGGTTGCAGGTTCCCATGTGTAGGGAACAGATATGAGGGAACAGACTCCAGAAAGAAACAATGCACTTTATATATTTTCATCTAACAGCTGTTTTCTGATCTGCACTGAGCACCACACCAGCTGAGAGAGAGAGAGAGAGAGAGAGAGAGAGAGAGAGAGAGAGAGAGAGAGAGAGAGAGAGAGAGAGAGAGAGAGAGAGAGAGAGAGACGGAGAGGGGGGGGGGGATTGATCTGGGACCGTCTGGGACTGTGTGGGAGAGGGGGAGAATGGAAAGATGGAAAAAAGAGTAAGGTCTTGGGAATGAGAGGGATGTGTGATGAGTGTGTGCGTGTGCGTGTGTGTGTGTATGTGTGTGTGTGTGTGTGTGTGTGTGTGTGTGTGTGTGTGTGTGTGTGTGTGTGTGTGTGTGTGTGTGTGTGTGTGTGTGTGTGTGTGTGTGTGTGTGTGTGTGTGTGTGTGCGTGTGTGGGCGATAAGACTGCCGGAAAAAGGAAAGTCAGCCGAGAGGATGGCAGATCGATTTGTCCCCCGAGTCTCACAACAAACACAGTCTCTCTCACTGCACACAGCTCACCTCTACTGCAACCTCTGAGATCTCCCCATCTCACACACACACCCACACACACACACACACACACACACACACACACACACACACACGTATTGCCATACTTGTGAGGACATCATAAAGTTAGCACGATCATTTTAGAAATGCCATTCTTTGGCCATTTTTAACACTCAGTGGTGTAAAGTAATTAAGTACATTTACTCAAGTACTGTACTTAAGTACAATTGTGAGGTACTTTTACTTTACTGTAGTATTTCCAATTGTCTATTACTTACTTCTACTCCACTACATCTCAGAGGCAAATATTGTACTTTGACTCCACTACAACTATTTGATTTGATTTGATATTGTTACTTGTTACTTTGCAGATATAAATCATTACATTATAAAACATACATTAACCACTTTAGCCCCATTTTATACCTAGGCTATTGGAAAATAGCTCATAACGCGTCGCATCGCGACGCGTTGTGAGCTACTAGATCTGCAATTTTACTTTTACTCAAGTACATTTTGAATTCCGGACTTTTACTTGTAACGGAGTACTTCTACATTGCAGTATTGACACTTTTACTTAAGTGAAACATTTGAGTACTTTTTCCACCACTGTTAACACTAAGCCTAAAGCCTGTAGAGTTTAACGGCGCTGCGACACAGCGTGAGCTTGTAGATCAGCTATAACAGAGCAGTACTCAACTTTGAATCAAGCCTACCTCTCTAAAAAAAAAATTACATAAAAACAACCGTTTTTCTTGTGAGGAGAAGCAGGAAAATGTTCCTCACACTGTAATAATTCTCAAATTCCACTATAGTTGTGGGGACATTCGGCCCTCACAAGTACAGTAATAAGTACATACACTTCCTCCCACACACACACACACACACACACACACACACACACACACACACACACACACACACACACACACACACACACACACACACACACACACACACACACACACACACACACACACACAGAGAGAGAGAGATAGACTCCCCTCTCTTTCTCTTGCCCTCCTTCCCCATTCTTCATGTAAAGCATGTCAGTGCTGCTTTATCTCATTGGTCTGAAGCACAGACTGTAGTTATACACAGTTTGGGGTTCTCACAGTAACTCAGTGCTGCCGTCTGGGTCCAGTCGGGGTGGGATCCGTGTTCGGGCCAAATGCCCACAATCTGTCATATGCAGACGTCCATGAGAGAGACTAAGGACCACCGGCACCCATACAACACATACTGTAATAACACCAGTGATGGAAGAAGTACTCACATTTGTTTTACTTACTGTAAGTATCAATACCACAATGTCAACAAATACTCTGTTACAAGTAAAAGTTCGGTATTCCAAATTTACTTGAAAAGTACAAAGGTGTACAATCAAAATGTACTTAAAGCACCAAAAGTAAAATCACTCATTTCAAGTTTTCAAAATGTATGCAAATCTTATGAAAATAGCAGATCTACAAGCGTTGTGAGATTGTAGTTGCTTGTAGTGTTGTTGAGAGCTTAATAGCCAAAGTATATATATAGGGCTGAGATGGTTAATATAGGTTTTGTATTAATAGCCTAATCCAAATCTGCAAAGTAACTAGTAACTGTAGTTTTCAAATAACTGTAGTGGTGGTGGAGTAAAAGTACAATATTTGCCACTGAGGTGTAATGGAGTAAGAGTGAAAGTATTGAAAAAACATTAGGAATACTCCAGTAAAGTAAAAAGACAAATACCTAAAAAGTCAAATTGTACTTAAGTACAGTACTTGAGTACATGTACTTAGTTACATTTCCACCACTGAATACCACACAACACTTATTCTGGACACGACCCACAGTGAACCGTTTCTTTTGACTGGAAGAGGAAAAGCAAAGGAAAACTAAATAAAAAGGAAAAAAACCTGCTGTACAGTTGTTATCACAGAGCATATCATAACAAAGTAAAGTTGCCATTCGTCTTATAGTGGGAAATACAGGAATGCATGATGTGCCAGCCAGCCACGGGCACATGCACATGGGTGGGTGCACGTCTATGCTGGCACTTAGATGCCCACGTGTGCACGGCACGCACACACACACTGAGTTAAATCAAAACGTTATGATTCCACACAAGTCATCCTCCTGCTTCCCATACCGGCCACCCAGACAGATACACACTCAGGCGCACACACACACACACACACACACACACACACACAGATAGACAGACTCACAGACAGACAGACACATACACAGACAGACAGACAGACAGTTACACGCACGCACGGGCGGCCGTCGGGCGCGCGTGTGCACCATAGGTGTGCACACACACACACACACACACACACACACACACACACACACACACACACACACACACAGCCTGACACATTTGGCCGATTTCTAATGACATTGCAGGCCATGCTGTCCTCCTCTTTGAGTGCATCTCACACACACACACACACAAACACTCTCTCTGTCTGTCTCTCTCTCTCTCTCTCTCTAATCATGTTCTGATGAATGACTCCGCTACTCATGTTTCATCATCATCATCATCATCATCATCATCATGTGTCTAGTGTACAGACACTGAAGGCAACAGCATCAATAAACACACAAAGTCTATAAGCTGAGAGGGGGGCTGGTGACGTCAGAGAGGGTAAATGGTACAGCATTGCTCCTATTCTAGTCCTGTGTCAGCTCAGCCTCATTTATTGTACTTAGTTGCGTGCTGGCGTTGCATGCAGTAAGTAGCAGACATACAAGCTCACCACGCGAATGTGACTTGCAACTATAAGCATCTATAAGCAACTAAAGCAACTATAAACACCAGCATGCAACTATAAGTATAACTCTCTGCAGCCCCACGGTTTCATTTTGGTCAATAAATAAGTGGATGAAACGCATCAGCCCCTGAAGATACATGCAGTGGTGGTGCATCATGGCAGTACATAGCAGATCTACAAGCTCACCACGAGTCACTCTCGTGGTGAGCTTGTAGATCTGCTATTTTACTGAGCATGACACCAGCACTTAACTCTGTGCAGCCCCAAAGCTTTATGTTGGTA
Source organism: Gymnoscopelus microlampas (assembly GCF_963454915.1). Lineage (NCBI taxonomy): Eukaryota > Metazoa > Chordata > Actinopteri > Myctophiformes > Myctophidae > Gymnoscopelus > Gymnoscopelus microlampas. The sequence continues at coordinate 14,542,645 of NC_139947.1, read as the reverse complement.
AATAAATAAGTGGATGAAACACAGCTCAGCCCCTGAAGATATGGACTGGTGTTGCGTTGCATGCAGTAAATAGCAGATCTACAAGCTCACCATTCGTGACGCCTGGTGAGCTTGTAGATCTGCTATTTACTGCATGCATACAACACACAACTAAGTATATAACTCTGTGTGGCTTGATGTTGGTAAATAAAAGAAGTGGATGAAACACAGCAGCAGCCCCTGAAGATACGGATGACTGGCCTTCTGCCGTCCCGCTGACAGCTGGCAAAAGTATTTGGGAATTCTGGAAGACTGCTGTGTGTGAGCGCCACACACACACACACACACACACACACACACGCGCGCGCGCGCGCGCACACACACACACACACACACACACACACACACGCACGCACGCACGCACGCACGCACACGCACACACAGTCTTCTCAAAAAGAAAAAGTATAAACAACACCCACGATCATGTAAAAAAAACAAAAAACACACAGAGACAATGACACACAAACGGGAGTCTAATAATGCACTCACCAGTGGCTGAAACCCCCTGCATCTTGACTTGATCTTTGCACAAACTTTTACTGTTTTCTTTCTTGTGTTTTTTGCTGCTCTGCTGAAGAAGCTGAGCCTGATTCCGTCCGATGAATCCTTTTCCGCTGAGATTGGAAACGGTTCCCTGCCTGTTCCCCCTCCCTCCCCTCCCGGCAAAACGGTGTCAAAACTCGGGGAGAGATCGACTTGTTTTTGCGTTGGTTTCACAAAAGCTGGAGATCATGGATCATGGACTATCGGTGGTTCTTTTGTGGACACGCGAGGAGTTATCCGGGCCATTTTTTTTGCAGATTCATAGATTGATAGAGACCAGTGATCCTTGTAGTCCCTTTCTCCTCCCTCTCTCTCTCTCCCTCTCCAGAAACACAACTCTTCTCTCTCGCTCTCTCTCTCTCTCTCTCTCTCTCTCTCTCTCTCTCTGTGATGCGCGCTCCCGTGTGCGAGCCGCGCGCTCCCTGACCCATTCATTGAGCATGGAACCACTGGGATGGAATAATAACCAAATTAATGGTCGAGTTCAAATGAGTTTGGCATGATGGCAGTGATGTGGCTTTTAATATGTGTCCCCTTTCATCTTTGTGTATCTGTTTATTATACCAGATAAAGCCAAGCCAATTCCAATTGTGTATTTTTGAAACTCACATGAGACAAATGAGCACATCATTTATTTTCATCCATATGCCTATTAATTTGGCAGAAGTGCATGGGAAGGGTTGTTGTCCCATGAAATCATCAGTGGTGGAAGAAGTACTCAGATGTGTAAGTAAAAGTAGCAATTCCACAAATGATTCAAAAGATGAATTGAGTACATGAAATGTACTTGAGTAAAAATACAAAAGTATTGGCATCAAACTATTTCTAAACTACTTACTAAAAGTAAAACTACTCATCATGCAGAAAGTATACCATTTCTCAAGTTGTTTCAAAGGTTTTCAAAATGTGTCAAAAATCTTTTGAAAATTGCAGATCTACAAGTTCACAGTTTGTAGATTGTCTATTTTTGAATGGACCGAGTATAAAAGAAGGTTTAATTTGTTCATGTATTTTAATATTCTAAATCTAGAAACTATAGTAACAAAAAAAATCAACAGGAAAAAAATGGCCTAATCAAGTAAACTAGCTCAAAATTGTACTGAAGTACATTACTTGAGTAAATGTACTTAGTTACTTGTCTTTCTCTGATCATTTCATCATATTCGCCTATTGGCAGACGTGCATGGGAAGGCTTGCTGTCTCATGAAATGATGAAAGTGATTGGGCCTCTCTCTACAGATAGCTCTTTCTTACTCTTCTTGGCTTGTTGTGATGAGGGGGGGGGGGGGGGGTAGAAAAATCCTGGAACACAAATACCAACTGGCATTTCTATGTCAGTGCTCCCATGCCTTCTCTTCTCCCTCGCTCCTCCTGTTCCATTGACTGCAGTTTATATTCCTCTTGAATTTCCAGCCCAGTTAACAATTGCTGTCAGCTGTCGGCGCGGTGGAACCAGGAATTGACAGCTTGACTTTCCAGATCAACTTCAACTTCAACTTTATTGTCACATCATAAGTTCACACCAGGTATTAAAGGAGAGGGTGCAATTATTTTATGCCAGCTTAACCCTTAAAGGACCACATCACCCATCTTCATATAATTTGTGCTCATGCTCATTATATGGTAAAAGAAAAGTGTGTTCTCTGTCTGTATCTCAGAGGCGGGCTGTGTACAGTTCAGAAACCCGCCTACCAGTGACATCATCGCTAGGGAGCCCAAGCTAACAGAAACTTCAGGCTTTCTATTCCTGGAAAGTTAGCATGCTATTAGAAGCAATTGTTCTCACATTAAATTTAAAAAAAAAAGTGAAATCTTGTTTGAAATGACCTAACCTGCCTACCGATGATGTCACTGGTAGGTGGGTGTCTGAACTGTCCACAGCCCTCCTCTGAGACACAGATTGAGATGACAAAACTTGTACCATATTTTATAATGAGCATTAGTGAGGAGGACCAATTATATGAAGATAAGGTTGAAAATGGGTGAAGTGGTCCTTTAAGGCACATTTGCATAAGTGGGTCAGACATGATGGTTGTTATCTTGCCATATGTTTGTAATGAAATGAAAGGTTTTTATCATTTCATATTCCAGGTATTCCTCAAAAAGCTTGTTTTTGATATCAGAACAGTTGCATTTATATAATGGACCTTTTATACATTTAAGAGTAAAACTATAGTGCAAAATATGCATGAATAGAGTTAAGATATACAAGGCAGATCACAATAGCTTGCTTTCTTAATCCCATTTCGCCATTTCTCCAAACGTCAGATGGCTAGAGGTTAAAGGAAAGCTAGGCTATGAATATCTCTATTGTTTAATGTCAGCAGAATAGAACAGAATAGAATATAAATACTTTATTGATCCTGAGGGGAAATTCAAAAACCACAGCTGCTCTCATCAGCAAAGTAGTCATTGTTTTCAAATGTAAAGTTGTGACATGGCCTGTTTGATGTAGGGCTGTATATCTCCCAGGCTTAATCACTTGTCCTGTCAGAGTCCTGAAAATATAGGCTTCTTCATGTGGTCAGTTCAAACCACCTGGTATGACTACCCCCCCCCCCCCCCCCCCCACTCTCTCCACAGTCTCTCGCTCTCTCCCTCTCCCTCTCCCTCTCCCTCTCTCTCTCTCTCTCTCTCTCTCTCTCTCTCTCTCTCTCTCTCAATCTCCCCTCGCTCTCTCAATTTAACTCAAAGGGCATTAGCAGGCGTGAAATAAAACAATAAACATGTATGGGGAATAAAGAATTGTGTAAACAGAGTTGTGTGTCATATTGCAACTTTGAAAAGCTAGCTTATATGAAACCACAAATATGAGCATTTGCTGTTAGAAATATATATATATATATATATATATATATATATATATATATATATATATATATATATATATATATATATATATATATATATATATATATATATATATATATAGGCCTACATCGTCAGGCAAGGATACCTTGATATAAAGCTTCTGAAACAAGTAGCAGCAATTCTTCAAGGTTTTGCAGACACTCTGTATAATACTTTTGGAGACAATTAGCAGCAATTTGTGTTTAAAATAGCACACAAATCTCTCTCTCTCGCTCTCTTTCTCTGTGTGTGTCCGTGCGTGCGTGCGTGCGTGTGTGTCTTTCTCTCTCTCTCCTGTCCCCCCTTTCTCTCTCTTGTTGAAACCAGCGTCAACTGGGCTACGCACCATTAACCCCCTTTGTGACATGCCACTGTAACTGCACGCTTCTCCTCTGCCTCAAATCAACACAGACAACAGTGGGGTCTGTCACTCTGTAATGATACACCCCCCCCCCCCCCCCACCACCACCACCACCCCCCACTCCACCATCTGGCAGCCTGCCAGCCACTACACCACTCTATTCACACCACCCTGTAATAGACCACTGTCACTGTAGCATTATTTGCAAGACCCCCAGGCAGTGGCGGAAAGTAACTAAGTACATTTACTCAAGTACTGTGCTTAAGTCCAATTTTGACGTTTTATTTTAAATTGCTTTTACTTTACGTGAGTATTTTTCAATAGTTTATTATACTGTGTCAGAGTGAGAGTAGGAGGCAAATATATATATTTTTTTTTACTCCATTAGAATTATTTGACAGCTTTAGCTGGTAATGTAAATATATTTTGAAGCCAATACTTTTGCACTTTGACTGAAGTAAAAACAGGGTATTTCTACTTTTACTTACTTGTAAAACGTTTTGAGTACTTCCTCCACCACTGCCTCCAGGACATTCCCACAGTTGTAATAGTTTATTTATCCTAATCTATAATCAGCCTAAAAGGGCCATTCACACCAAACACTATAACTATATCGTTCACCATCTTTGTTATAGTTGTGGAGTGGACTGTGTCATCCATGTGAGTTACAACAATTAAAACAAACTATATCTTTATAGTTAAAATAGTGAGAAAAATAGAGAGAGAGAGAGAGAGAGAGAGAGAGAGAGAGAGAGAGAGAGAGAGAGAGAGAGAGAGAGAGAGAGAGAAACTTTTACAATTTTTGAATTTGAATCCTGAAAAGTTTTGGACATAATGAGGTCTCCCCCCAACAGAGATGATATAGTTATTGGTATTATTGTTCACCATTATCTTTGTTATAGTTGTGGTGTGGACTGTGTCATCCACTTGATTTAGAACTATATTAAAAAACTACATCTTTATAGTTATAATAGTTAGTTATGGTGCTTTCATGGTGTGTGAATGGCCCTTTAATCACATATTTTCCCCTTTCCATTTCAGAGACCCAGCAGCAGGTATACTTGAAGGAGAGCAGAAAACATTCTCTCCTCCCTGGCTTTTGATTTCCAGACTTGCAGTGTAGAGACTAGAGAGAATGAGTTCTGAACGTGTCAGTGCACATGCTGAAAGGCCTCTGGAAGTTGCTGCTATGTGGATGACTGTAAATGGGCCAGGACACGCACGCACGCACGCACGCACGCACGCACGCACGCACGCACGCACGCACGCACGCACGCACGCACGCACGCACGCACGCACGCACGCACGCACGCATGCACGCACGCACACACCGGTGTCCCAGTGTGTGTGTGGACCCACCTGGCTGCCTTCTGTCTGTCTGTCTGTGTGTTTGTCTATCTGTCTGTCTATCTGGGGTCCCCTGGGAGACATCCTCTCCTCCGCTTCCCTAGGGCTCCTGGAATACGCGTGTGTGCGCACGCGTGTGTGTGCACGCGTATGCACGCACGCACGCACGCACGCACACACGCACGCACACACACACACACACACACACACACACACACACACACACACACACACACACACACACACACACACACACACACACACACACATCCACTCAATTCAGTTCAAAACATTGATTACATTTTATTCCACACAAATAAAAGTACAAAAAATAATTGAAGAAACACGGCGCCCTCATGCATTAGAAGGACAATATCAGTCACCAGCACCACGGGGACGGGGGATTTCATTGGGTTTAACAGAATTAAAATGTGGTTTGACGTTCAATGGGTTTCTATAAGAGAGGGTGTGTCTGATTACATTAATATCAAATAGCTAAATATTGAATCAAGCAGCAAACTGTCTGGGGACTAAATGTTTTCAAACTCATTTTGGGTGATATTAATTCTCGGGAAGTGTGTGTCTGTGCTGTCTCGGTACAGTGGGCAGGTTGTTAGAAGGTGTAGCTCAGTTTTCCACCACCAGTAATCACACACCAGAAAAACACTAATCAGTGTCTGTCACATACAATCAGCGTCTGTCACATGCAATCAGTGCTTGTCACATGCAAATTACGAGGTGACAGTGGCTGTCATTTCTTTTTCATGTTAACTGACACAGACACCAGCGATAGTGTGGAGAGATACATATTGCCTGCCTCAAACCTAGCATTAGCATTACAATGCATCCTGGATGATCTGCCTCTAAATACAGGTGTAAACACACTCAAGATGCCTTGACATTCGAGGCTGGGCCACTTTCAGTGCAGTATGAGATGTATTGTTTTTGTCCACATCGGGGTGGCATGTGGCTCAGTCAGGAGGTATAGAGCGGCTCTTGGGAAAAGAGTAGTGGAATTCTGGTTTAGACAAGTGGAGTGAGAGACAATAATTTCAAGGTGGTGATGGATCTGCTTTGATATACATGATATCATGGGGAGAAGTACGTTAGACACACCGCCTGACCAGATCGGTGGTAAGGTAGTTCTGCCATCAAACACAGGGATGAGGGATCAGATAGTTATACTCTAGCTGCTACAAGGACATGCTGAACCACAACAAGACGATAGCTATCAGGCCAAGCTGAGACATCTAGGCTCCTACAAGCTACAACTCCACAACCGGCATGCAGATACTCTACCACAAGCCCCGTTGAGGCACATACAAACACACCACCACTTGTACTGAAAAACATCCCTCCATGTTCTGGAGCCTTGAGTAAAATAAATGACACGACCCATACACAACCCATACATAGGTTAGCCTACAGTACTCATTAACAAGGGGAGTGTGTTGTAGTTTGATCAATGTCCTCTAAGCCCATATGGGCTGCCTAGACACCACGAAACATGCATGATGACACTTTAACCACTTTAACCCTGGTGTCCTGGTTTTGGGGATATCATTAATGGTAGAATTGTTCATTAACTGCAAAATAGTAGATCTACAAGGACACAATGCGACACTTTGTGACTTGCGCATGACATAATCATATGACTAAAGTATAAAATAGGGCATAAGTGGTTAGTAGAAGGGCACCAACTGGCCTAGCGGTTCAGGCGCATACCACATAGGCTGGTAGTCCAGCTTGTCAACGTGTTGCATATTCGATTCCTGATCCTGACGACCTTTGCTGCGTGTCACCCGTCCATCTCTCTCCCCATTTCCAATCAGCCTACTTTCCTATCAATAAAGGCAGAAAAATACCCCATTATTATTGTTTTCCATACTTTAGATAACTAGTCGTTCCAACACACCATGCAGGGTTTGCTATTTAACATTCTTCATAAGCAACAATTCTGATCCACTTTGTTGATATCCATGCCTGTTGTTGGCCAGGAGGAAGGCAAACTGTTGTGCTTACCACATCAACTCCCTCACATGGCAAACCTTCATCTACAAGGGTGAGCTAGCCACCCCGTCAATTTAGTTCTCCCCCCCCATCTCTCTCTCTCTATCTATCTCTCCCTCTCTTAATTTTAACCAGTGCATTCTGGGTTATGACATTTAGACTGCCATGTCAACAGTTTAGGGAAACTGATCAAATTAAGTCTGTGTAGGATTTGTTAAAAGAGAGCCATCAGGAACCTGTCAACATGAAACTTGGTGGGTTTACTTAGGCAGAAATATTGTTACAGACCTCTCCTACAAACCATGAAAAGTGATTGTTATTGATTATTGAACCAGGGTATTTGTAGCTGACAACTTGTTCTACGTACCTCTTGACCCTCAGTGACGGTGTTCTGAATGAGAGGACCATTATGTCTTTTGTCTTTCATACATTAAGTTGAAGGAGTTTTTTTTTGCACAATTTTTAAAATAATCAACCACAGGGCCATGAATGATTCATCGTCATGGCCGTCAATTGTCAATCTTCAGGATATATCGGTTATGAAACTGGCCCCGACAGTCATCTGTACACAGAATATAAATGAGTTATGAGTAATTACAGAACACACCCATGGGGTGAAGCAGTAGATGAACAGAGCTCACCTGATACGCTCTCATTCAGGCCTCACGTCTTTTATTGGAGAGGATCAACAGAGTCAACACCAAAGTAGTTTACAGAGTTCATCCACAAACAGGCGGGGTCGAATAGTGTTGAAAGTGAGTGATGAAAAATCAACAAACAGCTTGGCATAAATGTAAATAATAGATCACGCAAGGTGAGAGTATCGATCGTCCTGTACACCACCCTGCCAAGACCTACAGTATATGCAAACTGCAGCAGATCACAAAGGTGTTTTGTCAGAATTTCCTGTCTAATCAGTTTCTCAGCGGACTATTATGATCAGGGTCAGGGCAACTACATATAATATATTATATTATATATAGATATAGATATATATAGATTCCCGGCTCCCTCTGGGTTAGTGTCAAAGTGTCCATGTCCTTGAGCAAGACAATGACTGAACCCTTAATTAGGCTACAACCAATGAGCAGGTTGATGCCTTGCATGGTTTTCTGCACCATCTGTGTGTGAATGTGAGTGTATTGCGCTTTTTTTTTTTTTTTTTTGAGAAAGGTGCTATATTAATGCACCGTTTACTATTCTATTCTTTTTACTAGTGTTACAGTACGTTCAGGGTTATGTCTATGTGTTTCTGGTAATATTATTGACTGCTAATTGTGTATGACTGTGGCAAAAATAAAGGCAGATAGTGTGTGATTATGGATGGCAGCAGTGTGGCAACGTCAGGGTGGGAGTATGTTGTCGTAATTATCCTAAGATGGAGGCAATAAAACTAATTCATTAATTAATCAAAATAAATAATAACTATCCGGCCGCCGGCCCATTATTGGTCGGCCCACCGGGCATTTGCCCTGTATGTCGGATGCCCAATCCACCATGGGGACCAGTGTCTGTCGTCAGCCATGGCTAACGACAGACAGACGTGAGACAGACTCAAACTCAGGCATGTGGAAAGTTTCTGTTACGTGTATCATGCTGTAGAGTTCATCAACATATAGTGCAAATTCCCATAACCACTTAAATAATTGTTCTTGTCCATATGATATGATCTACTGGACAACACATTTCAACATTAAGTTGATGAATGAATGTTGTGCTTTCACTATTTATTATTTTTATATATAAAAATAACAATTTTGAGGGTTCGCTGTCATTCAAATTCCTAAGGCTGATTTGTGTTTCCAGCGCGCCCCCGGTGGAATGTTTATGTAGCATGAGGTAGGGTTCATCAACTTTCCCTTAAGTCTGTGGTTCTCAAAGCCTGAGTGGGGTCCCGGTCCCAGGGCGTCCCCAGCTAAATTAATGATAGTTAGGAAACAATTGGACCCTTACAGGTCTGTAACTTATGTTATGGGGGTCACTCTGTGGCCTAATCATCAGGGACCTCCCAGTTCGGTGTGCATTAGGCCCTAATGCATACCAAAATGGGAGGTCCCTGAAATTAAAAGGTTTGAGGACCACTGCCTTTAAGTGCACCGGTGGTCCAGGAAAAATGTACACAAAAGAATGTGTGTTTGAAGTATAGAGTGAGCGTACGTACAGTATGTGTGAGCCAGACATGGTGGGGTTGTGCATCATCATGTTGTTTCCCCTCTCTCCATGCAGACCACCTGATGTCCTGCCTGCCTGCTCCTTAAGGCTGTGGAGAAGATACAGTACAGGTCATCACATGATGCATCACATGACAGCTCCGCCAGATACACATGAAGGAGACTCTTTGTGGGAGTCATTCTGATTCAGTGTCACTGAAATAAACACACACTCATGCACATGCAGAAAGAGACATTTGGACCGGCAGACAGACAGACAGACAGGCAGACAGACAGACAGACAGACAGACAGACAGACAGACAGACAGACAGACAGACAGGAAAACTCAGTTTGAAAAATATCAGTTTGACGTTCATGCACGCATGCACACACAGGCCTGAGGCCAGTGTTAGTCCTTGAACTTATTCAAGCTGTTGCTTGACATAACCGGCGCCTCATGCCATTGCCATTTCTTCTAACCATGATGAACCCCATGTAAATATCTTATTCTTTTTTTCCCCTACATTTTTATCCCACGATTTGGTAACCCATTTTTTCACCCAGTGCCAGTTGCTTATGTAATCCTGGGCGCTACTCTCCCTCTGCCAGCTTAGGGAGAGCCCAGAACTGAGCTCATGCCTCCTTCAATGCATGAGGAGCTAGTAAGGCGCTTTTTATCACCTGACAGGGGGGAGTTTACCCGGTAGGATGTAACACGTGAAAGGAACACATTATTCCAACCAGTTCCTTTCCTCTCCATCAGGCGCCGCGGCTGACCAGGGGGAGGCAGTATAGAGTTTTGTGTGTGTGTACCTACCCTAGGAGACACAGAACATGCAAACTCCACACATAAAGGCCCTTTCGCCAACCACACCTAGGGTATGGGGCACTGATGACGCGGAGGAGAGGACACGCCCCCAGCTATATATCTTATTCTACTCAATACTCATATCAGGAATGTTAGAATATCTCACCTGTTTACCTTTTGTCTTTTTTCCCTCACCTTTCCTGAAAACTACAAATGACAATAAAAGTTTAAGTCTAAACAAGGACAATCTTGTGAAAGCCTGTCTTCCTAATGCCATGGATATAGTGCCACCCAGTGGTGAGTGGTGATATCAGCAATGGGACATGGTCAGCACAAAAGCTGAGGATACCACTTTGTCACAATATAGGTGTGTAATCACAGCACCTGACTGTAGTTTTGGGGAGGAATTAGGTCATGGCATGGCTCCCAGTGACCTACATCCTGTGTGCCAGGCCAGCCAGGCTATTGCAGGACAGGATATACGAGACGTGTGGGGAGTCCAACAAAGACTCCTCTGTTGTTACTATAGTGATGTCATGGACTTGCCGATGATGAATTGACCCCTTCCCTCTGTTCCCCCCTAAATATGCACGGTCTATCACATTCAATCATCCGGCCATATGGCAAACGGGGGGCAAACTGTAGAATAGTCTGTGGTGTTGCGGACTTGTGTGTCAAAGTGTCCCCTGAGCAATACACTGAACCGTTAACCGCTCCGGTCCCGGGCGTAGCGCCCACTGCTCCTAAATACATAGGATGGGTGAAAGCAGAGGACCCATTTCATGTATGTGCAAAAGTACAGTGACCAAAAAAATACCCCAAAGAAGTGGAGTTCCTATTTGTTATTGTTGGTATTATTATTATTATTATTATTATTATTATTATGCCCAGAATAAGGACGCATGGGTCCATGTGGTTAATGCAGTGGTTCTCAAAGTGGGGTCCGGGGTCCCACCTGGGGCCTTGGAGGTCCCCAGAATTCATTTTGAATATATAAAACGAAGTAGTTGTCGAAGTATTGAAAAATGTTGCATACATTTGAATTCTTTTAACACAAATCTTCTCTTCAGCAGGTCCCTGGCACAAAACATTTTCAGATGTCCTCAGTCTGTTCCTTCACTGTGACTGGTGGACACTTGTGACCGCTCAATTGCGAGTACTGTGCCAGAGAGTGGCACAGTATTCTATCTAGACTAACAAACACATCAACGACCGACAGTGACAGCATCTGAAGAAAGACCCCATGAACTATACTGCTGCTGGTTCCAGCTTGTCAGCATGTGTTCCGCTAGTTTGAATGGCTCCAACAGGAAGTCCACTCCAAAAACCTGAGGAGAGCTCCCGCACTCTGGCAGGAAGCGCCGGGTGTATGAAAGGTCAAAAGCCAATTGGCTCGCCTCTGTATATGTGGGCGTGTCTTTAATTTGCTGGAGAGAGAGAGAGAGAGAGATGGAGGAGAGGCGTAATTTAGGAACTGGAGAAAGAGAGTGCAGGGGAACTAAATTCCAAGCTGGATGGCAGAAAAAAGACTGAGAGAGAATCCATTGGTGTAAAGTAACTATAAGCACATTTACTCGAGTACTATACGTAAGTACAATTTTGATGTATTTTAACTTTACTGGAGTATTTCCAATTTTCAGTACTTTTACTTCTACTCCACTACATCTCAGAGGCAAATATTGTACTTTTACTCCACTACAATTATTTGAAAACTATAGTTACTAATGACTTTGAGGATTTTGATTATTATTACAAAACATACATTAACCACTTCAGCCGTATATACATACATTTTAGCCATTTGAAAATAGCCGATCTACAAGCTCACAATGCGTCGCGATGCGACGCATTGTGAGCTTGTAGATCTGCCCTTTTCAAAAGATTTGACACATTTGAAAACTTGTGAAATGGGACATTCTGCATATTGAGAATCCCGAGAATTCCAGGACTATAAACAGAGTGTTTCTACCAGAGTATTTCTACCTGGCAGTATTGATACTTTTACTTAAGTAAAAACATTTGAGAACTTTTTCCACTGGAGAGAACTTGGGGGACGGGGGGGGGGGGGCATTGTCTGAAATGTGATCTGTCCTGCAGACTTTCACACAGCTGGGAAGTTCCCCTCGACTCCCCCTCCTCGACCCCCCCCCCCCATCCTCCTTCTTGACTCCCCCATGCAGCCCAGAGCAGAGCCTCCAGCTGGGAACACTCTGGAGGAGAGAGAGAGAGAGAGAGAGAGAGAGAGAGAGAGAGCAGCATCTGACTGCATACTTAGCGAGTTAACCCTTCACATCCGCTTCATGAAGATCTGCAGCTATCTGACCTGCTTGTATATTATTTATTTTCACTCTCATATCAGGAATATATTGGAATATCTGACCTGTTTTAAGCCTCGTTTTCCTTGTTCTTTCTTTCGCCATTCTTCTTAAGCCATTAAGACCTGAGGCCAATTCTACAAATGCCTTTTAAATCGGTAGTTCTAAAAACTTGTTTTGTGTCAAGGACCACTTAAATTGATATAAAATGATTTGGCCACGGACCCCCATCTGAAAAGGTTTTGTGCCAGGGACCCCCAGAAGAGAAGATTAGTGTTTAATTTTTTTTCTTCTAAATGACACAAATGCTTTCCCGGTTTTAATGGGTTTTAAGTTATCTGTCACCCACTTCTTTACACCTGTAAAAACATGTGAAGTGACAATAAAGTTAATTCTGATTCATGACTACTGCAAAAGAAACACAGAGTGACATCTTGGGGACGTTAAGTCACGTTTATTGATTTTGAGCCAGTATGACTACCTTTACACAGTCGAACCACCTCCTCTCTACTGGAAAACAAACAACACTTTTAGACGGTTAGTTTCAGCAGTAATACATCAGACTAAACTCTGTTTTTGTGTTTTTTTTTCTTCCTTTTTTCCAACCCTTGACAAAGTTATACGTTTGTTTTTCAATTCTGTGTAAAGGTTCCCATGTGACTGAGGAACATGCATATGACATTTAGCTGTAATCAATATGCCTCTAATCATAATGCACATTATCAATAAGAATACAGTACTGCATGACAAATTCAAATAAATACCAACATACAGGTGAAGTCGTTATTATTTCATATAAAGGTATCAAACTCTCATTATGGATCAATACTGAAACACAATATGACAATATAACGTTTGCACGGCTAATAATATAACACGATGCCACCGCTTCCAGCAAACAGAAAACCCATTTCTCTTCGTTCTTTTCAATGTAAAACGTTTTTTTATAAATTGCACTTTAATTTTTTAGCTTCTCATCCACATTTCTGACTTTTTTTCACCGCCTCAACAAACAAGCAACTGGCTGTAATGGCACGATTCAAGCTTGTTGATGCAAATTGTTGTTTTCTGTTTACTGAAAACATAATGCTTAAAGATGGTGTAAAAAAAACAAAAGATTAAAGAATAAAAAACAAAACAAAACTGTAAATGACAACAAAGGATAAAAAAATGCGCTCTCTGCACATTATTCAACAATACTATGGATATCACATGACCTTCACCATACAAAGCTAGAGATACGTAGATGTTTCCAATAGCCCAACACATTACAGATGCTTGGAGCATTTTCTTCAAGAATAATCAATAATAGGAGGCCAGAGGGATTTTATTTGGTTCCCAAAGTTTGATAAAAAAAAAATAAGGAAAACAAAAATGAAAAAACATCAACTTTTCTCAATACCCCTGAATTTATTGTTGGGACCACTAACTGACAGAATTCAATGCAATTTCAGTTGTATTGAGCTAATTTCAAAAGTATCATCATCTCACTCGTGCAGAAAAGGTTATTGTTCCCTTCGCACTTATTGCTGCTCGCGGTCATTTTGAACCAATAGCCCCCACCTGAAGCAAAATAAAACATAAAATGCTAATCTAAGATTCTCCCTTGAAACAATGAAAGGCACTACTGGTCAGAAACAAAGAACTAAAACGTAAAACAAAAGTCCTGGCGCTCAGCGAGGAGAGCTACGGACAGCCCCGACCCCACTACACCTCTCTGACTGACGCTTTGTCTTCTTTCAGATTCTTGATTCTTTTCCTAAACGGCGTACCAAGATTTGGCACAATAAACAAAGAGAGAATGAAACAATTCCAATTTGGAATTTAATTGATTCACTTGCAGAGAATTCTGGAGGTCAGTGATCCCTTTTCAGTGGAACGCCCCTGGTAAGGTGATAGGGAAACCCCAAACTTACCAATTTGAATCGAAGCGTTGTCAAGTTTTCTTTTGTGTTATTTTGAACTATTCCTAGGAATAATAAATACATGAAAAACCCCAGAATTTGCTCACACTGGATTTTTGTAAAGATCATGGCAGTAGAACAAACATAATTATAATAACAACATAATGACAGAACATAACAATGCAACAATGGTTATTCAATGGATAAATTCTGAAGGAGAAAGTCAAATAGTAGGTCTGTGGTTTGTGGTATCTTAAGGAGTAAATAGTCTCTGTAATGTGAGACAATTCAGACGGATGTATATTTCTATTCATCATATAGCATGTAGATACTGAATAACTCACAAACCACTAATGCTTTTTCCTAGGTTAATAATGGTATATCATAATCCTATATAATAAAAGTGCACAGGTTAAGAAAACAATAAACTAAAACAAAAAAAAAACAAGATTAAACAGCTTGTTGATTTACATTGGGAAACAACCCCATTTCCCACTCAATCATGAATGAACTCTGTTTATGTTCTTTTTACTTGTGTGAAACATTGGCTTCCGACAGCAGCGCCTAAAATAAGCGACCATGTTTTCATTTCAGTTGAAAGTGTCACTTTCAAGAGCTCAACTGAGGAAGGAAAGAAGCAGGACATTTTCCAAATCAGTGTTTTCATTTGTTTTGTGTGTGTATGTGTGTTTGTTTTAATGTCTTCGAGTCCAAATAGCTTATGCAGTAGTGTTAACTCTTTTCGGTGAACCAAATCAGCAGTGAGAATGGACCTTGTTGGTACTTCCTCATCCGGGCAGAACTATCGTAATTACTGCAAAATTGAAAAAAAACAAATAATCAGAATTTGCATTAATAATCAATTTTGAGTGCACGTCAGCCAAAACAGACAAGAAAACGGCAGCTCTTGTTAGTCAGAAGCAACTAAAAATGTCAAAAAGGTATTAAGCTGTGTTAGGTGTCCTAAGGCAGCCAATAGGAGCCAGTAGGAGCAGTTCTGTCATCTGAAGGCCATTCATTAATTTAAAAGAAAAACACAGGAACCAGCATGTGCAGCTAGGAAGCCAATGTCTCACAACAAGTACCATGAACTATCATTTCCACAACAGAGTTAAAGCCAAATCCCACAACCAGGTCAGCAGACATGGTCTTTCCCATGATGCCATGCAAGGTTAATGGAAATTAGTTTGTTTTTTACATGCAGGCTCATAACCAATCAGAAATTGGATGCATGTATGTGTGTAAGAGAATTCAAAGGTGAAGTGGGAGGAGCCTGCAGGCAGAGGTAGGAGGAGCTGTATCTTTTTTGTTTTTTGTTTTTCAGGTCGACATGCTATGATGTCACCCGATCAACCAAGACATTGATTACAAACTAGATGGAGGGTTTAAATTAATCACAATGATATGGCGGGGTTGTAGTGTCTATCTACAGCTCTGTGTTTCCACAGAGCCTATAAACCAAGGGAAAAAGGTTTAAAGAGTGAACTAATTTGAATCAATGTCCTCTGGGTTAAGTAACCAGTCGATGGAACAACCACATGTAAAATGAATTCATTTGTTTGTTCATCAAATCGCCACGGGTTTGTCCGTCCCTCGAGAGAAACCCGTGGACTCATTTCTCCACAGTATCAGAGTCAGCATTGCGCCAGACACCAGACGGCGTGTCTCGCTTTGTTATCTCTCTCTGCTTTGAGACGTTGAGTAGTTTTCCTCTCTCTACTCTCGGAACCTTTTCTCTGTCAGCGCAAAACTGATAAGAACGGAATATGTCGCTGTTTGTTGCAAAGTTATAAGTGGAACTCAAAACAGATGAGTGATTGACCTCCGTGGAGGATTTTCTTGTGTGTGTTTTTTTTTTGCGTTATTCTCCATGCTGTGTGTGCTGTTGTGTGCTATCGTCTGCACACTCAAGCAGGGCTGACTGAGGCTGAGCGAATAAATCTCCCTCTTCGTCATTATTTCAGAGGGAGGAATACTATAGGAGGATCCTGCAAGATCATAACTTGAACACAATATTATCAAGAATATAGAACTTTACATACAAGTTATTGGTAGTAAAAAAAAAGAAAAAAAGAAGCATAACTTGATTAATCTTGCAGGATTTCCCTCACATCAACCCTGCTTTTAAGAGCATCATAAAGCTAATGTGTTTATGATCCACAAGCAGTTAACATGGATTTATCTAACACGAGCCCCACTTATTCTTCTATCTGCCTAACGCTAGCTTGCAATGAGATTAAAGCTATTTTGAATACTAAATATAGTACAAATAGTTTGTCCCCACACACGCCAAGCAACAAAATCGGAAATGAAAGACCCTCCATTTTGCAAATATCATAAAAACATCATACACGCGCACGTCGAGGGTCGTTCACTTCAATGCTGATGCGATAACACACGGGTTTGTGGAACACACACACACACACACACACACACGTGCATGAGGACATTACCTGACAAACATATTCAGAGGGGTCCCCCCCCCTTCCCCACAATGCCTCGTTCTAGTTAAAGGGTGAGAGGCGTTGCAGGGTGCGCTGTGGGAGCAGCAAGCTGCTGACAATCTAAGAGAGAGAGAAGGTCGCCATGACAAGGCGAGTGACAAGGACACAGGTTAGAAAACGTGAGGGTCAGGGTTTAGTTGCGCGTCATGCCGTCGCGTACCGAAAATAGCCGACGTTGGCTATTTTTCGGCGCGCGACACAGGCGCGCAACTAAGTATAAATTAGGCATTTACTGTATCACACACACAGTGAATATAAAGAGAAGACCAATTGTTTTATAGCTCAAGTTCGGACACACAGGAAGGACAGGCCTTTACATTTATAGATAAGATAGAGAGATAAAAATATCAAGTGTTTGGGCACTTTGCAGAGTGATGTTGCTTGATTTCACTTGCAAGATTTGTGATCCGTTATGCCGGGTGCCTTTATTATTGATTTGTGCTCGTTTAAGGATCTTGCTCCGCTTAAAAAAGGAAAATAATCTTTGATTAAAACTATATTTTATCTGTTCACAGTAATCACTTTCTTTTTAAAACAGAAGTAGGAACCTGAGGCACCTATGCTGAAGTGCACTTAATTTTGGGTGTGGAGATCGATTTGTCTTAAAACTTTCTTTCTCTCGCAAATATGGCTCTGAAAAGATCCACCATACTGTAGCATAACGGCTCACACGGAATAGCCCTCATGTGTTCAAATAACTCCTCTCTTAACAATGTAAAGCCCTGTAGTACATGAGCTAGTGTTGCACCACACACCTGGCAACAGAAAAAATAAAAAAGACAACCTTTTAAAAAGTTCATAAGCATTTTCCAGCTGCAAAGCCATGCGAATTGACCGACCCGATCGTGTTTGTGTGCTGGCGTCACAGTATCCTGAAATCCAACACACACCTGTGGACACAGGGTGCTCCTTTTGACCACCCACCTCCTCCTCTGACATCAAATCAACAGCAAACCCGCTTTTTTGAGTTTGGAATTTTCCATTAAAAAGAGTACAGCAAATGTACACTGTGCTCCCCCTAGCCCACAGCTAGGGGGAGTTTGCATATTTCTCCATTTGTTTCATTCATGTAAACATTTAAGAGTGACCTGATTGGACAATAGGTTGCTGGGCAAAGAGGTCAGTCCCGGGGGGCTGGCTTGTCCCGGGGCTTCCGTCCCTTGGGGTCTCCCCGGGACCCCGGGGACACAGAAGACAGGAAGGAGGATCGGGGCTTTTTTTTCTTCAAAGGAGCACCCCCATGCCAACGAACAATCCTAAGAGCGAGAGGACGTTGACCATGACAGTAACGTCCTCTTCACAAGTCCCCCCACCCCCCCTCTAAATGTGTCGTCGTTACAGGGAACACACTCGAGGGGATCAGGGGGAGGGGGGTCCGAACGGAACGACCACGAAAGCTGCCACCTGTTACATCATCATACGCACACCACCATGACAGCGGAAAGAATAGACACCCCATAATATCCACAACGGAACCCCCATCAAGCCACGTTGACGGACGTTCCTATAACCCCACATGCCATAGTATAATGTCTACTACCCCCCACGTGGAGCGCACACTGTACATAGACATCTGCATTCCTCTAAGCGTTTTTACACTAGCAGGCGTGAACAGCCATGACAGGCGATATGAAGGTTAGACACACAGGCCCTAGAGCGCTGGTTCTCAACATCAAAGTCCGGGGACCACCGGTGGGTCCAAATGGGACTGTTTAGGGGGTCCTTAACTCTGAGAACGAACGTGACACTCTCAGAGTTAAACGAACACCGTGGGCCTAATGCATATTATCACACCTTTTTAATATCCATGTCAATTAAAAGGTTGAGAATCACTGCCCTAGAGGAGCGCAGCGCAGGCTGGGCTTATAAAGCGAGCGAGTGGGGCTCTTGAACACTAAGGCTAGGGGAGGCGCGGACCACCCCTCCCCTCTCTGTACACAGCAGTCCACAAGCAGATTTCTTTTTTTCCGCTTCAGTCGCAGTAGATCTTGTACTTCTCGCTGCAGAACACCATGGGGCCTCCCATGATGCCGTTGGGCAAGGCGTTGTTGAGCTCAGGGCGGCCCAGGCCGGCGCAGGTGAGGCTCTGACTTACGTTGGGCGCCAGGGATCCGAGGGGCTTGCCGCTGCGGGTCTTGGTGGCCTTGCCGCCGCGGCGTATCTGCTCGTGGTCGAACTCCAGGTCCTCCAGGCGCTGGGTGAGGGCCAGCTTCTGCTGGATGGCCATGCGCAGCAGGGAGTTCAGGGTCTTCTTCTCGTCCTCGGCCGCGGCCAGCTGACGCTGCATCTGGTCCAGCTGGGTGACGTACTCGTCACAACTGCAATGTGGACAGACGGACAGAGACAGAGAAATGAGAAGGCTGTACTTTGCACTTATGCTGCTTTTATGATGTACAGAATCGGTGCATTGCATACATTATCCTGTACATACCTATTACTATATATATACACGCTGCCACTTAACTGCCTCACACCTTTCTCATGGCTCAAGCCTTTCTGATGAATATCTGGAATATCTGACTGCCTGTTTAATATGTATTTATTTTTCTTCACTCTAAGGAACTTTTGGATATCTGACCACTTCTTCCACTTCCCTGACAACTACAAACGATGGACCTTGTAAGAAAAAACGATTTCACCCACTTGTCTACACCTATAAACCTGTGATGTGACAATGAAGCTCATGCTTCTTTGATTTTTTTATAGAGCGTGTGGTGTCCATAAAGGCCCGGCAGGGGGCAGTGTCAGCCACAACATTTTCAAGACCCACATGCTAACAGGATAGGATGGAAAGTCTGCACTCAGCATGAAGAGCATGACTCTGAAACACAACCATATTTCCACAGAAATGTCTCTAACAGGACAAAACCAACCATTAATGAGACAGTAAGATGACCAGTGTGTTTGTGCTGAAATAAATGTTTCCATTGTGACCTTTCCCCTAATTCTATGGCCACCAGGTGGAGCCATAGAGCCGACCGGCAAAAGGCCTGATAAGAGTTCCAGAGCTCCTGCATCATTAAGCTGTGATGATGTCATCAGACATTTCACTCCTTCTGTCTCTCTCAGACCATCATGGCTCCACTGGTTCCACTCAGCGGAAATGGTGTCTCACAGGAGTGTTTCTCACACATTTTCATGTCAAGAAACCCCCAAATTGTGTTTGGCCCCGGACCCCCTTCTGAAATTATGTTCTGCCAGGGACCCCCACGAGAGAAGATTTCTGTTGTTAAAATGTTTAAAAATTATTCCAAATTGTTCAAGATTTTTTTTTAATCGTTGAAAAGAGTCGATTTACAGGCTCACACATTTGTGAGCTTGTGTAGATCGCCTATTTTCAAATAACCAAAGTCTAAAATAGGGTTTAAGTGGTCAAAGACATTTTGACGCTACATTAACTCATTTTGCTGGGGACCCCCTGGCACGCCCGCAAGGACCCCCTGATGGTAACCTCTCTACGTTGTCTCGATTCTCCTTTACATCTGGCCAGCTCGTCTGTGCTTTCCCTGGACCCCACTTTCAGGACCACTGTCTTCCAGAGCCATTTCCACAACTCTCTATACTCCGCTCAACAGAACAACTATTCTGTTGCAAATGCAGCATGGAGCTCAGCTTCCCCTCTCTCACAAAACCAGCCTAGCAGCAGTGACTCACTGCCAACATCCCACCTGCAAAATACTGTCACTCTCTGGCATTGTATCTCTCCATATTTCATATTTTTTCATAAATGAATGTGACAGAGACGTGCAAAGGTAGAGGGAGTAGTGAGAGGTGTATGCTAGGCTGCAGTCAAAAATAGAACACACACACACACACACACACACACACACACACACACACACACACACACACACACACACACACAAAGGATAAAAAGACTTAACCCTGGGGGGTCGCGAGGAAGATCCCTCACGCGTGACCGGAGGACTTAGTTGAGGACGAGACGGAACAAGGAAATGGAGAGACGCACAAGACAGACACCACGACACAAGAGTACAGCTTCAACCTCTCCACACCTATTCTCAAATATATTTGACAACCCGAGCCCCTCCATCAGCCACGTCTGTGTAAAATACCACAAGCAGGCTCAGACTGTCTGCAGCACTGCGGCAGAATCCACTGTCTCCCGCTGCCCTTGTGGAGTGAGTGTGTGTGCTGTAGTGTACATGTGTGTGAGTGTAAATGCACTGGTGCACGGACAGCTGTTAAAAGAAAAAAAAGGTGAGAAAAAAAAGTGGGTCATGCACGTGACATTGTGACATTGTGACACACTGTCATCTTGGTCCATTTCTCCATCGCCTCACGCTTTCTGTCCACTTTAGCCTTCATCCATCTTTCATTCATGTTCTCTCCCTCCTACACCTGCAGTAACTCCCTGACATTCTTATTTATTTATCTTCTGCAACCTGCTGCAGCCTCTCCCTATCTCAGACAAAGCATGCATTCATGTTTTTTTCTTTTTTTGCAGTGATGAATGACACACCTCTGCAAAAAAGAACCGATCTTGCATGTTGCAAGTAGAGCTAGACTGATATATCGGCCATTATTTGACTTTTTTGACGACATCGGCATCTGCAATTATGCAGCCGATGTGTAGTTTTAAAAAATGCTCAAGACGCCTTACAATGCGTGACTGACAACACAATGTGTTGTGAGCTTGTCGATCGAATATGGGTGGAAAATATGGGTCAAAACATCGGCAATCAGTGGTCAAGGAGTCTCCAACATCGGGATGGGCCTCTGACCCAAACATCTGGCATCGGTCGGGCTCTTGTTGCAAGTCGCTCTGGATAAGAGTGTCTGCTAAATGTCAGACTGTGAAAGGGGAGGTCGGCTACATGTATGAATAACACCTTAGCCTTCAGCTGTGCTCCAACAAAGCCACTCAAGAGATTATCCGACAGGCAGACGTGCACACATTATTGCTTCTTTAGTCGCAAACACACCCTTGAGATAATAACACAGACTTTATCGGAAAAACGCCTTAACCAGTAATAACAGCCAACAGCCAAGGCCTGGACTGACTTAGAAAAACAACGATGCCTAACCCTGAAAAGTCCTACAATGGACTGTTCATGCCATTCATCCGTTTCAATGTTAGCACACACTAGCGCTATGGCCTGTTCTGATTGGTCAACATGGGATCTAATGTTTTTGTTTGGGTATTGGCCATTGGCTGCTGGATCTGTTGTGTTTCTGTTGCACGTGGTTGCGCTCCGTGTGAACTTCTGCCCCTACCCTAGATCACCGCACGCACAGACACACAGACACACACACACAAACACACACACACCCAGACAAAAGGGATCAGTGTTGCTTCATTAAACGCAGTGTGGGTCGGGGGGACTCCCTGCGAAGGGGCAGCGCCCCTTAAGATGGTGGGACGGCTGCTGGGGGATGCGAGGTCATGGGTTTTCCCGGGAAAAAAAAATAAACCAATAAAAGAGGAATCTCCATTCTAGTGGGGACTGAAGGCGTACAATGGAGGCCTTCTTGGCCTTCTGATGGGATGTAGGCTCGGGACGGGTGGGGACGGGGACGGGGGGGTTGGAGGGCAGGCGGGGGTCTTTTGTGGATGAACAGTCACTACATTGAATGCACTGATGGACAGGGGGTTTACGTCTCTCTGGGATCATTTACAGTAACCTCAGGGGTTAGGAGATATGCTTTCACACTCATATTCACGCACGCATGCACAGCACAAAGACACACACACACACACACACACACACACACACACACGCACACGCACACGCACACGCACACGCACACGCACACGCACACACAAAGGCATTCAGCTGCACCCAAACATGCGATCATGCAGGCACATAACTGAAGTGAAGGGATCTGAAACTCCCACACACCCACACACACACACCCTCTTCAGCTGTGTTCTTGTTGTTTGCAGTGCCATGATTGGTCACAGTGGGTAGGACATCACAGGCAGAATAGAGACAAAGAAAGAAATTAAAGAATAAGAGCATATGAATGGAAGAACGAGACGCATGCACAAAGGGTGTATGTATGTATGAGGTGGGGGTCCTGTCTGGCTGTTAATGACAATGTGTGCATGTCCAGGCATGTCTGCATGCGGAGGCATGTCTGAGGAATGTTAGGGGGCAGGGGTTTATGGTTAACTTGATACCACATGAGACTGCAGCTGGAGAAACAAACACACAAACGCACACGCGCGCGCGCACACACACACACACACACACACACACACACACACACACACACACACACACACACACACACACACACACACACACACACACACACACACACACACACACACACACACACACACACACACAGAGTACCCATTTACAATATCCATGTTGTTCTTTTCTATTTTACTTGTCTAGCATGTTGAAACTGTATCAATGTGTTTATTATTGATAATATTTGTCTCTGCTAGCCCCACATTTGCACTCAAAGGACTAGAATGGAAATAAGCTCTCAAGGTTTTTGGGGGTTTTATCCTTTTGACAGATAGGTACAAACATATGGTCATGTAGTGTACAGTATATGCATTTTTGCCAATATAATCGCATGCACACACACACACACACACACACACACACACACACACACACACACACACACACACACACACACACACACACACACACACACACACACACACACACACACACACACACACACACAAGCATATAACTCAACACTAATCCCACAGAAAGGCAACAAATCTGTTTCATTTCCCCCTTTTATCCTCTGTGTGCGGGACCCCACACACACACACCTCATATCGGAGACACTTCACCACGTCTCAACTTCTCTAGAAGTCCACCTTCATGGACTGATCGATTAGCATGAGAAAGACCACTCAGAATGGGCTTTATTAAACGAAAGACGACCACCTCCCCCGCCTCCTTCGCCCCGCCAAACCAGAGGACGAGGAGCGAGGGGGATGGATGGATGGGGGAGTGTGGGAAATGTCGGACCAACTCGGTCCCCCAGCCTCTCAAAGAGCCCCCTATACCCCACCCCGTCCCCCCTGCCTATATACCCCACTCACAAATAGGATTGAATTTACATACCAATACTCTGGTCCCATAAACACAACATTACATACACAGTGAAAACCTCAGTCTATCCTCCCTGGGCCGCGGACCCACATTTGAAAATAATTCGCATTAGGCAGGGACCCCAGAATTATTTTTCTTGTTAAATTAGATTTAAGCACATGAACGCTAACGTCCCTATTCTGGGCACGTTATAATAGGCGTACATTCTGCTAAAATAGCCAGTCGTTGCGACGGACTGTGAATATGTAGATTTGGTGTAGAGGGAAAAAGGGGGGGGGGGGGGGGGGGGGGAACCAAGTATAGACCCCTGGGGGATCCCGGTCAACAAAGTATATAGGGTTTAAGTAGTTAATACCAATGATCTGAATATCTATTAATAGGGTGAATTGGGTGAACTTTGGGTTATTTTGCTGGGGACCCCCTGGAACTCCTCCAAGAAGGACCCCTGGGCCGGATGCCGCTTTGAGAACCATTAGTGGTTCAGTGTTCATGAGCATTAGCACAGATGTGTCCATCACCTTACATGGTAGAACACTGGGGAGTAGATGCTACTGTAAGTGCTTTCCTGTGTGGGCCCAGGCTGTATGGTGTTATCATGAAGAGGACGGCACACAGGAAAGAGAGACTTGACATGGACCGGACTTGAACCGCCAATCTTATCTCGCACCCTTCCTGCCCTGATAGCAAAAGAGGTGATGCTTCTTCATGGACGCCTGCCTGGAGAGACCGACCGATGACAGCTTTTTGGGCCCCAATACCAATCCAGTTTTTGGGTTACCGATATTCTATCAAAAAGCGCAAAATTATTTTGACTTCTTTGAATTTAGAGTAGCCAATTATTTTGGGCGCAAAATCTATTCTAATCAATTGTAAAACGTATACCCTGTTTTCACATAGCCAAAGAGCAGGAAGTATAGTGGAAATTTTGAAATGCATCTCACGTGAAAACGGGCACTGATCTTGAGTGCCGGCAGTTTTGGTGTTAAAAATTTTAGGGCAAGGTTCCTAGTAACTTTTACGGCATGTACTGGCGGAATTACAATTTCTCTGTAGTGAAAACGCTAGAAATCAAAGTACTGGGATACCGTGATGACATTAAGTTTGAGAAAATGTCTTAAAATTGCTAATTCAATTCAACATATCAGCAATTTAGTTTTTTTTATCTTTGAAGAAAATGTTTGAACATTTTCGCTTTTAAAGACATGCTCAAAACAGGGACATCAGATTGAAAGTGGTTAAAATGTTTGACACATGGCCTGAATAATTGCTGATAGCGAGGTGGTCAAAAAAGTGCAATAATTGCCTGGTCGGCCTGGCTCTAGGAAGAAAAGTCCCGCAAGTGGCAGATTTCCACCTTGCACACTGTCACAACAGATTATATTTAGCAGCGAGAGTGAGATAAGTGGAGAGCAGGCTTTCTCCTGTTACATACATGTACATCTTGTAGTCCAGATAGCTTAGCATAACACCCACATCCCTCCTGCTACCATCTGGCCCTCGCACTGCACTGCGCCAAATCGTCATGACAACACAAACTCTCGTATGTGCCGACAGGGGAGTTTTCCTCACGTCTCTAATTGTCTGTTCGCTGCAGGTAATATGGAGTTCGCTTCAGAAAAATCTGATTGAATTTCTGCATGACATGGAGGGGGTGGGGGATGCTGAGTGTACATTCTCTCTCTCTCTCTACTGTCATTCTCTGCTCCTGCTGCCCGGTGGCACAGTTTGTGCTTTGCTGTGGATTGCAGGGGTGTCTTCACCACATGAACCCTTGCGTCTCTATTCTGGGCATGCCATAATAGGCGAACATTTGGCAGAAATCTGCCACTCTGCGAAACTAGCCGATCTACAAGCTCACAACGAAGGCAGGTTGTGAGCTTGTAGATTGTCCATTTTCACTGAAAGGTGTAGAGGGAAAAAAGGAAGGGACCAAGTATAGACCACTGGGGGACCCTGGGTAACTAAATCAATCTAAACCCATCAGTTAAAAGTACCCGGTTCCTTTATGCCAGGGGTCTTCAATGTTTTTCAGGCCAAGGAACCCCTAGCTGAGAGAGAGATGAAGCAGGGTCTTTGCCAAAAGTAGCCGATCTACTATTTTTGGCTTAAGTTCTCCTCAGAAAAGGGATGTTAGGGTTCAAGTGGTTAATGTAAAATAAAATCATATCACACAGAGATTTGGCGGCCTCCCTGTAGTAACTCTGAGGACCCCCTAGGGGTCCCGGACCCCCTGTTGAAGACCCCTGCTTTATGCCATCACCTCCATTTAGCTTCTAAGTGAGCTCTGGTGGTTGTCGATACCCAAAAGTGATGCGAAAACACTGCACAGTACTGATTGGTCAGAGAAAATTGGCACATTGCGGCATGACAGATTCCACTATACTGCATGGAAAGTACCCAATACTGTTAAAAAAACTTTTATACAAGCCATTGCAAATGTGAAATGAATCAGTATTTGAGCACAAACATGCTCTCACAGAGAAATGGGTGTGTTTGTGTTAGTTTAATCTACACCAGGCCGAGGTAGAGGATTACAACAGAACCTTTGGCCTGCTTCTTATAGGAATCACAAAGCTTAACAAGTATCTGAGGGGGTTAAGTGTCTGTGCACCCCCCTGCGACACACACACACACACACACACACACACACACACACACACACACACACACACACACACACACACACACACACACACACACACACACACACACACACACACACACACACACACACACACACACACACACACACACACAGAGGAGTCACTACTCCACTGATGATGATACGCCGAGATTATAACCCTTCTCCATCCTAACATCAGTGTACATCCCTCCATGGCCCACATCCATAAAAACAATATCCTTCTAAAAGGTGTCATATTGGAATAATATAATGGATACATAGAAAGCAACCATATGGCCATATGGATTACATGATAATAAACATGGCTTTAGCTTAGTTTTAACATCTCGGTATGTTGTATTATGTAGTGTTTTTAACAATGGATTAATGACATGTGCCAAAAATAGCCAGATGGTATCATGACACTGGGTCAACATTATCAGTATCCAATGTGTTTGGGGAAGTGTGCAAAACAATTTGCATGCTATGGTATTTCCTCTTGGACAAACGTAGTGAGTGAACAGGATGGTTGATATGGAAATACAGTATAGGTGTGAAACTCTATCAACAGTCAATTAACCCATTAAGACCGGGAAAGCATCTGTGACTTTTTGCCATTATTTTATACTTAAAAAATAGCAGATCTACAGATCTACGAGCTTGTAGATCAACTATCTTTTGAATGGCCTAAGTAAATAGATAATATTATGTTGTTGTTTTTTTACAACTTCACCAAAATGTGGATGTACTGTATTGTCTTTGCTCCATATTGGGAAGGGTTGCGTTTTTGACCGAGTAAGCAAACTAAGACACTTCAAGATGTCTGTTTGGGTTCACCGTCATTTTATGTAGTGTAGAGTAACCAAATAATAACAAATTGATTATGGACAGATTAATCACTTATTAAAATAATAATTCATGGCCAAATACCTATGAATTTGGGGGTCCCTGGCACGGAAAAGTGTAAATGACGTACCGTGTGGCGAACATGGCTCTGAGTGAGGAGAAGGTGGCGGCGTCCTCCTTCAGCGCTTTGAGCTCGTTCCTCAGCTTCATCATGGTCTCGGTCACCATGGCCTTCTCGTTCTCATATTTGCTCTTCAGGTTGGCCAGCGCCACTTCAGCCGTCTGAGGGAACACAACACAAAAACACAACAATGAATCAGAAAGGAAGGTTCACCTCATGTGAGCCACACAGGATCTTTGTTCCCCGCGGGCGCCGGCGTGGCACTTCAAAGCTATAACTTGTGACCCGTAGTAAACCTCGCCACACCTCTTGGCAGTGGTGTAAAGTAACTAAGTACATTTACTCAAGTACTGTACCTTTTTGGGGTACTTTTACTTTACTGGAGTATTTCCAGTTTTCAGTACTTTTACTTCTACTCCACTACATCTCAGAGGCAAATATTGTACGTTTACTCCACTACAATTATTTGAAAACTTTAGTAACTACAGTAGGTACTTTGCAGATATAAATTATTACATTATAAAACATACATTAACCACTTTAGCCCTATTTTATACCTAGGCTATTTGAAAATAGCCGATCTACAAGCTCACAGTGAGCTTGTAGATATTTGAGTACTTATTTCCACCACTGCCTCTCGGTTGGCTTTGTTGGCTGTTAATTAAAAGAAAACACAAACACACAGGTATGTGCGTGTGTGTGTTTGTTTATGAGGTTTTCATGTCTCTGTCCTGCTCTAACGTTCAGAGAGTAACTAACCACACACATCTTTCAAAGAGCTGTAGCAGTAACAACTGTCTGCACTGCCTGCCTGGTTAGGAGCCTTTTAGTTCCCTGGGGGTCTTTTCCTCTCACCCACCCACACACCCACCCACACACATGGCACAGAGTCACTGGGCAGCTGACGCCACAAGACTGCAGTCTCCA
The DNA here is from genome assembly GCF_963454915.1 of Gymnoscopelus microlampas. NCBI lineage: Eukaryota > Metazoa > Chordata > Actinopteri > Myctophiformes > Myctophidae > Gymnoscopelus > Gymnoscopelus microlampas. The sequence continues at coordinate 14,514,244 of NC_139947.1, read as the reverse complement.
CCACACACACGCACGCCCACACACACATGCACACAGACTCCCACGCACGGCAGTGTTTGTTATGGATCTGGGGCTCTGCAGCAGCTGATTCTAGCTGAAATAGCAAGCCGCCTCCCTGTTTCTGCCTTTCAAACAATAAATATTTGTAAAGTGAACAAATGTTGGGGATCAAAATGAAGCCTGTTAAGACGGACTGTCTGGAGCCTATAGAGCAGGGGGTCTTAAAACGTTGTCAGGCCATGGACTCCGTTTTTTTTTTTGTTGAAAGCCTTCCATACAACGTGATAAGAGGCTTTCAATGCTAGCTGACCATATTTATCTGATTGTCCCATCAGAGAGTTGAGACTATAGCTTGGAAGTATTACACAGGTTTTGCTTTTCAGTGACTATGGGTTTCCTCCAAGTGATGCTGCGGCTTTAATGGCTTCATAGATTCCATCGACAACACTATCATCATGTTGTCTAAACTAATGTTTTGTTTGTTTGTTTGTTTACACGTTATCTTTGCTAATAATATTCCTGGATTCCTATGTATTTTCAGACATTTGAACGTTTTTGAAAAACAAAATGAAGAAAAGAAAAGAAAGAAAGACGTTCCTGTCACATACATTCGATGCCCCCCCCTGTAGTAAACTCTGAGGACCCCCTGTAGTAGTAGTTGGCCTAGAGAGCAGTGGTCCTTTAAAGGGATAGTTCACCCCAAAAAATACTTTTTTTAATCGTTTTTTATAAATGTTGTCATGAATTCAAGTCTCCATGGGGTGACTCATCGATAGGAAAAAAAAGTAATTTTGGGGGTGAACTATCCCTTTAAGTGGGGTCCAGGGACCCTCGGGGTTCCTTGAAGGGCTTCCAAATGGACACCCTTGCATGTCTTTAACTCTGAGAGTGTACAAATGGAACCAAATGGACCCGTAAGGGTCCATTTGGTTCCATTTGTACACTCTCAGAGTTACCGGGTTCCTTGCAGTCTAAGAACCACTGGCCAAGAGACACAGACAGGTGGACACACACAGACCTGCTTGTTGGCCTTCAGCACGGTCCTCAGCGTGGCGATCTGCTCCCGCTTGGTGCTGAGCAGGGACTTGAGCTTGAGGATCTCCGCCATGCACGCCTCCTTGTCCTTGTCGGCCACCGTGCCCAGCTCCAGGGAGGCCACCCGCTGGCGGGACAGCTCCGAGGTGCGGTCCACCGCCAGCTGCAGGTGCTTGATCTGGTCGCGGATGATGGCCACCAGGTTGTAGATGTTCATGGGCTCGCGGCGGGAGTCCGACACCTATAGGGGTTGTAACGTCACGTTCTAGTTTTAGTTGAACGATTAAATAGTTGCACAAATAGTTGTGATTGACGTTTAAAGTTGGAACAATCGTATGAATCAAAATTGCTTCACTGTTTGCCTTTGAGTCTTTGGAGACAAAAGTTGCACAGAGCAGATACTGTATGACAAATAACTTAAAGGAGTAGTTCACCCAAAAACATTACTTAGTTTCTATCAATTACACACCCCATGAAGCATTGATTTCATGGAGATTTCTTTGTTTTTGTCGCATTCCTAAGCCAATAATTTGATGACCGGCTGAAAGATGCTAATGTTGCGGTAGGAGACTCAAAGTAGACTCTTTGAGTCTCCTACCGGAAATACACCAGTCATCAAATTATTGGCTTAGGAATGTGACAAAAACAAAAAGAACTCCATGAATTCAATGCTTCATGGGGTGTGTAATTGATAGAAAATAAGTATTTTTTTTGGGTGAACTACTCCTTTAAATAAATACTGCAATGACCGGTAACACAAATCTAAATAAATGATGTACTATGGCCAAACCAGGCCATGCATTTAATACATTTTTTTATACTTTCAAACGTTTGAAAATATAGCCGTGGGGGCTTGTAGATCGGCTTTTTTAACATTTTTAATAGATTAATTCAAACAGATGAATGGAAAAGATTATGCAAAAATTATTGCAATTATCTCTGACAATTGTGATGAGGCAATTATTCAATAATTGCGACAGGCGTACCGGGGAGGAGAGGGGTGGGGACGGGGCTCCGTCGTCGGCCTTGGGGGGCTCGGGGAACAGGCCCTTGGTGAGCAGGATGGGCGAGCGGCGACCACGGCCCTCTGGACTGGTGCGGCCGCCCTTGCCCTCCTTGTAGAAGTCCAGCATGACGCGGTTGGGCGTCTCGTTGTTGCACATGCACACGTGGTTGTAGAGGGTGGCCAGCTCCTCGCTGAAGGTGACCAGCTCGTCCTGGGCCACACTCAGGCTGCCCTGGGACTCGCCGGCCACGTCGCTGACCTGAAAATACACAACGGAAGACATCGATTAGCAACGATAAATACACAAAAAACACAGAGTTAAAAATACGCTGATGATACTATCAGACTGCTGAAAGAAAACCTACGTTTGTTGACTTTGTCTTTTATTGATTGGGTATTGTACTGAATGCTCCTTTTGCGCTTATATCTAGGATTTCTAATCTACATGACACTGATTTTAACCTGCTATTATTTTCAAAATTACTTTTTTTTCGATTGATTACACACCCCATGGAGACTTTATGTATAATTTGACGACCGGCGGCGGCTCCGGTAGGAGACTCAAAGTGACATTAGCATCTTTCCGCCGGTCATCAAATAATTTGCTTAGGAATGTGACAAAAACAAAAAAAAACTCCATGAATTCAAGGCTTCATGGGGTGTGTAATTGATAGAAAATAAGTTATTTTTTAGTTAACTAGCCCTTTAAACTGCAACAGTGAAGAATTTCACCTCACTTTCACCCTGTATTCTGTGTTGACAATAAAATGTTGAACCCCCCCCCCCACAAAAAAACAAAACAAATGAACAATAATGAACTGAGGAGAAGGAGGAGAGTGTTGGTTGAGTGTACTGTCTGCTCCTCACCTTGCGTAGCTCCTTCTCCAGCCTGGTCTTCTCCTCGCTCTCCTTGCGGCTGCTCTTCTCCAGCAGCGCCAGCTTCTGTCCCAGCGTGGTGACGTCGTTCTCCAGGCGCCGGCTCTCCTCCTCATAGCGGGACTGACAGCTCTGGTACTCGGCCTTCAGGGTCTTCAGCTCCTCCTTGAGCTCGCCGGCTTCAGACACCGCAACCTGGAGAAGAAGAGATGCCGTTAGCTGACCCGCTTCCAGTGGTGGGAAAAAGTACTCAAATTCTTTACTTAGGTAAAAGTATCAATACTGCAATGTAGAAGTACTCTGTTACAAGTAAAAGTCCGGAATTAAACATTTACTTGAGTAAAAGTACAAACGTTTTGGTATCAAAATGTACTTAAAGTACCAAAAGTAAAAGTACTAAAATGTTTGAAAATAGCCGGTGAGCATGTAAACGTGAGCTTGTAGATCGGCTTTTTTTAAAATAGCCTAGGTATAAAATAGGGCTAAAGTGGTTAATGTATGTTTTATAATGTAATAATGTATGTCTGCAAAGTAACTAGTAACTAAAGTGTTCAAATAATTGCAGTGGAGTACAAGTACAATATTTGCCTCTGAGATGTAGTGGAGTAGAAGTAAAAGTATCGACAATTGGAAATACTCCAGTAAAGTAAAAGTACCTCAAAATTGTACTTAAGTGTACTGCACTTGAGTAAATGTACTTAGTTACTTTACACCACTGCCCGCTTCAGACACCACAACCTGGAGAAAAGATCTTCACATCGTGGAAAGGAAGGAACACGTTTTATCTGTACCTTGTACTTGCACTCCAGGATCTCGGGTCCGTTGATGTCCACCTCGTAGTAGTCCCCGTCCTCGTGGCTGTCGCGCTCCTTCTCGTTGTCCAGGGCCGACTGGCGCTCCTTGCTGGCCTGGAGCTTGCGGATGGCACTGAGGTTCTCGCTCAGGCGGTTGACCTTCTCCTGGTGCTCCGACAGAGCGCCGTTGGCCTGCTCCAGCTGCTTCTGGGAGTCCTGCAGGTTGGACATCAGGTTGACCTTCTCACGCTCCATCTGGTGAGGAGAGACAGGGAGGTGGGGTAGAGGCAGAGAAGACTATTATGGACTTGATGTTTTTTGGTTTTTATGTCTTTTTACAGATTTTTTTTTTTATAAATGTTTTTATTGTGAGTCTTCCATGAGTGTTAACAGATTCGGATTAGTGTTATATTACAATGTTTATAAAATAGGATTTTCTTAGATAATGAATGCTTCTGTGAAAACGCCCCAAAAAACTAAGTTTAAAAAAAAACTAACTGCTCTCAGGCAACCCACCGACTAGACGGAAATTTGACTTTTGCACATCCCTAGGTGTTGATGCAAATAAGCTTGTGGGCGCGTCTCTCCAACTCTCTGCATGGGAAAGTGACATGGATGAGCGGTACTCCTCTCCCAAAAGTCGAACTACTTTGATGCCCAGAGCACTCCAGCAAAAAAATGCTGGATGCCGTGAGCGCTGACATGCAATGCTCGGCGATAGGAAGAGGAGCACTCCAGCGTGCAACGCAAGCTAGAAAGGCAGCTCAGAAAATGCTTTCTTTGGACACAGGCCCTTGAAGGGATACTCGGGAAGCTAGATGTGTGCATGGGTCCTACGCTTTCAATTAGTATCACATGTCCTGTAACCCTACCCACAATGCACTTGCATGTGAGCCTGGCACCGCTGGCACGCCCCCGGCCAGCCGAGCACCCGGGTCAGCGTTGAGGAGTGTTTGAGGAGTGTTTGGAACAGGTTGAGCTCAGTACTGGCAGAGACCAGGGCGGGTCCGCTTACACACACTCGTGCGGTTGCGCGCGCACACACAGATATTTAAGTGCTAGAGACTGTGAATAATCTAAAAGCATTTCAGTCATGCTCGTCCTTATAAAACATTCATTAGTGCAGAACAGGCCTAGATCTGGAAGAATGTCACCCAAATAGAAGCCATGGTGTAATTAATGCCATCCTTGACGAGTTCAAGGGCCCACTAATTTTACGGTTCAGCATTCCATGATTGCTGCACTCAAACTAAGGGAGATTAGAAGGATGACATGGTACAATAAAGTATGCTCATCATTCAGACAGTTAGCACAGCTTGTTTTATTGTCTTAACTGGATATTGCACTGATGCGGTGTCTATGTTTCCGTTTTATTGATTCTATATATTGATTGTCTATTTTCCTTGCTTAATTTTATGTTTTTTTACTTGCTTTTAACCAGAATATTGATGTCTTTGTTTTCTTTTAGCCCCTCCCCCACTCTCCCTCAAGAGGCCTTCCTTTTTTAACAGGCCACAATTGTAAATAAGAATTTGTTCTAAATTTGTCTACCTGGTTAAATAAAGGTTCAATTAAAACATAACCTCCTCATGTGCATCTGCATGTTGTTGCATAATATATGCATTGTTCAATAAAGATGTCAATCAAACAATAACCTCCACAGAAATTATGCGCAGTTTATGATGCAAACTGTAATGCTGCAGGGAACGCTGCAATTGCTTCATTGCTTGGACTATTTGGCATGTTAATGAAGAGTGAGACTGCGTATTTACATCTAGGACTCCTCTAGCATGCTCTAATGCAGAGTGACATGACCTAAATGTGGAAGAGGGGCCGTGTGTTAAAGAGCATCCAACACGCATCACTATACGCATCCTATTCCCACAACAGCCATTTTAGATGGGATTCTAGACGGCATTGGGGATTTCCGGTGGCGTGCGTACAAGGAGCGGATTGGCTGGTGTTATTGATCGGTGAGTCACGACTAATCAATAGAACTAGGAGAGGAAGAAGGACAACAGAGCATGGCTGAGTACGGTAAATAAGCTTTGGTTTCTCCTGGTTACTGTCTGGAATCTGTGGAATGGCATTGTCACACTGCGCTGAGACGAAGCAGGAAGCACTAAAGCAACCACATATTTGATAAAGGGCAAAACAAATGAACATTCTCTGCAAAAGCAGAGAATTGCACCTCTGCTCTTGCAGACCTTTTTTCACTACTGCCAAAAAGATATTGTGCCTGTCATTCTATCTGTATCTGCTTTTACCACCATCTCATCCAGTATTATTACCTTTTTTATTTTGTATTACTATTATTTGTGTTGTATTGTTCTGTTCCATAGAACAGGTCCCACCAACATTTCACTGCTTGTACTTGTACTAAGTACAGTAGGTGACACATAAAAGCGCTCTTGATTCTTGGTGATTGCTCAAGCGTGGCCTGAGCTGGCCTCATGGGACTATCTGGCAGATGGCAGGAGGTCCACTGGTGGCACCACCCGCTGGTGCCACCTCTTGCTGGTGCCACCTCCTGCTGGGGCCACCACCTGCTGCCTCAAAGCTCAACGGCCTAGGGATGGGTAGATGGAGGTCTTTAACGGGATTTAGATGTGGCTAGAAGCCTGGCCCAGGATCTAGCTCACACAATAAGGACATGATTCCACTGACTCAATAAGGACTTGACTCCACTGACTCAATAAGGACTTGACTCCACTGACTCAATAAGGACATGACTCCACTGACTTAATAAGGACATGACTCCACTGACTCAATAAGGACATGACTCCACTGCCTTGAAGAACCACATCTAACATGTTTGAAAGGAGATTGCAGCCTTTAGGAATTGTGGTGAAAGCACTTGTAAATATAAAAAATAAAAAAAAGGGCAAAAATAGCAGATCTGCAAGCTCACAACGCATTGCATCGCGCCATGAGCTTGTAGATTGCCTATATGAGCTATTGTTGCACCAGTGCTTAGAAATTACAGTAAAAGGAGACCCAAGTATCATGCCTGGTGCTTTAATGACTGTACGTGAGTGGTCTGTTATTGATCTGGTTATCGGCTGCAAGGGGTCAGTGACATATAATGCATCATAATGAGATGGATGGAGCCTTTCCAAACAACTCCTCTATCGAGCAAATATCCCGACTTCCTCTGGTGGAAAGACTGATGTGTGCCATTAAGGGTTCACCCATCTGTGAGGTGAGATGGGTCATTTACAGTGATCTGGGTATTTCAGGAATTCCAGTCAATCTGTCCTATATATATCCATATCCATATGTCTGTGGAATGAAAGATCACCACAGAATAAGGCTGGTCTCAGAGCTAAATGATCCTTTACATATACTTGACTCTATGAAAAAAATCAATATTTAAACAACAAAAAGGCCATTAGCATGTGAAAGGTAAAGGCCCAGCCGAATGCAATTAGTGAAATTGCGGCAGTATAAAGCAGTCTTAAAATTATTAGATGTACAGATTTCTGGGTAGATGTGTTTAAAATGTAAATTTATGCTGACATCCAGTGATGTCTACTGGACATGCATGTCCCATATTTTATGTTTATCCTCGTTTTCATCCAGGATATAGTATGTAATTTGCAATGATTTGGTATTGGGGGGTGGTTACGGATGGGATGTTGTTGTTGTGTTTATGTTGAACAAAAACATTGACTAAAATGATTGATTTTACAGGAATAGCACCAAAATAAAATAAAAGACAGAAAGCTCTATATTTAATAGTTCCCAGTGGGCCGTGTGCATTTTCAAAGCATGTTTATCTTAATGATCAATTAATCAATCCATTGTGTTCCGGGTTGGATCAATGGAACTAGCGTAGCATACTATGGTAGTTCCGCAGTTAGTATCACAATGAAAATTCCCATTTCAAGGTTTTAAAGAAATAATACAATTCACAGGAACCTTTTTAATATTAAAGTTATACATTATTATTATTATTATTATTTTGGGGCCCACTTAGGAATGGCTGTTCTAGAATGCGTAGCGGGTTGTAAAACAAACTGCACACCTGCAGCAGCTGCTGTTTGAGTTTCTGGATCTCGGAGATGTTGAGCTCGCTGAGCAGGTCGTCCACCAGGCTGGGGGCGGGGCGGAACAGGTCCTCCTTCTTGGGCGTGGCCATGCGGTTGTCGTCGGTGATGGTGCCGCTCAGCTTGCTGAAGCCGTTCTCGTAGCCGTTGAGCGCCTCGTCGTTGTTGGGCTCTGTGGCGGCGTCGTCGCTGAACTTCAGACCGTCCAGAGAGATGCTGAGTGGGCTGGAGGGCGGGAGAGAGGGAGAGAGAGAGAGAATGTTGAAAATAGGGCTGCAATTTAATTAATCGAATAATCAAGAAGCACCTTTCTTATTTATTATACGAACGAATTAACACAAAAATGTTGAATGTGAATCAACTAAATCGATTAGTATAATTAAACACTTAAATGGATAGTTCACCCAAAAAACTTTTTTTTTTTTTTTTGTCACCAATAAGCCAATAATTTGATGATCAGCGGTTCCGGTAGGAGACACAATGGAGACTCTTTGTGTCTCCTACCTACTGGAACCGCTGACGGTCATCAAATTATTATATAGGAATGCGACAAAAACAAAAAAATATCCATGAATTCAAGACTCCATGGGGTGACTAATTGATAGAAAAAAAGTCATTTTGGGGGTGAACTAACCCTTTAAGCCCTATTTTACACTTGTGCTTTGCGCCACGTTTCGAGCTCATGGATCTGCTACTTTTGTGTGACGCTGTAGTAATGATCAGGTAGGGTGTTGATTTACAATTAAAAAATCCACAAAAAGTTACGAATACGGAGATAAGAGGTTTCTATGCAGTAGTACCTGTGGTACATGGAGTCTCCTATGCTCATGTAGTGGGACAGCTCCTTCCTGAGGGAGGCTTTGAGCTCCCTCTCAGTCTTGATGGTCTCCAGAGCCTCTCCCAGCTGCCGCTCAGCGATCTCCTTCAGGCGGATGGCCTCCTCCAGCTGGCTGTTCAGGACGTTGGTGTCCTCCTCCAGGCGACGGATCTCGTGCTTCAGACCCTCGAACTCCACCTGCAAAAAGCAGGACAGACGGCCAGGGCAGGCAGGGGACACGTTAGTGTGATTAAGGGATAAACACAGATAGAACATAACACAGTGGTTCTCAAACGTTTTCGTGACAAGGACCCCCAAATTATGAAGTATTTGGCCGCGGACCCGCCATCTGAGAAGGTTTTGTGCCAGTGACCCCCCAGAAGAGAAGATTTGTTAAGTTATTTTTTTGTAATTATAAAGTTTTCTAAACATTTTCGCGATTTTTCGAACAGATGCACAAGCTCGCAGGGCAGCTCGCAGGGCAGCACGAAGTGACGCGCTGTGAGCGTGTAGATCTGCTATTTTTTAATGTTTAATATATAAATGGATAAAGTGGTTAAAATGATTGTGATGCTACATTAACTGCTTTTGCTGGGGACCCCCTGGAACCTCCCCAAGGACCCCTGGGGGTCCCCAGACCCCACTTTGAGAACCAATATAATAACATTGTTGCTGTCGGAGACCTTGTATCTGCATATTTCATCTTTTGTATAGGTTTATTCGTAAATGAATGCCCTACTTTGCCGTACGTGAGTTTTGTGCAAAAAACTGTGAGCTATTTTCGCTATTTTCAAAGTGGTTAATACTGTGGGTTTCATAAATATTGAACCAATGAAAAGTATTAACAAGAGTTTGTGACTAAATAACTACAGTAAATTGGATAGATTGGAACTGATTGGATCAGTTTTGGACATGGTTTCCACATGACAGTGACAATATATTATACATCATATACAGATATAACAAACAAATACTATAAACACATAATATCTGGTCCGTGTCTGTTCAACCAGATGGGAGTGGCTGGATTATATGAGAACACAGATTTAGCCTACGGTAGATGACGATAAACTACATTTCATTTCCCCTTGCAGATAGGATTTCACCAGCCACCCAATAAAGTCATATCTTTGTTTCTTGGACCCAGTGACAAGGGCAGACAGACAGTAATAAAAGACCCCAGGTCTCCCAGTCAATAAATGGAAATACCATACTTGGAAATTCAGCTATTATGTGCATGTTATTATGCATTGAATATATAATTCATTTATGTTTTTCTAGTCACCCATTTGAATGAAGTTGAGCAGTGTGTTTTTGTGCCATCAACTGTGAGGATCTCTGTTTTGTTCTGGTGGTTAATTTGACACATTTGCCAAATCAAAGTGAGACACATATCTCTTTATTAAATCACACGGAGGTTTTGATCTTAATTAAATCTGAGTGTGTGTGGGTGTGTGTGTGTGTTATCAAAGACTTCAGAAAAGCTCCCTCTAGCTACGGGTTTACATGTCTCTGATGAGCCAACTCAGCTGAATGTATAGTATCTTACAGTATGCTATTGTGCAGTATGCTGGTGGAATCTATGAATGATTGATGATTTAGGTATGCTTTTTACGCTTCTATACTTTTTCTTCATGAGTGTTTATATCAGTGGTTCTCAACATGGCGTCCAAGGACCCTCAGGGTTCCTTGAGAGGGTTCCAAAAAACTGACCCTTGCAGGTCTGTACACTCTGAGAGTGCTCAAATGGAACCAAATGGACCCATTTGTACACTCTCAGAGTAATGGTGGTCCTTGAAATGAACACGTTTGAAGAACCACAGGTTCTATATTACTGCACCCTCTCCCCCACCATGACGGTGGTGTGTTCCATGTCTCTCACCTGCGGTGTTGATTTTGACAGCAAATCTTGATTTAGTTTTAGTCATAGTCTTTTGAATACAATTCTGTTTAGGTTTAGTCATATTTTAGTTTACCTGGAATGTTTTACTTTTAGTCTAGTTTTAGTTGACTAAATATCATAAGATTTTAGTCGTCCAAATCTTGGGCAGTGAAGGCATCGAAAATAGCTGATTTTCATAGCAGATTTACAAGCTCACAATGCGTCGCGGTGCGACGCGTTGTGAGCTTGTAGATCAGCTATTTTTGATCTGTGACACCCGCACACACCCATGATGACTTGTCTTAGTTCTACTGGATTCCTTCTCCACTTGTCCCTCCCAAACATTTTAGTCTAGTTTTTATTTGCTGACGAAATTGTCAGTATAGTTAGTCGTAGTTTTAGTCATCATAGCTTACTTTTGAATGAGTCTTTAATTCGTTTTTAGTCACTGAAAAAAATACGTTTTTCATGATAGTTTTCATAGTCGACAAAATCAACACTGCTCACCTGGCTCTGCTTGAGCACAGACACCTGCTTCTGCAGGGAGATGTTCTCCTCCTCCAGCTCGGTGTAGTCCTGCAGCAGACGAGCCTCTCTGAACTTGTACTCCTTGATGTCGTCACGCAGGCTGTTCCTCTGCAGCTCCACCACCTGGCTGTTCTGTTAGAGGAGACAACAACAAACCACACAGAGAAATGGTCAGTCAGAGGTCACCGTTTCAATCTGGCTCGAGAGGCTCATTGATAGGATGAATTTGTGCGACGGCAAGACATTTAACATAGTAAATCTTATCTCAAGGATAAGGATGTATGCCCATCTGGGCCAAAGCCCCTTGGCATGTACGGTATGGTGCCTTTGGTGTGTGTGTGTGTGTGTGTGTGTGTGTGTGTGTGTGTGTGTGTGTGTGTGTGTGTGTGTGTGTGTGTGTGTGTGTGTGTGTGTGTGTGGGCACCAGGTGTCTGTTTAGGCAGTGGGCCACCACCAGTGTGCTTGGGCTGTGAGCTGTGATGACACCACAGAGAGTTATAATCAGATCCTCTGCAGGCAAGAGAGGAAAACTAAGGAATCTGGTATGTGTGTGCTTGAGTTTCAGACTGCAGTATAAAATGCAATCCATGTTTAGAATTCATCGATATTCCTGAGTGTGTGTTACTGTGTTCATGAGGTGTGACAGCGCACTGCAGCTACGGATGATCCGCAGTTGCAGCAATTATGCTTAACGTCATGTTTCGTTATTAGGGAGCAGCGCACACGCTGGTAACACAAGTGCATCTGCTATACGTGCACTGGAAAACCTCCATTAATTCATAATATAAAGAGCAGAAGAAAGGGAGAGCGAGAGAGGGGAGAGAGAAAGAAAGAGAGAGAGAGAGGGAGGGAGAGTGAGAGAAACTTCCATGTTCTGGCAGACAGACACACAGACAAACTGAGAGCCGGAGGGATACTGTATATTCGGGTACCAAGTTAGTTGTACAAGCTCACAATGCACCATAGTATACAGTAACTGGGGCTTTAGTGCCTGCCAACCCCCCACCCTCCTTCAAGGTTGACCCCCCCTCCTCTTTCGACCTCCCTGCGCCTCGCGCAATTTAAGAATCCCACAGGACAGCAGAGCAGGGTGGGAGATGTGTTAGCCCGCAGCTGTGAGAGGGTGGTACTGAGGTAAGGAGATATGCGCTGAAAGAGGGTGGGCCTCACCCCTCTCGGTGCGGCTGAATGAACACGCACATGTGTTCGAGAGAGAGGGAGACGAGTGTTTGATATTGATCTCTGCACGCATTTGTGTTTGAATTAACGTGTACTACGTGCAGGTGTGCCGTGTGTTCTCTTTGTGTACGTGCGTACGTACATTGTGTGTGTATGTGTGTGCGTGTGTGTGTGTGTTGGGGGGGGGGTTAATGTGTGTGTTGAAGTGGTGTAGAGTGTCACATCGTTTTCGGTAGCATAGGAGACAAAGGATTCCCTCGGCGCTACGTCATGTTATCTCTCGCAGCAAACAGGTGCCAAACGTGTGTGTGAGAGAGACAGGAGTAAAAGAACGGCAGTCTCCATCTGTGCAGATGCCTACAGTATGGTATGGTGTGTGCGTGTGTGTGTGTGTGTGTGTGTGTGTGTGTGTGTGTACGTTCACGTGTGAGACGAGTGCCTTTCTCTCTTGATCCGACAGGACTGACCTACCGACAGAGGAACAATTAGCATCACAATCCCGCGCCAGGTGTTCTCATCTCGACACAATCCCTGCTCTCTCATAATCAGGCTTTCACCGTGTCAGAACTGAGCCACCAGGTTGAACATACGTTGGTAGTGATTTTAATCAAGGAAAAATGTAATAGTCGCACGCTCCAGCCTCGATGCAAAAATATTTGCTACGGCTACTGCCAACGTTTCAACGTACCTGGGTGATGTACTCACCAGGGTAAATAATTATTAATGAGTGATATTTTATGTGATATTAGTGATGTTATTAACCAGGACAGAGTGGACAACAGCCTGGTGGTGGAGGGCAGGCCAGATGTTTATGTGAGACAGTCAGCTAAGCAGGTTAGAGGTTTGATGTCCTTGAGTAGAGCCAACTTAACCCTGACCTGCCTCATGCTGCATTCACACTAATGCCGACAAAACTACTAAACCTTGAAGCATGGCCAGATAGCATACACAGCTGTCGTGTTGCCATTGAAGTGTTGCTCAAGCCACACTGCGTAAATGAAAAGAGAAGGGATGAATAGCACAGGGAACTGATTAATAGCAAGAATTTCTTTGTGTTCAATTTACAATTTGCAGTAATTGTGAGGAGAGAGAAGGGGTCTAGAAATACTGAAAGACAAAAATGTGGAATGCCCTACCAAAAGTAGTGAAGGAGTGCAAAACCCTACTTTCCTTCAAAACTGCCCTAAAAGAGTACCTTCAAGTCGCTGCAACTCGAAACTGGCTCCTGTGAAAGTCTTAACCTAGCCCCCCCCCCCTCAATCTGCTTACTGTACATATGTTTTGTTAAATGTTTATATGATGTTCTGCATAGTAGTGTATATCTGTCTGTCATTTAATGTCACTATGAATTGAGTACAAAGGACTCCAATTGAAACAAGCCATAGGCTTTTTGGGGGTTTTAAATCCTATTTAGCTGACCTTGTATTTGAACTGTACTTTCTTGTGCTTTTTTTCTGCAAACTTCTAAATAAAGTATTCAATCAATCAATCAATCAATCAATCAAAGTCGCTACTGGCTTCCACTTAAAATGAATTGTAGCCTGTCGCTTCGTCGCCGCTAGTGTGAATGCAGCATCAGGCTACTCGCGTCTCATATAAATATGCAAACAAACACATTTGAAGTTATCTTGTTCATAAAATAGATGAAAAAGAGACAATGTTAAAAACATGATTGTCAACACTGTGAAATATCCCTCTAATTTAGCTCAAGAGACTCCCTCAGCAAATCTGGGGAGGAAAAGGGATGTTTTGAAGTGTTGCTAAATAACTCCCAGATGATGCGGCGAACACGCTGGCTCGTTAGCTGTGTGTAATTATTCATCAATGTAACCATGTACACAGCTTGGATGGATGCTGACGTTTGAAGCTGCATTAATATTCAGTAGGGCTCGGATTCACGCATGTCCAATGAGCGCGGGCGTAGTCTTTTGCATCCTGCGTCAAAGCACCATGCAGCGTTGGTGCATTACTGAATAATGCATGTGTGATTAACATAGAGATCAAGCCTGCCTCTATATACTATAGGCATATACAGCATTTTAAACATTTTAGCCCGATATACTTCGTCTTATGATGAATAGCGGAAATAGATGATCTACAAGCTCTCTGCCATTTCTGCTGTTTTAGAAAAGTTTGACATTTTTGCTAATTAAATTGAACATTTTGAGGATTTGAACATTATGCTTTTTTTGGGGGGATTTTTGGCTTTTTCAGACACTGACATGCACAGCATAGGGAAGTCAGGGATAAAGTGGTGAATTGCAGTTATTCCCCAGACGTTGTTGAACTCAACTAAAAAGAAAGCAAACTTGACGTGATACTCGCCTGGAAAGCGAGTCAAACTAAAATCTAATCTACAAAGCAAAGTAACTTAATCATGACACCACCATGATGAATTGCTTTTTTTGTTCAGGAGTGCCAGCTGCTTGTCTGAGGTTGCCAAAGGCAGTCATACATTGTATACCCCCACCTCAAGCCCACCGCACCCCACCCCAATCCCATACCCCTCCATTCTGTCTTTTTAAACAATTCATTCATTTGTTTTTTGTTTAATCTTTTTATTCTAATTGGGTATCAAACTCTTTAGTCACCCTGATTAAGGCTGTGTGCTGCAACACTTAGGTGCATTTCTTTTTACTACTGTGTATTTTGTCATAACTAGATTACTATTCAGATTTTTTAAACCGGTTTAACGTGGAGTTAACAATTTTTATTTCACAATTAATTTATTCCATTTGACCTCCAGTAAATATTTGAATACGCAAGATGTAAATGAGTAAATTGTTTGTTCATACATTGTCATGATACACGCATATCGTTACTGTCAGGCAGAAACCTAATAACTCCATATTCTAACTTTTTATGGTTTTCCTTTTTTCATAAATGAATGCCCTACTACTTCATCATGGCATAGAGAGTGTGGCATAAAAGTAGTAAAATAGACGATCTACAAGCTCACAACGCACCTTTTGAGGTTTTATAGATCGGCTATTTTAACTATTTCAAAATGTTTTAAAAATAATAAAAAAGGGAACGGTTGGACATTCTAGCCAACAGTGACGATTATACTTTAAAACCATAATTTAAAAGAGTATAAAAAAAAGGAGTGCCAGCTGTTGGGACAGGGCCGTTCCTGGTCAAGGTCACATGTCTCAGCTGCAGGGTCGTGCGGACCACCACTAACTGTGATTAGAAACCTCCTCCCAAACTGATTACCATGCAGCCCCACGCTCTGACCTTTCACCCTGCCTACTCTAAACACACGGAGGGGGTCCTCAGAGCCCGGGGGAGGGGCATGGGTCTATGTGACACAAGCTGATTGGTTGTAAACGCCAGTGGGGGGCTGTGTGCCCCCCCTGTCCGAGAAATGTGAATAACATTTACTCAGCCGAGGGACCTGGACCCCTGGGTATGTGTGACAGTGTGTGGTATGGTGTGTGTGGCATGGTGTGTGTGTGTGTGTGTGTGTGTGTGTGTGTGTGTGTGTGTGTGTGTGTGTGTGTGTGTGTGTGTGTGTCTCAGAGGGTCGAGGGCTGGGTTATGTGTCATGGGGGTCCTAGCTTTAAGTGACAAGTGACGTTTCACCTTTACACATCTCATTAAAGGGATGTCATTCATTGACAAAGACGTTTTTGGTAAGTGAAGACCCTCCTGCCTGCTGTCACCAAACCCCCCCCCACACACACACACACACATACACACACACACTTCAACTAATTGTCTAATCATTGTCACCTAATTTTTAATCATGTTTCTGGGCAGCTCCCTAACCATTGTGTGTGTGTGTGTGTGTGTGTGTGTGTGTGTGTGTGTGTGTGTGTGTGTGTGTGTGTGTGTGTGCGTGCGTGCGTGCGTGCGTGCGTGCGTGCGTGCGTGCGTGCGTGCGTGCGTGCGTGCATGCGTGTGTATATGCCTACCATCCTTCCTGAGACAGGGGACCACCAGACAGTCGATCGGCCTTAAGCAGCGGAAGCAAATCGCCAAAGACACCAACGTCTTTCGCTACCCCGTCCACCTCCAACACTTCCGTGCCCATACTGCCCCCGGCTCTCCGGCTCTCCCACCCACATACACATACCGGCCTTCACAGTAGGCACACAGCTCGCTCAAAATGAAAAAATAACTGAGTGGATGAGGAGAACGGATCCTCCATGTTTCGAGGTTGCCATGATGATCTAGGTCAGCAGGTCAGGGGTCAATCGTCCTTCCAGTGATACACCGACTGGTCTACTGCAGTGATTCTCAACCCTTTTCATTTCAAGGATCCCATTTCCACATGCATTAGGTTAGGTCACGGACCCCCATTTGATACCATTTCTGTTTAATCTCTGGGAACCCAGTCTAGACTGTCAAATCAGTCAGTGTTCATTTAACTCTGAGAGTGTACAAATAGAACCAAACAGACTCGTAAGGGTCCATTTGGTTCCATTTCTACACTCTCAGAGTTACAGACCCGGCCGTAACGGGTACAATTTCGACCCCATGTGGTCCCCGGACCCGAGGTTGAGAAACCTCTTGTCTACTGTACCCACTGTACCGTATGAACCGACCTCCCGCTTTCTGCCAGAAATCTTCTTTTCAGCATTAAAACAGCTTTTGACAGCATATGCAGGTTTATCCAGCTTAAAGTCTCAGCAAAAATTCAGAACTATTTCTCAATGTGTTTGAGCTTCTCAAAAATACCAGCTCTATAGAAACTGCCTAAAATCATGGAGGAAGAGTTTAAGGGTTTAACACAGCTGCAGATTAGGTATGTTTTAATACTTTGGAGTCACTAAGCGCAGAGCAGAGACTTTAACCGAGAATGGCATCAATATATTAATCTTTTCCCCTCTACTTTCCTTCCATAGTACTGCAGACTCCCAGATGGCCTGGAATGAGATTACTGATACTGTATGACAACTCAGACAAGCTCAATATCTTCCACCCTCTCTCTCTCTCTCTCTCTCTCTCTCTGCTGTTTCTTCAAGCTCTCTCACTCCACTAACCTCCATTTCGCTCAAGTGCTTGCTCTCTCTCCCTCTATCCCCTCTCTCTCTTCTCTCTCTCTGCTGTGTCCTCATGCTCTCTCACTCTACTGACCTCCATTCCAGTCAAATGCTCTGTCCCCCCCCCCCCCCCCTCTCTCTCTCTTCATTGCTTTTCCGTTGGGAGTGTGTCCGTTAGCTTTTACAGTCGGCATATCGGCCCACGGTTGAATTCCTTGGTCTGGCAGACAGTTAGTCTGCCAGACAGTTAGTCCCATCAGATCTATCTATCAGATGGACACATTCAGGGGACAGACAGAAGCAGCTCTTTGATCTACAACCTGACAGTCGGAATTCAATCAGAACATGAGAAAAACAGAAAGATCCCGTGAGTGTCTCTTCACGTCGGCCCACCGTTAAAATCGGATGCAGCTGGGCGGGCTGGCCAAGCCTGTGCTGTGATTATCTTCAAGGGAGACGGGGAGAGAACCCCCATTGTATCCTTAACCACTTGAAACCTAGCAACCCGAATATAGCCGTATATATTCGGGAAATACTAGTGTAGAGCCCTGAGGGACCCCGGTCAACTAAAGTATAGGGTTTAAATGGTTAACCACTCGAACCCAAGCGTTCGTATTCTGGGGGCGAGAATCAGGCATCAATTTATGAACTGTTTCTCCTCCAGTTTCTCTACTTGTAGATCGGCTATTCTCAGCGAAGAGATTCAGTGTAGGGTGTAGCCTGTAGAGTGAAATACTAGCGAACCCAGTACAGAGCCCTGGGCCAATTACTTCCAATCCCTTTAAACTCCCCAATCTAGTCATTATGCCAATTAATTCCTCCCACTGCTTTCCACTGCTGTTGGCTCACCTGTCAGAGAGGAGCCCCCATCGGGGGTACGTAGCGCCTCCATCCTATAGTACACCTCCCGTTCAACACCCCCCGCTGCACTGACATGCCGCCGCCCTTAGCCCGTAGGAGTAGTATGAACATGGCCAACTGTGTTCGTATAGATGCTCGTCAAAGCAAATGCACTGCGGTGGAATTGGACCCCTCGACACCGCACTAGTGGACAGGTGCTTTACCCCTGCACCGCCCAAGCGCCCCCAAGTACTGTATATAGCTGTAGCTTGTAGATCTGCTATTCTCAGTGTGCCAAACCGGCCACAACGAAGTATAAATCAAACCTTAGAGCCGAGGAATAATGAACCTCTGGGGCTGTCAGAGTGAAAGCAGATCTCCTTTTATCCTCCTCTTTGCTGCAAGCGGTGTCACTCTATACAACCTACCCACAATGCATTAGGGAACGGGGGGGAGGTGAGACACAGTCAAGGTCATAAGGTTTTCCAATGAGACAAATAAAGTGAAAAGTGTTTCTCTCAGAGTGCTGGAGTGTGTGTTTGCGTGAGAGACACAGTGATGCATGCGAATCAGTGATGCTGTGCATGCCTTGAGGTCATTTAGGTGAGAGTAGAAAATTGTGAACGTGAGCATGTTGGCACGCATTAGTTGGAGTGAATGTGTGTGTGTGTGTGTGTGTGTGTGTGTGTGTGTGTGTGTGTGTGTGTGTGTGTGTGTGTGTGTGTGTATGTGTGTGTTAATTTTGGAGCATGGATTGTACGCCTGAGAGCTGTTGACTTACTGTAGTACCATGTCATCGATCGAGCATGAAAAACTACTTTGTAGCCGCTGGATGGATGGGAGGGCTTAAAAAAACAAATCAAATATGACACGCTTTCAGGGTCTCCTCGTCTAAGCTGAGGCCAAAAGACAAACACCATTAGGGATCAATGGCAAATCTTTTAAATGTCTTTGGGAGATGGAGCTAAAAATAACCATCAATCTGTCGAACCACTGACACAGTGATCGTTAGGCTGGTGAGGGGAGGGGGGGTCCAGATTAAACAGCAGGCAAGAAAACATCTGGACGTTTAAAGCAGAATCACCCAAGTAAACACATTCCATTCAGGAGCACCACCAGATCATGTTTCTGTGAATAACTACGGTACTTAAGCCATATACACTTTGTTGTACGACGAAAAGCAAAAAGAGCCAAAACTACAAACTCAAAACGATTGACAATGTCGACTGTCGAAACATACTTAACATCTCAAAATAGCACAAAGCATACAGTAGCACACTTCATCAAAACTCTATTCTGATGGCGTTCTCACTTACTGTACATTTTGTAATATAGGTCAATTGGATTTGTTCCATAGGCTAATCTCCCACATGAATACATGCATAGGGGAGCTACTTACTGGATTATGGCACAATGGACCTAAATGACCAAATCTAAGCGTAAGTGAGAACACCAACATGTGAAGAGCATGCTATATAAATATATATGCTATATAAAAATGCTATAATAATAATAATAATAATATGAATGCGTTTTTATTATTATTATAATTAATTATTATGTGAATCAACAGTGAATATCTGAATTTTGGCAATGGACATCCTAGTAGCCCATGCATAATCCATGCAGGAGGTTATCATATGGGGTTAAGCTTGGTTGTGGAGCCTGATGGCTGCCTACTGGCTCGGTCTGTGGCTGAACATGATTCTCCTCTTCCCTATAGCCCATCATAGAGGGGATGGGAGGGGTTCTCCAGGACAACCTCCAGCGTACTCCTCATCCTCTCCTCTGCCACCACCTAGATCAGTGGTTCTTAACCTGTGGGTATGGACCCCCTGACGGGGTCCCAACATGATTTTGGGGGGTCCCCAGATGACAATGTAAGGACTTTTAAGTAACCTTTTTAATACCTCAAAAAAGAGAAACAAAAGACAAGAAAAAAGACATTTCAACTAACTATACTATAAAATCTGGTCAAACATTGGCCAAATTGTCAAATAATATAAGACAGACACAAAATGCCGATCTACAAGCTCAGCTATTTTCACAATATTTATGTGTGGAACCGAGTCAAACCAAATGTAATGCCTCAACTCCTACATTCCTATCAGAGTGGGGGGTCCCCAGTTCAAATATGATTATTTTGGGGGCTCGTGGCCTGAAAAGGTTGAGAACCACTGACCCTAGACCACCTCTAGACCACCTCCAGACCGTCACAAACAAGAGGACTTCTATACCATTTCATTCTAATTCACTCAACAGAGCTCATTTTCCTCCCCTCCTATATGACAGTGACAGGTCCATAATCCATCGGGTTGAAGGGTAATAAAGAAATTAGCAGAGATGCTTAATGGCTAAGAGCTCTATTCACAGTGCCAATGAGGCGGAAAAAACCCAATAGCGTTTAACAGCTGAATGACTTCCTCATTACAGTGATTGACAAAAGCAGAAGACCCCACTGTAACTGTCGGGGGGATAAACCGCTCCCAACAATGGGATTGGTAGAGGATGACAGCTGAAAACATATGGCACAGGGCAAGCTACTGTACACGCGCGACGAGTTGACCCCACAGCAGGGCAGTGGTGGGAAGTAACTGAGTACATTTACTTAAGTACTGCACTTAAGTAAAATGTTGAGGTATTTGTACTTTGCTTGAGTATTTCCAATTTCCAATACTTTTACTTTTAGATTTTTCAGGCCATGGACCCCTTAGCTGAGAGAGAGATGAAGCAGGGACCCCCACTACATATTGTATAAAATTGTGTTGCAGATTAACTACTTTTCATAGATTTCATAGATAGCTTCATAGACTATCAGTGTTGTATGAATTAATGTTTTTTGTTTATTTCAGACATTTAACCACAGAAACCCTCAATACTTAGTAAACTTGTACTTGATGTGCTCTTTTTTCCCTCTACACCAAACCTCTTTGCCGAAAATAGCCGATCTACTTGTAGAGCTTGTAGATCTGCTATTTTCAGCTAACGTTCCCCTCAGAAATTTTAATAGGGATTCTAGTTGAAGTGGTTAAAAAAAATCCATATCACACAAAGCTTTGGCGGCCCCCCTGTAGTAACTCTGAGGACCCTCTAGGGGTCCCAGACACCCTGTTGAAGACCCCTGCCCTACAGCATATCATCCTACTGTGCAGTTAAATAAGAGAGAGATGTTTGAGTGATACTACTATTGTGGAGATAATATAGATTCATGCGAAAAGCGAGAATAGAAAGCAAAGAACAGACAGATGGGACTGCACTGATCCTCAAGATTTTTCACCATTCTAAATCCTTCTCAGACGCTGGCAAAGGGAATCTCCGTTTTGCACGGAGCTGTAGGCAGTAGTGTTGTTCAGCGAAGACACACACACACTCCTTCTCATCACATGAGATTGGATTTAATGGAGTCACGCCCGTTAGTCTGCGCCTCCTTACAATGTTACAGCCTCATTGTGTGGGCTCTAATCCTGTCGACTGCACCGTGGCACGGGAACAGGGCTGATCAGCCTCCAGGGCCTACGTATATACGCTAGGTTTGGGACCATAGGGAAGGGTTATGCTTCAGTGACTACAGGGGAGGATTATATGGTTTATATATGCACCCAACAAAACCGTTAAACATTGACAATCCAGTTAACGAACAGCTATAAGCAATTGATTGTTGGCTTTGCTTGTGTTCATTCTGTCTGGTTCACACAAATGAAGAAAAACAACACCCAGTAAAACATTAAATAAACCCATCACCACCAGGGCTGTATACTGGCAGAGAGACTGTACTGTCTGGTGATTGATGGTGATGTGTTTAACAGGGTGAGTGGGGTCAACAATGAGCCATTATCAAGTGGACTCTCACCAGCTTATGAACCAGTCCTACCACAGATTATTTACCTTAAATCACATAAGGAACATAATACACTGTAGTAGTCTCTACTCTCCACGTCAAATAAGGCCTGGGGCCTAGGCTGTGTTAAAGCCATACTATACTGCTCCTGCCGTGTGCTTTACTCCAACTAGAGCAAAAGTCTTTGTAGATAATATGTAAGCGGAGAGTAAAACAAGCCTCAACACAAAAGGCTACAGTCAGAACAACCCAACTGTCTGCTCCATTTCATGACAAAATTGAGTCACTCAATATGATTAGCCAAGCTGTCCCAGAAAAACGTGGCGTCGGCACCGCTGTGGCTTATTTACTCTCACTAAGCCTTTTCTCTCCTCTAACGGTTTCTCTCCCTCGTTCTTTTTTTAAACCAATTTCATTCCCTCTCTCTCTCTCTGTGTGGCAGGCCCCTCTCTACCCTAACTGTCCTCTCTACCCTAACTGTCCTCTCTCCTTCCCTACCGCATTCAGACTAATCTGAAACCAGGGTGACAAAGGGTTCTTTCAGTGTATCCCCGCGCGGGCCTACAATGCCAGCCTCAGTGTCCTCTGTGCCCTCTGCCATCCGCCTGCCACACTCGCCCGCCACCTAGCACCCATACAAATGCCACTGGAAGAGTGTCATTATCTCTCCCATACACAACAAGAACGATTAGCACCCGCGTCCCTTCTTGTATCTCCTCAATCAGAGCTGGCAGGAGGCCGTGGTGGCACTGCGTTCAGTCACTGGGTGTGAGTGTGTGTGTGTGTGTGTGTGTGTGTGTGTGTGTGTGTGTGTGTGTGTGTGTGTGTGTGTGTGTGTGTGTGTGTGTGTGTGTGTGTGTGTGTGTGTGTGTGTGTGTGTGTGTGTGTGTGGTCACACAATGGGTCACAGCACCAGCACCTGCAGAATGACCTGCGAACGCGACACCGGCACAGACAGCACCAGTGACTCCTGTAACTTAAGACAGGGGTCTTCAACAGGGGGTCCGGGACCCCTAGGGGGTCCTCAGAGTTACTACAGGTGTGATATATTTTTTACATAGCATCCCATTTCTGAGGAGAACTTTGGCCAAAAATAGCTGATCTACAAGCTCACAATGAGGCGTTGTGAGCTGGTAGATCGGCTATTTTTGGCAAAGAGGTATAGGTGTATAGGGAAAAAAGAGCAGACCAAGTTAATAAAAAAATAGTTTAATCTGCAACACAATTTTATACCCTGCTTCATCTCTCTCTCAGCTAGGGGGTCCTTGGCCTGAAAACGCTGAAGACCCCTGACTTAAGATATTCAGTGGAGACCGTGTCTTGACTTAACCACTATTCTGGGATGAACATTCTGTGAAAACAGCCGATCTAGAAGTAGATCTGCTATTTTTGGCAAATACATTTAGTGTTGAGGGGAAAAACGTAGGGGGGCTAGTATAGAGCCCTGGGAGACTTCGGTCATGGTTTAAATGGTTAATAACACTTTAACTCTAAGAACTGGTGACTTACCCGTACCTCTTGATTTAATAAGAAGATGCTGAAAAGCACTTTATTGTAAGTAAGTTGCATTTTTAAGAGGAATCATGTCCTTTTAAAGAGGGATCATGTGCTCTTAATGCAGGGAGTAATGGTCCTGGTGTGTTTGTACAGAAGAGGCTTAGTGGGCACATCAGATACAGACCCTGGTTCACAAGCGAAACAAGTGCCGTTTGGAAAAGCCCCAAAAAACTGTCCCAAATCAAGCCAGTCTGTCTCATACCCACTAAGACCAAGGCCTGTGAAACTGACCTATTTAATAGTGGAGTCATTAAATCGTTTTTTTTATGTTCCTTCGCTAATTTCTGTAGGAAACAATACATTTTTTTATAAATTAAATCAATTAGTTTGATTAACTGTTGCACCCCTAGTGTTGATTTTGACAGCACATTTTGATTAATACATTTCCATTTAGTTTTTGTCATATTTTAGTCATCTGAAATGTTTTAGTTTTTGTCTAGTTTTAGTCGACTAAATATAAGATTTTAGTCGTCCAAATCTACAGTTGGTTTAATCGACTAAAATGTATTTTGGCAGGCCTTGATGGCGTCGTAATGGTTGATTTTACACTTGGTTGCATGCTGAAAATAGCCGATCTACAAGCTCACAACGAGTCGCCCCGCGACGCGTTGTGAGCTTGTAGATCTGCTATTTTCAGAGCGCAAAACCTGAGAGCAACCAAACATAAAATGACATGTCTTTTAGTTCTACTGGATCTCTTCTCCACTCCCTAACATTTTCACCATAGCTTAGTTCTTATTTAGTTTTTATTTAGTTTTTGTCAGTGAAAAAAGGTAGTCGACAAACATTTTTCGTCATAGTTTTAGTCAACGAGATCAACACTGACCCCTAGTCCTATCTGCAGTGGAAAATAAGTAAAGCAAATAGAGTCAAGTCGAGTTGAGTTAGAAGCATGCAGTGGAATACAGACTCTACTGCCTCTTGTTATTAGCTGATGCTTCGAAACATCTCCTTAATATTCTCGTCTTGACCTGGCCTGTCAGAGGGGTCTTTACACATCAAAGGCACACTTCTAAGGAAGCAGCGGAGCCCTCTCTCATCTCTCCATCAGGCTGGTTCAAAGCCCACGGACTGACCGCACTCACAGGGGGTTCAACCTTTGGAGCCCTGTTAATTCAATCCCTTCATCACCAGCGCCGAACACATACAGTACACACACACACACACACACACACACACACACACACACACACACACACACACACACACACACACACACACACACACACACACACACACACACACACACACACACACACACACACACACACACACACACAGCTCTGTGTTCTAATTCTCTTTCGAATGAGGTCAATTAGCTTTGATTGGAAGTGACAGAACAATGCAAAGGGGCCTGGCAGTGGCTCAGAAGGTAGAGTGGCCATTTAGTAAACCGGAAGGTTCCTGGTTCAATCCCAGGCAATTCCTAGCTTCATGTTGAAGTATCCTTGAGTATAACACTGAACTAACTAACTGGTCCCAATGAGATTTGTTCCTTGTATTGTTGCCTCCACCATCGGTATGTGAATGTGAGTGTGTGTGTGTGTGTGTGGGTGGGTGGGTGTGTGGGTGTGAATGCAGGGCACCCAGTAAAGCACTTTGGATAAAAGGCGCCATAGAAAATGCAGACCATTTACCAAGACAATGTCTAAAGTGGGGCACAGACAATAGCGGTTTGCATTATGATGGCTGGTACTGTCTGAGAGGGTAGGATAAATATATGAGTGCTGTGCTGTCATATCGGAGGCGGGTGTTAAGTTGAGGAATTTGTGCAGTGATTCTACAATGGGAGGGCTAGAGCCGCTTTCTACATGGTTGCGTGCCGTATACAAGCTCACAAACAAGTATATAAATGAGGCTTTACTTGTATGTGTGGGCTGGGCGGTAGGGGACGGTAGGGCGCACGCTACCAGCAGATTCAACACAGGAATGTGGAATGTGGAGCTGTGATACAGTCAGCGGTGGACCTATTAGTAAATTAATTAAAACGTAGGCCTGTCACAATTATTACATAATCGTCTACTCGCAATTATTTTTGCATAATCGTCAGAATCGTTTCCATGTTGAAACATTTTCACACATTTTCAAATATAAAAAAAAGCTTGTAGATCAGCTATTTCTGTTTTTTTACATGTATCAAATTATTAAACATGTCAATACTTTGTCAATACTTTCTTGGTATATTCCAGTTATTTGTCATATCTGCCCTGTGCAATTTCTTATTACGAAGCCTAAAAGGCTTCATATGTTACGCCAAACACACAATGAAATTGTCAATCGCAATTATTTGAGTGACAATTAATCGTCAACTTAAAATTTGTAATCGTGACAGCCCTATTAAAACGTGCAGTGATCTGCAAGAACGTACTAGCGCGTCACTTGACGAGGTTCAAACTTCATGGGCAAAACAAGATGCCTCTGTATTTACTAACCCTCTAATCATTACTCCACCCTTGAAGACACCACACCACAACTGAACACATGGAGCCTGTTCCCCCCCCCCCCCCCCCCTCCTCCCCCCCCCCTCCCCCTCCCCCGCACCACAAGTTCCAAAAATGATCAGGGTACAGTATGAATAGTCCTGCCTGGGCTCGCTATCACAGCGGTGATGATAAGATCTTGCATTGTAAGAGGGGATGCTCTCTTTGGGAAGTAAAGGTATATCAGGGCTAGTACAGACGGGTCAGAATTATTAGGTAGCTTGATCAGGCTAACAGCATGTGACCTACAATAGTGGATAGTGCAAGGCAGTAAGTAGCTCAGGAGGCCACTCGGTTCGATCCAGGGACGTTCCAATTTGAACCCTGAACTGCTCCCAATGAGCAGTGGTGGAAAAAGTACTCAAAAGTTTTACTTAACTACTCTGTTACAAGTAAAAGGCCTTTGTTCAAAATGTTACTTGAGTGAAAGTACAAAGGTATTGGCATCGAAATATACTTAAAGTACCAAAAGTAGAAGTACTATGTTTGAAAATAGCCGATCTACAAGCTCACGTGTCGCATCGACGCGTTGTGAGCTTGTAGATCGGCTATTTTCAAATAGCCTATGTACAAAATAGGGCTATTAGTGGTTAATATGTTTTATAATATAATTTATACATGCAAAGTAACTAGTAAATAAAGTGTTCAAATCATTGTACATAATAATATACAGTACTTGAGTAAATACATAGTTACTTTACACCACTGCCAATGAGGAGGTTGGCACCTTACATGGTTTCCTCCACCGCTGGTGTGTGAATGTGTGTGTGAATTGGGCGAATGTAATGCACATATAAAGCACTTTGGAGAAAGGTGCTTCATAAATGCACCATACATACCATAACCAGCTGAATGAAATGAAAGTCGGATCAGATAACATGGCTGGCAACCAGATTACACCAAAGAGAGCATGACAACAAATAAAAAATGTCCTTCTCAAAATGGCAAACGTTTTAAGTGTTCTCATCCAGAGACTCAGCACTCCGGTTCTGACCCCTGGTCTTACCTCTCTCATCTCCTGGGCGATGGTAGCCAGGCGTTCGTTCTCAGACTGGGTGTTGGTGAGGATGTTGCGCGCCTGGCGGACCTCCGCCTGCAGCTCCAGGACCCTCTGCTCGTAGTAGGCCTCCTTGGAGGCCGACTCCTGGATCAGACACTCCTCGCGGCTCTCCCCGTCTGCTGCCACCTTCCTGTGGTTGGAGTAGGCTTGTCCAAAGGCCTGAAGAAGACACAAAGATGCTGGTTAGAAATCTGGGAGTTGTTCAGAGAGGGAGCAGTCTACTTTGTAAATGATTGATGAATGATGATGATGAATGAGGGGTGGAAACACACAGAGACATAGAAATAGACTGATTTCGAAGGCTTGTGAGTTCATATTTCATTTGTCCAGTTGTTTCCAAATCGCTTTAATTCCTAAAGAGATACAGACCTCCTTAAAGCAGCGGTTAGCTGGATAATGTGAGTTAATGGCTGCAGCGAGCGGATAAGGATTGAAATATCGAAATTGCAGGATTGCAACGCCCAAAGCCTTGCTTTGTGTTGCCAGATTGTTACTGCAGCGGTTCAGCTGGGGACTCCACAGCCAACCATGCATACAGGGAGAGGAGGACAGGGCTTCACACAAAATAACAAAAAGGCCTAAATTAAAAGGTCCAGCATCTACTCAAAGAGAGATAATCAGACGCCCCCCCCCATCTGGGATGCATTAACACCCCCACAGCTCCCAGCAGGATGCCAGTCACTACATGTGCTCAGTAGAGACTCCACAGATGGGGTAACAGGAAAAGTGGGATAAAATCCTGGTAAACCCGCCAACTTAGGCCTACACTGGACACGACATCTTGACGCAGTATGTGGTCCTTGTGAGAAGACAGCATCCCAATGCTTTTAACATAATACATAATACACAAATGCACAGTATAGCCTAGTAGCCTACATACACATACATACCAGGCTTTGTTTTACACAAGGATTGAGAACCAACTAAGAATATAGGCTTCTAATTTCCTCCATAGTGATATACCGTGTGTGAGGACAGTAATGTATTGTGTCGGCGCTCACGTGCCCCGTGAGAATGTGTTGTATGAGGGGCCGGTTTTGCTATTAACAGCTCTTTCCCTTCAACATTGACCTTAATTTGTTAATGGATCACAAGGCAGACAAACTCAAACAACACATTTCAACATGACCAGAGGGAAAAAAAGGAGAGAAAGAGTGATAGAATCCACCATACAGAATGTAGGTTAGACAGACTTCTCTCTCTCTCTCTCGCGTGCTCTTTGTCGTCTTCTCAGAATTATCACCCCATGATTACACATTTCATGTCCAACCAGCAGTGATCTGTTGGCCGTTCAGATTCTCATCTGGCCTCTCAGCGTGAGTCACGCGATGGTCTGGAATCACCTGGGGCCATGGGGAATGTGTGGGCTTGTTAAAAGCCTCCACTCTATCACTGCACGTGACTGGACTGACGCTGGAGTTTATCGGGTCAACGGTGGTTCATTTTAATCCCAGTAATTCCTTCATAAAGAGGAAATCATCTGCATGTGGAAATGATATATTTCTGAACCTGACCTACTTCAAGGACTTAGTAAAAAAAAACGGGGGGAAAACGAAACATGTAGAACTAGCTTAGTGGGTTAGAGAAAAAAACATGACATCATGTCTCGTGCATGCTGGCTCGTCAAGCTGTCACGTGCTGGTCAAGATGGTGGAGATAGCAGCGCATGCTGAACACATGGTCTGTTTGCTTGACCACAAATACTAAGTATGTTAGACAGCACCTTGTGTCATATGGTCTGTAGCAATGTTATATTACACCTTTTATTCAGCCTTTCTTGGGTTTCTCTCCCTGTGTTGTATTTGTCAGCTATTTCCTGTTTACTTTAGAATACATGTCCCTCAGCTTCCCGCCTTTTTTACACCACTATATTGATCTGTCCCCTCATGGATGTCATGGATATCACAGCCCAAGTTGCAACTTGTTGCATTAATACGAATCACTGGTGTGGACTGGGCTATAGGGGATGTGTCCACCAAGGCATTATTTATCTTTGGCAGTGGAAAACAAGTGCCTATCATACGGGCTCTCAGGACTGTTTGATGCTTGAGATTCCGCATGTCTCCACTGAGTTTGGAAAGTAAGATTTCAAGTTTTGTGCCCTGCATACCTGGAACACCTTACAGGGTTTGCTGAAGTACAGCTCTCTTGTTCCCCTAGGTGACTTTCAGTCGGATATATCAACTTTGGTGCAATCTAAATTGCACCCGTTTTAATTGATGTTGATAAAGCATGTGATGTAATTTTATTTTAAATCATGTTATTTTATTTATTTATTTTTATATTGTTTGTTCTTTTCTCAGACTTGTAATCTCGGCACCACTGGAAAAGAGGGTCTCTTAGCCCTCAGTGTTTTCTGAGAATTAAATAAAGGTTGAAATTAAATTAAATTATTTCCTGATTATGTTTTCAATTGTTTTCAATGGGAGCTATGCTTAATTGCCTTTATCCAACCTTTACTTTTGCTTTATGTTGTTCATAGTTTGCCTTATGATATGATCTGATATTCTGCTCTGTTATAAGAGTCAAGATGTCTACGCTTGTCGCTTATGCCTGATAGCTATTGTTTTGTTACCTGTGTTTTGGTAGTTTAAGGTACAACTTGGCCTTTTGACACTATATACAGTATAACTATGGTCTAACTCCTGTGTTCATTAGCAGAACTACCTTACCAGGGACCTGTGTGTGTCTAATGTACTTCTCCCCATGAATTCATGTCACCACCACCTTGAAATATTGTTTCCTCTTGCCTCATCAATTACTGACTGATCCTGAATTCCACAACAGTAGTCAGTCAGAGGCTTACCAGAGTTATTCTCTGGCAAAACCCAGTGCATGCCGACTTGTGATTCCGTTCCGTCACTGGAATAAATGACGCAAGACGATGTGTGTCACCAGTCCACCACGTGAGATTACTCACTGTAGTGCACTCACTGACCCACATGGCTCGATAAAAACATCAGCTGAGTGTCTAGTAGTCTATCGTATCAATGTCATCACATCCCCCTACGCCCCGCCACGTCTAATCCATGTTTGATTAGACTGTCATTAAGAAGAGAGATTAACTCAATCGGAAAAACGGGGGAATCCTATCATTCTAATCTGACACGTGCCAGAGATAATGGGTCAGTCGTCCACACAGCGTCCCTCTCCTAACGAGGAGCACCCCAGCCAAAATCTGCTCACCCAAGCTTTGTAATCTCAGTCTTGTGATGAGAGTGACGCACGCGTCCACTACTATAATCCCACAGTGATCTGGTGACCCAATCTATAATTCACCTCCAGCCCGCCATGTGTTCACATCAGCGTCTAATATTGAGGATATGAGTGTAGATTATGAATGCATGTGAGGAGGCTGATGAAGGACAGCGGGGCGTTTAGATTGAATTGTATATGGTTATGCGGAAGCAGATGCACTAGAGTATTTTGGATAAAGATTAGAGCCCGACCAACGGCAGATGCCAGATAGACCACCACCGATTAGCGATGAGAAGAGGATTTTCGTCTATACGTGCCCAAATTAGGGATGCAAGGTTTAAAGTGGTTAAAAATCGGATAAAATCGGCTGCCTAATTGCCGATACTGACCGATATATTGGTCTAGC
Organism: Gymnoscopelus microlampas; assembly: GCF_963454915.1. Classification (NCBI taxonomy): domain Eukaryota; kingdom Metazoa; phylum Chordata; class Actinopteri; order Myctophiformes; family Myctophidae; genus Gymnoscopelus; species Gymnoscopelus microlampas. The sequence continues at coordinate 14,483,711 of NC_139947.1, read as the reverse complement.
TCTGGAGAAGATGAATCGTGTGACTACACTACATGAAAGCTACCCTACAAAAAGATGAAAGGTCATATCTCCGTCTCATGTCTCTGATTCCAGATCAGTGCATAGATACATCACGGGCTGAGGTCAGACAGACACACAGACACCCTGCTGAGCTCTGATCCCCCCCCCCCCCATGTGTGTAGTAGACCCCTTAATGCACAGAGCAGAAGAACCATGATCAAGGGAGTCCTCTAATTGGATGAGGGGGTCAGAAAGGGTCTCTGATCTTCCTCCACTTCCTTTTTTTCCTCCCCGTCGCTCACATCATGTTATTACTTCCCTCTCTGTGTCATTTACTCATACCATCACAGTCATATGATGAACACGGGGTTAATGTGTAACTGAACATCAAACGTTGGGCAAAACTATATTGTAATAAGTCACGAGCAATGTTCAATTTCCTGGGGGGATGGGAGCATCCATGACTCTACTGTTGATACCCCCCCCTGGTTATTCGTTTGAATGGCTGGTGGTGAATGCCTGCAATAAACCAAGAGTTTCAACTCACCGTTACCTGTAATTGTGTTGTGACAATAAAGTTGATTGATTGATTGATTGATATGCCATAAGCCCTGCTTCTTTTCAGACTGAATTAAATACATGCATTTCCTTTTGATAATACATAATTTGAAATTTATGTTAACCGCAACTTTTCAAAATTAGCCAAAATGTGTCAAAAGAAATGTTTTACTTCAAAAATAGCAGATATACACGTTGTGAGCTTTAGGGCTTTCATTTCACTCTCTGGGAAGTATGTTTGTAAGAATGGAGTTTTATCTTTCATCAAAGCAAATGTTGCCATGACTTTGATCTAAACAATGAGGGCTTGTGTATCCAATTTCAGGGCATGCATGTTCAGACATGACGTGGTTGTGTCTTGTTATCTGACCAAATCCACAGCAGTGACATGGTTTTAAGTCCATGATTAGAGGGAAGGAAGGGCCAAACCAGACCTGCTTTATGGCCCAGCATGATCGCTGCTGCTGCTGCTGCTGCTTGGGAGTGAAGGGAAATGCTAAATGATATTTTCTGAAGGCTACAGGCCTATTGCTGGTGGTGTTTCTAACAGCATGGATCCAGCCTACAGAGACCTTGCAAGGTCAGAGAGTTCACATTGGTTCTCCCTGCTCAAACTCCTCCCCTACACAGTAATCCAATGAGGCGCGCAGCGCACAGAGGGGCTTTGGCTCTCTCTCTCTCTCTCTCCAACAGGTACAGTAGCAAGCAGATCAATAAGTGCAACCTCAGTAAAAACATCTAAAATTCTATTTTCAGTTTCTGATCTGCTGGGAGAAGATATGTAGGGATTTTTTTCCCTCGCATTGTGAGAACAGAACAGAACTATATGTCTCCATATAGATAGGCCTGCTGAACGGCATTGGGGGAATGTATACAGATGTCTCCAGAGATAGGTGTACTGCACAGCCTTTTGAAGTACAGGATCAAACCAACACAGTCAAGCATTAAAGCTATAATCCTTCTCCTCTCTCTTCTCCTCCGTTTCCACATGGCTGCAGTGTTTGACGGAGATAGGCCAGCACCATTTCAATCGATATCAGTGTTTTTGTTTCTTGTTTTTATAATCATTGCATTTAGGCCCAAAGCCCAATTAGAAACCACTGTAGGTGGATCAATCACTTTGAGATTTGGACAATACCTTAAAATCTCCCTTCAGTTCCCTGTTGTCTGGCAGCCTGGCTGTCCTTGACAACAGAGAAACCAAAGCTCGCACAACAAAGACCACAAGAAAAGGCAGACGAGACGGGATGGGGGAGAGAACATAAAAGTCCAAACAACATCTTTGTTTTGGGGCAAAAAGAAAGGACCTGCACCTTCCGTCCCAACACACACACACGCACACGCACACACACACACACACACACACACACACACACACACACACACACACACATGCGCACACACGCACGCACGCACACGCACTCGCACACGCACACGCACACGCACACACACAAACACAAACAAACGCACGCACACGCACACGCACAAAAGTCTTTTGTCAATGAATGATTAGGTTCTTGGTAAGCCACTGTTAACTCAGTTGGAGTTGTTTGGAGGGGCTGACAGCTTATCATCTCGTCCCGGCCTCGTCTGTAATTTTATTCAGTGATTTATTCAGACAATGACAGAGACAGGAAGGGAGACAATAAAAAACACTGAGTTGCAGTGACTTTGTGGTTTGACATTGGGTAGATTTCTGGCCAGCAGCCAGAAAGAAGTCACTTAACCACTTAAACCATATCTCATACTTCAGCTGTTCAAAAATATCATCGCGACACACTCTGATTCCTTTTTTGTTTTGTAACCCTAAACCCTTTTGTAAAAGTTTGAAAAACAGGGACGCCAGCGTGAAAGTGGTTATATAGACAGAAACAACAAATATTCACAGATTCGTCTGGGGAAAAAAATCCTAAGCCGTGGCAAGATCATGTCAACCAATCCTGCTGGTTTTGAAGCTGAAGTGCTATCGCAGTATTTTTTTCCAAGGTCCAGTGAATGCCCGATAGGGTTGAACAGAGGTCATGCTTACCTAGCAATAATAAACAAACGCTAAATGCAGCCGTGTTCAGAAACGTGATATGAGAATGCACGTGTCAATGCCCTTCGTACGAGCATTGTGTCGCCAGCTAGAGGGTGGGCTGAAGACTCAGCAAGACATTGTGACACTACAGCAGCAGGATCTGCACAACAACCTTGTTGTTTAATGAGAAAAAGAGTTGGTTGTTGTGTGGAGATTGAACAATACGGTGTTATGTCTACTGCGGTGGCGGACTGACTCATACATAAAAAGTCAGGTCACTTTGCATGCCGTGAAAGTGACTCAGTCAGGGCTGGTCAGTGGTTGAAAAAGTACTCAATTATTTTACTTTAAAAGTATCAATACTGCAGAAATGTTGAAATACTCTCAGTTACAAGTAAAGGTTCGGAATTCCAAATGTACTTGTACAAAGTACAAAAGTATTGGTATCAAAATGTACTTAAAGTACCAAAAGTAGAAAGTACTCATTATGCAGAATGTCCCATTTCACAAGTTTTCAAATGTATAAAAATAGCCAATCTACAAGCTAAGTACTAAGTAAGTATGTACTTAGTTACTTTACATCACTGAAAGTCAGGTCACTTAGCATGCCATGAGAGTGACTCAGGGCTGGTCAGTGTGTTAACCACATGAACCCTGCATGGCGTCCAAATTCTGGACATGTCACAACAACAGGCCAACATTCTGCGAAAATAGACGTTCTACAAGGTCACAACTTTTAGATCGGCTATTTTCGGGCGAAGGGATTTGGTGTAAAGGGAAAAAAGGAGGGGGCCGACATATAAAGGGTTTATAAGTGGTTAAGAGCCCACAGAGGAATGAGGGAGGAAGAAAGGGATGGAGGATGTGTGTGTGTGTGTGTGTGTGTGTGTGTGTGTGTGTGTGTGTGTGTGTGTGTGTGTGTGTGTGTGTGTGTGTGTGTGTGTGTGTGTGTGTGTGTGTGTGTGTGTGTGTGTGTGCGTGTGTGTGCGGAGGGGGTGTTTCCTGCCTCGTGCGCCTTCCCTCACGTGGAGCCACGGAACCACCATGTATGCTGTTTATCGGAACGATAAACAGCATACATCCTCGTCCCCTTCCTCCCTCTCGCTCTCTCTCTCTCTCTGTTTCATTCACAGGCCATCGCTCAAACAACACACAGAGATACATACTGTACATACATACACGCATTTTTAGGTGTGTTTGTTAGTTCTATATTTAGCTGGCCTGAACGTCACCATCTGCTTACAATAATGGATCCTTTTTTTAATGTTCATATTCTGTTCCGGAGTTGAACAGAGCTCGTTGTTTAATCAATTAAGACAGGGAACGTATCTGTGTAACCACTTAAACCATTATTTTATACTTTGGCTATTCAAAAATAGCAGATCTACAAGCTCATAGCGCGGCACCGAGTACCGCACTATGAGCTTGCAGATCTTCTATTTTTTTCAAAAATCGTGAAAATGTGTGCAAATCTTTGAGGATACATTTTTGAAGGCGAACATTTTTTACTCAAATCTTTGCTTCTGGGGGTTCCTGGAACTAAATATTTTTGAGATGGGGGTCCATGGCCAAATACATATCATTTTGGGGGTCCTTGACATTAAAAAGTTTGATAACCACTGATATGATAGCAACATAAGTGTTTCAGAAAACAGTTTGACTGATTTAGGAGACATTTTTAGAATCGGCCTCAGGTCTAAATGGGTTAACTGCAGTGCAGGGTGGTATTTACGTACAGACATTCAACTACCACTCTGCAAAACCCTACAACAGTGTGTGAGGTCTATTATTAGACTGCAATCAGAGAGAACATGGAGCGATGATGACGAACAGAGGGTGATTTTCATCCTCCTGATAATAACACAGAGGTGCTCCTTCATTCATTCACCGTCCACTGGTTCACATCCTCCTCCTCTCCCTGTCTCTCACAATGTCTCTCACGTCACTAGATATCAATGTAGAAACATACTTGTTGGCAGGATGCTCTTCTATGTAAATAAATCATTTCCCACCAGAGTGCTTCATGTAATTGTCGTTTACATGATCGCAACTGTCTGATTTAACAATCACATTTTGTCAGAGAGAGAGAGAGAGAGAGAGAGAGAGAGAGAGAGAGAGAGAGAGAGAGAGAGAGAGAGAGAGGAGGGATAAAGGGATAGAAAACAGACAGAACGAGAGGGGAGAGAGAGATGCAAATTGCAAAGGGAAATGAGATTGAAGGTGGAAGAGACATTATGCCTGATTTATACTTACACTTGGATGCCGGTGTTGTGCACAGAGAAAAATAGCAGATCTGTAAGCTCACAGTGCATTGCATTATGATATGTTGTGTGCTTGCAGTTCTGCTATTTTAGGTTGCATGAAATAATGCGCAACCAAGTACGAACCGGGCATTAGATATTGTCTGGCACAGAGCCACATTGATTCACAGAGTACAGCAGGGCCCGCACATACACACGTAGGCGCGCGCGCGCGCACACGCACACACACACACACACACACACACACACACACACACACACACACACACACACACACACACACACACACACACGCACACACACTCCATTTCCAATTTCGTGCCCTGCAATCAACCATTCTGCACCAGCCATGTTGAGGCCTGTTCTGCTCTCCTGAGATGAAGCCAGAAGAATGCATTGATAGCCCCAGGTCTTCTCCTTGATGCAGCAACCTGCACCTCAGTCACAACCGCTCCGCACAGGCTGAGCGCTTCTATATACGCCAGAGGCAAGGCATACACCACAGAGAATATGAGGGAAGAAGAGATGCTGAGGTGAGGGATGCATCGCACACTAAACATTAAGGACATTTCCTGGAATAGAGCCATGATTTCTCCCACAACGCTGCTTTTCTGTAAGCTCAAAGTGAGCAAAGCTTACAGTGTGAGACAGACAAAAACACAGACAAAAACACTGGCCATAACATAAAAAAAACAAATAGTAATAGAACTTCAATGGTTTGACCCATTGCCCGATTCTAGAAATGTCTTCTAAATCAGTTTCTCACACTTTGAACACAAGATGTTTAAAAAATGTCCAAAAAATAGCAGACATGCAAGCTCACAGCGCGTCACTTCGTGACACACTGTGAGCTTGCATGTCTGCTATTTTTGAATAGCCAACGCTAAAATCTAAAATGACACAGATGCTTTCCCGGATTGAATGGTTTTAAGCAATAATAATAATAATAAATATAGCTGCAAGCAGCAATTAGCGGTTTCGAGAATAATGGCAGACTGGCAGACTGTGACAAGAGTGGCAGACTGGCAGACTTTGACAGAGTGGCAGACTGGCAGACTGGCAGACTGGCAGACTTTGACAGAGTGGCAGACTGGCAGACTGTGACAGAGTGGCAGACTGGCAGACTGGCAGACTGTGACAGACTGTGGCAGACTGGCAGACAGACAGACTGTGGCAGACTGGCAGACTGGCAGACAGACAGACAGACAGTGACAGAGTGGCAGACTGTGACAGAGTGAGAGAGAGAGAGAGAGAGAGAGAGAGAGAGAGAGAGAGAGAGAGAGAGAGAGAGAAGAGAGAGAGAGAGAGAGAGAGAGAGAGAGAGAGAGAGAGAGAGAGAGAGAGAGAGAGAGAGAGAGAGAGAGAGAGAGAGAGCAAAGTGCACATGTCTGAATTAACAGGGTCATGTTTTGCATAATGCAATTTAAATGTAAACTGTGACAAGTGGGGTTTGAGCCGTGGACCTTTGGCACATGAGACTAACACTGTATTGATCAAGCTATTCAATCCACAGCCTTGGTCAGTGAGAAGGGAGAATCCAACAAAACAAAACAAAACAAAAGAGGGAATGAAGTACATCATACATTGAAAACAAGTACTCTAAATAAGCGTTTCATTTAACAATTGCATGTTTATTCATTGATACAGTCATGTTGTGTGTAATGCAATTGAGTTGAGGTCTGCATGAGGTGAGATTTGAACCGGCGACGCTCTGGTATCAAGGCAGATGATTAAGCCATTGGGCCAACAGACCCGAACTGATGAAAAGGGAGTTCACACATGACACACTTTCACGCAAATTGCTCAGAAATACTGGATTTAAATGTTTTTCAAACTGCTCAAAATTGCAGACAATCTAAGGGCGGAGTTTACTGGTTAACAATTGCACATGCATTCATTGATACAGTCATGTTGTGTGCAATGCAATTATAATGAATTCTACATGACGTGGGATTCGAACCAGGAACCCTGTGGTTTCAAGGCAGATGATTAAGCCATTGGGCCAACAGACCTGTACTAGTGAAAAGGGAGTTCACACACATGACACACTTTCACGCAAATTGCTCAGAAATCCTTGGTTTAAATGTTTTTCAAACTGCTCAATATATTTCGGAATGGAAACTAGTGGAAAATAGTCGATCTACAAGCTCACAACGCGTTGCTATCTAAAAAGGTGTGAGATTGTAGATCGGCTATTTTCACAAGAAAGTATGTCATACATAAAAAAAAACTACTCTCAAAAGCATTTCGTGTTATTGTCTAAACATTGCACTTGTCTGAATTAACAGGGTCATGTTTTGTACAATGCAATTTAAATGTGAACTGTAATAAGTGGGATTTGAACCAGGGACCTTCGGCACATGAGACTCACACTCTACTGGTGGAGCTATCCAATACACAGCCTTAGACAGTGAAAAGGGAGAATCCAACAAAACAAAACAAAAGCGCGAATGAAGTACGTCATACATTGAAAAGAACTACTTTCAAGTATGCATTTCTCGTCATCTTTAACAATTGCACATGTATTCATTGGTATAGTCATGTTGTGTGCAATGCAATTATAATTAAGTCTAACTGAGGTGGGATTCGAACCGGCTACCCTATGGTTTCAAGGCAGATGATTAAGCGATCAAGCTATTGAACCAACACACCTGAACCTGTGAAAAAGGGCCTCAAACATGTATTTGACACAGTTTCATGCAAATTGCTCAGAAATCCTGGATTTAAATGTTTTTCAAACTGCTCAAAATTGCAGACAATCTAAGGGCAGAGCTTACTGGTCAAAGTGATACATGTGTTCCTCATGAGTCAAGGCACATGTGTAAGCAGGTTTAACGGCTGTCGGCCAAACGAGGCATGACTTTTGCCTGTTTAAAGTTTGCATTTTCAAAAAATTGCTATAGCGCCCCCCTTTGACCAATTGGAGTAAGATTGGTTTCAGTGATACTTGGAAGGACCCTCTACAATATTGCAAAGTGTCAAACAAATGTGAGTCTGCATGTATGTGTTAGGGGCAGATGAATAATTTAAAAAAAGCTGCAATTTTCATTGGCTTATAAAAGCTTAACGTTTTCACTTATGGAAAATCCGCTAAGTTACGTCTGTCGGCATTGGTCCAAAGTTCATGTGTATACAGTTTCGTACAGATTGCTCATAAATCCCAGGAGAAGTGATTTTTTTACTGCTTTTTACTGCTTTTCATAGAATTCGAAATGGTGGGAGATCTAAAGGTCAGAGGTCAAAAGTCAAACAGCGAAAGTTGTTAGGCATGAGGAGACGCATGTGTGTATCGAAGTTTCATGGCTGTAGGTCGAACAGGGCATGAGCTGTACCTGTTCAAAGTTGGCATTTTCAATTGAGTGCTACAGCGCCACCCTTTGGCCAATGGTTGTGAGTTTCGGGTTTTCGCCGTTTGGCATAGCCCTCTACCATATTGCCGAATTTCATAAGAAGTGACCAGGCGGTTAGGCCAGAACTGGCAAAACCGGCGGAAGATCATGAATTCTTACAGATGTAATAGGGTTCGAAGCCAGAGGCTCTCGAAACCTAATAAAAACATTGATCTTATGCTGAATTGACCCCCCACCCCCACAAGGGCGTGAACCTCCCTAAAACCAGCGTCATCCCTGGAGCAGGGTGAGGCAAGGGCAGGAGAGAGAGAGAGAGAAAAATGCTGAAAGGATTGGAACTGTACATACTGGGCTCCTCACTCACTCACATCCCACAAAGTTACAGGTCTGTGCTAATCAGACTCTGGAGGCCCACTATAACACGCCTGACTGAGAAAACCACCCGCAACCACAGAAAACATCAGTACAGTCCTAATTATAACTAACTTTGCAGTGATACACCAAACCAACAGAGCTGTTCTCTCTGCCAACCCCAGGGCTGTTATGCTTGATTAATACTTCGTCGCACGCCAAGTTCTGCCAACATTGCGCCATGCGACGCGTTGTCAGCTTGTAGATCGCTTGTATATCGTTGCGTGACAAAGTCTAATCAGATTCAGCTCTGCTTTTGGACTGATTGAGTGTTGTACACAACATCAACACAGAGAGTGGAGTTGGGGCGTCGATAGCCGAGTGGTTTACGGTCCGTACAGCGTACCACATGATGATGATGACTGATTAAGAGTCCCCGGTTTGATTCCCGGGCCGCACGGAATCTTTTCTGCATGTCACTGCCCTACTCTCTCACCTTGTTTCCCGTACTATCAATAAAGGGCAGAAAAGCTCCCCAAAAGTAATACAAATGGCCTAGACCGTGGCGTCGCGGTCTAGGCACCCTGGTTGCAAATCCTTAATAGCAGTGTGCCGCGGGTTCGCGTCCCGTTCCCGCCGGCCTTTCCTGCATGTCTTCCCCCATCTCTCTCCCCATTCTTCCTGTCGACATACTTTCCCTGTCCCTCTCCAATAAAAAAACAATAAAAAAATACCAAAAACAAATCTTAAAAAAAAAAAAAAAGGAATACAAATGTTGAGAATAGCATCAACTAAATCATGTTTTAGTCGACTATTAAGTGGGATGTATTAATGATTGCTTGAAGTGGGCATTCAGCCATGTCAGACGTCATGTTCAAACGCATATACCGGTCATCCATATTCATAGAATGAGGTTCATATACATATACATTATGTCTAAACTGACAGCAGACTGGAGAGGATAATGTTCATGTAAAGCATACAGTATTTTAACACACACCTGCCAGCAGTGAGTTTGAGTGTGAGTGTGAGTGTGAGTGTGAGTGTGTGCGTGTGCGTGTGCGTGTGCGTGTGCGTGTGCGTGTGCGTGTGCGTGTGCGTGCGTGCATCTGTGTGTCTGCAGAGTGTTGGTGTGTATCCACGGTGTGACTCCTGTGTTATTAGCACTAAAAGCAGTCATTATGGGTTCTGCGGCGGCGGCAAAATACCTAGCGCCTTCATGTGGCTGACAACATGTTATCCGTGGGAGGACTCGAGTGGGGCGTCACCTATACGAGGTATGGAATGTTTCATTTAGCCAGCGAGGGCCATTTTCATTCCAGAAACAAGTGAAATGTAGGCCACTAAAACAAACCGTGTTCTAAATCTAATCTATGATGATAAACATTTACAAAGCCACCGCAGCTCTGTGTTTTCTGAGAACGTTGGTCTTGGCTTACAGGTTATTCTTGGTTTATTGACATAGGAACGCTGAAAAGAGGGCAGAAATCACACCGGGGCACTTCGTACGTGCCAAGAAAACGCTCTGTTATTTGCCGAGCAATCGAGGACGTGAACCACGCTATTGTTTTTCAACCGTCCGTTTGAAAAACAAAAAGCCACCGCTATCTCCTGGTGGCAGTTCATGAAATAATAAAGAGGCACGTGTTTGTGGAGTCTGTTTATCCATTCTATTGTTTAGCTGCTAAATCTGTTATTGAATAGAGATAAAAAGCCAGGGTCTCGAGGGAGAACCACACTCAATAGGGCTGATACACTGCACCACCATATCAGTGCCCGGCTGTGAGATCTGCTTTTCTTATCGCCTTTCATATCTCAGCTATGCTCCGTACCAGCTCTGGACAAACAGGACCTCAGCCATTTGCAATGCAAAGAAACTCCTTATCTGCCAGGCCATGGAGTCTGCATGCCTGTCGTTCTGCCTTCTTCCCCAACACTAAAGCTGTCTGTCTGCCAGGCCCTATATAGTCTGCCTGTCGTTCTGCCTTCCTCCCCATACACATTCAGCTGTCTGTCTGTCAAATTTCTTTCAATGGATTTTCAGAAAGTTTCAAAGAGAAAAGAAACATAATCAGAAATTTAAGAATTGTTTTTAAAATAATTCATTCCCCCCCCCCCAAAAAATACAACAAAAATAATTCTAAAATAGTGAAAATAGCTGATCTACAAGATTGTTGAATTGGGGCTTCAGTGATGAATTTATAATATATTCTTGTAAGTTTGGGTCCTGGGGAGACAGCAAATTCCTATTTTGGGTCTCGAAAGTCTGCCTGTCGCACTGTCTACCTCCACCAACACTCTGAGCAGCTGAAACCTTGCAGATCCACGGGCCTGAACCCCCTCCGTTGTCAAGGATACCATGCCAATTACAGTGACAGAGCGAGGGGCAGGGGCTTCCTACTGACACAGATGGCTGTTTCAGAGCCGCGTCCAACACAACCTGCTCTCTCCAATCCTTCTCTGGCTACAGTCCTGATCAACCAGTATATCATAGCGCGGCACTCGGTGCCGCTTGTATATCTGCTATTTTTGAATATCCAAAGAAATCTAAAGTGACACAGATGCGTTTTGAATGGGTTAAGTGGTAGGGGGGTGAGCTGGAATCTGAAGAGGTGAGTCTTCAGATCATGGCGGTAAATTGGGAGTTGAGTCTGCAGTTCTGACTTTACGTTGGGAGTTCAAAGTACGTTTCTCCTCGCTCACAGAACGTGCGCTGCCGTCGGTGTGCTTTCGGAGAATTGCTGCTTTTGCTCTGTGCTGCTGAGCCCAGACCTGATCCATGGTAAACCGCTGTTCCAAGTCTCCTTTCTGTATTACAGAGCATGTCTGCTCCCATATGATATGACTGCCACCACTGAACACAAATCACCCCTTCCTGCTGCCAAGAAAAGGAGAGCAGCTGGGATGCAGCTGACGATAATATGTGTGCATTGTGTACACACACACACACACACACACACACACACACACACACACACACACACACACACACACACATATACATGATTACATTACCTTACCATGTCCCAGGGCAGGAGGAAAGAGGAAGGGGGGAAAGAGGAAGGGGTGGGGTCTCCATCTATTTGTTTGTGTATTGTTGTTTTTCCATGCATATGATGCATGCTTATCGGCCAGCTGTTATTTAACCCCATCAGCGATAGTCTATTAAATGAATAAACGTGTACAAGGCCGTAAGGAGGAGTTCCTTTTCATCATCCTAGACTCGTGCATCAATCCCCAGACATGTCCAATCAATCAGGGAGCAGACGGGATGGATGGGGGTGGGGCAGGAGAGGTCTGTCTCAATTTCAATTTCTGCAGTCTGGTTTTGTTCTGTTCCTCAATGCTAACCTCTCAGGTGTTAAAGCAAAAACTAATATTACAACTGAAAGGTTTTGTCCGGCCAAGTCCCAATCTGCGAGTTGTGAAACAGTGTGAAAGGAGCCCCGCCCCCACACACTAGCGCTCTCTGTTTATTATTGTTAGCACAATGTGAAATTATGATGTTTTGGTATTATCGTTCTAAACCTATACGTTCCTGCTATCCTACGTACAGCCAACCATGCAGTTAAAAATAAAATCGCAGATTGAAGTTTTAACCTTATATATCCAAGAACGTTACATTAGGATTTCATGGAAGATGCTTCTAATCTGAACATGACATGTGTTCTATTGCTAGTTTGACCAATTCAAATACTCTTTAGTATAAAAAATATATACATATATTATTACTGTACAGTAGGTGTAGGGCTTGACAGAGCCGCAGAGTTAAAGTTACAAGCCAAGAGAAAGGCACGCTCTCGTCTCTACGGAATCCTAAATGACTGAAATGAGTTGTGGCGACTGAGAACTTTAATCCATGTGTAACCTCCTTCTGTCCAGCACTCATCAAACTAAGCTAAATGACTATGGTGACACATCTCCATGTCCCCGTCTCTCCTTTCCTACTCGCCCGTTTCACAAACCCAGGAGCTTCTCTGTTGGGCGAGTGACCCATTGCTCACACACAGACACAGAATAGCGACCCCCCATTCCCTCTCACAGTTATATCACACTGTGTGTGTGTGCGCGCGTGCGTGCGTGCGTCTGTGTGTGAGCAATGGGTCACTCGCCCAACAGAGAAGCTCCTGGGTTTGTGAAACGGGCGAGTAGGAAAGGAGAGACGGGGACATGGAGATGTGTCACCATAGAGTTCATTTAGCTTAGTTTGATGAGTGCTGGACAGAAGGAGGTTACAAGACCTCACTCTCAGCAAGGTTAAATATTGAGTCAGGGTGGCATAGCCCTGCAATATGAGACCATGTCTGCTGCTGCCATGAACAATCATTTCATTTGTGTGTGTGTGTGTGTGTGTGTGTGTGTGTGTGTGTGTGTGTGTGTGTGTGTGTGTGTGTGTGTGCGTGCTTGTGTGTGTGTAGTATGTGTGTGTGTGTGCCCATAGCCATTGAAGCACAGTGTGTGTGAGACTTCATATACCACCGTAGAGGCCATGCATACAAAACGTAAACAATTAGGTGTCTCCATTTTAATCAAACAATGTGCCTTCATTAAAATAAAAAAAAATGCATCCACGTAAACAATGCATCAGGCTCTCTAATGACAGGCATTCAAATACAAAACAATTCTCATATGAGAGCTGCAAAGTACACAAGCGTACATAAAAGAAATCAAGTCGAGGCTATTCTCTTATTTAAATCCCCCAGCACTTTAGTCTCATTAGAGCAGATGGGAGGAGGAAGCTCTATTCTTCTAGGCTCGCTGATAAAAAAGAGAGCGAACTGGGTTTCCCACAGGGAACCCTGGCATTGCCCAACGCCCCTCCCATCTCCACCCCCCCTCCCCTAATTCTCAAGGACCCCTGAGAGACGGGCACAACCCCTCCCCTCTCTCCATCACAAACTCCCATGTTGTTATCGCTATAAAGCTATAGCCCACCCCTCCTCGCTCAATCTCCTTTCCTGTTCACGTTCTGTCCACTCCCAGAGACCCCCCCCTCCTGGGCCAGAGGGTCTCCTCCGCTCCGTCAGTCCACCATCCACGCCACCAAACAATACACCCTGATAGAGAGGGTGGGGGGGGACCCCAGACCCACTAGCCTACTTTCACTAGGAGCCTGGGGGGATAGGGTGGGGGGGTATGGAGATCTGGGGGTCTATAAATGTGTCCCTGTTCTCTGATTGTGGCGACAGTGTTAATGTTAACAGGAGGAGCCCCCCATGGCGAAGGGACCTAGTAACCTGCTAATGTTCCATTAGCTAGAGCCATTCAATTTGGCTAACATCCAAAAAGGCGAGATGCAGTGATTCTCAACCTTTTTTAATTTCAAGGACCCCCAGTGTGATTATGCATTAGGCCACAGACACCCTAGTTTCATCTCTGGACCAATAATCTACACTGTAAAATCCTGGGTGTTTAAATTTAACTCAGAGAGAGTGTACAAAATAGAATCGACTGGACCCCGTAAGGGTCCATTTGATTCCACTTGCACACTCTCAGAGTTACAGAGCCGTATGGGTCCATTTGGTTCCTATTCTAACCATAAATCGTCTCTGTCGGGTGGAAACCATGTCCAAAACTGTTACTTTTCAGGATTCAAATTCAAAAATAGAAAAAGTAGCAGATCTACAAGCTCGAAACGCGTCGCTTCGCGCCTCGTTTTGAGCTTGTAGATCTGCTACTTTCGATGCTTTTGTGTGACACTGATGTATGATCAAGTAGGGAATTAATTTACGAAAAAACACAAAAAGTTAAAATATGAAGATAGGAGGTTTCTGCCCGACAGCAACAAAATAATTTAGCTGGAGAATCGGCCCTCTGGTCAAATGAATTCAAGTGAGATGAGATGAGATGAGGTGAGAGGCTTCACCCTGTCATTCAGGAGATAATGGGGATGAGTGGAGCTGGTGAAATTACAGAGGGACCCGGAGAGGCGTGTGCCAAAATATCCTGTAAACACAGGGGGGGGGGGGGGGGTGACTGATACCCATCTGTCTGGATCTCTCATCCTCTGGCGTCTCATTTTCAGAAGCAGACAACACAAGCACACTGTACGACAATGTACGGCAAAATGTATGCCACAAACTTCAATAAGTTCCTGGAGGGCTTTGAAGATAGGCGCTATGTTCTCCCACCTCCATCTGACTGACCGTCCTCAGTGAACCCATATCAGTTTACAGAAGATACCAGTGTGCTACGGGAGAAGAGTGTGTAGGAGTACGCTGTGCAAATCAGATAATCTCTGAATAAGTATTTCTTGAAAATGGCAGGCATTCAATCCGGGAAAGCATCTGTGTCATTTTTGATTTTAGCTATAAACATTATTTTATACTTTGGCTGTTCAAAAATAGAAGATATACAAGCTCATAGCGTGGCTATTTTTTTGAAAAATCTTGAAAATGTGTGTAAATCTTTGAATATATATATTATAGGGAACATTTGTAACTCAAATCTTTGCTTCTGGGGGTACCTGGAACTATATATTTTGAGATGGGGTCTGCAGCCGAATGTCAAAAAGCGCAAAATTAATTCTAAATTCCAATCAATTGAAGTTCTGCACAAATAGAACATTTACAATTAGCAAGCTCACAACATTGTGAGGGTGCATTGTGAGTGTGTATATCTGCTATTTTTGAAAATGTTTTAAAACGTCTGAAAATGTGTGCTGGCTATAATGACATGCCCAAAATAAGGACGCCAGGTTGAAAGTAATTATTGGGACACATCGGCGTCGTAATTGCCGCGATATAGCTAAGCCCCTCTTCCCCTGTCTGAGCCGTTCTGCAGAGATGATATGGGTACGACACCTCACACCCCCCTGTGAGTGTGTGTGTGTGTGTGTGTGTGTGTGTGTGTGTGTGTGTGTGTGTGTGTGTGTGTGTGTGTGTGTGTGTGTGTGTGTGTGTGTGTGTGTGTGTGTGTGTGTGTGTGTGTGTGTGTGTGCAAGAGTGGGGGTCAGGGAGGGCACCCACCATCTGTCCTCTTATAGTGACTCTAAACATATTTATTCCCGCCCTCCGTATATGCTATTGAACGTGGGCTGATCCTGGGGGTTCAAATACCCCAAGCCAGGGGCTCTTCAATATGCCCTCTGGGCATGCAAGGAAGAGCTCAGAAAAAAAACATGGATTAGAAAAGTGTGTGTGTGCAGACTGTGCACACACACACACACACACACACACACACACACACACACACACACGTGCGTCTGTATTTATTTTAAAAGGTTCAGTCAGTCAAACACACCAACACTTGAGTAACTGTAACTGCCTGCCTGTGTACGCTGAGATTAGGTGAGATTATAGAATGTTAGCCAAACCACCTCTGTCCAGTCTAACCACTTTCAACCTGGCGCCCCTATATTGGGCATGCAGGCTAAAGTTTTCAAACATTGTCAAAAATACCAGATCTACAAACTGTGTCTCTTTCTGCTACTACTAGACACTACAATCTTACTATGAAGTATAACATAAGGCTTAAGTAGTTAACACGCTACAGGGGATGGATTAGTTTTACTACGCTGCTGTCCTAAGTACTAGTAGGTTGGAGTGGCTTATCGAAGGTATCGGCTGAGAACAAGGTGTATATATATATATATAGCCTTTTCGATGCACAAGACCCCTGGGAGATGGATTGCTGAGGTGGAGCACAACACCTACCATCAGCTCCCAGCACTTACTGTACGTGCACGACATACGCTACTCATGCTACTCATACGCTGAGTTGAACTCAGAACCTTGTGCCCCAAAGGTGAGTGCTCTATCGACTGAGCTACTCGGACACTGTCTGTAACTTTTATCATAATTTGCATACAGTATTTGCTCTTCATTTACAGCAAACGCAGAGAAGCAGTGACCCTTTCAGCCAACCATGACATTGTTGGTGACCAGTTCTGAACGGAAATCGCTATGAGAGTGAATAGTTCTGATCAATACCTAAACGACTCCCAGTGGCGTTCATATTGACTGACACTTCCTGTCTCTGATACCATGACAACTGGCAAAAAAACAGGAAAAGCAACACGCTGAGCGTGGAATTTAGTGACACACAGCGGGAAGACAACCACATTCCTCTCACAAGGATCCAGTGTCCACCAACAACAAGGGTCAACGCCTCATCGGTCAAAGTTTACGCACTACACAGATTTCTTACATAAGTAGAAGTAGCAATACCACCATCTATAAATACTCTGTAAGACTTAATATGAAGGTTGGGTATATATAATCATTATAATCGCATTTATAATAATGATAATTATTATAATGGGCTTCTTTTACAAGTAAAAGGCCTGTATTTGACAAAATCATCAATAAAAGTTCAAAAGTGTTGGCATCAAAATATACTTACAGTACCAAAGAAAAAGCTTGTCAGCTTGTAGATCGGCTATTTTTGAACAGCCGAAGTATAGGACTAAAATAGGTAATGTATGTTTTGTATCAATAATCTAAATCTGCAAAGTAACGTGTAACTCAAGTATTCAAATCATTTTGTAGTGGAGTAAAAAGTACAATATTTGCCTCTGAGATATTAGGAGTCGAAGTATCAAATAATGTTAAATACTCAAGTAAAGTGAATGAACCTCACAATTGTACTTAAGTACAGTACTTGAGTAAATGTACTTGGTTACTTTCCACCACTGACGGTGACTTTACTGATGCATCCCATGGGGTTATCTCCCCCTTGATCCCCTCTATGTATCCCATGGGGTTATATTCTACCCCCCCTGATCCCCTCATACAAGATCCGGTCTGATACAAGAGTCATATTTCAGCTGCTTCCTGGCTCCTTTAAATACCCACAGCTCCTACAGACGTAAACAGGATACGGGCCTGGTGGCTTCTGACTCTAAATTCAATAGAGGGAAGAGGTGCAGCGTTGAGGGAGCAGGGAGGTCGTTCGGTCCAGCGCAACCTATGGAATTCTCCCGTGTAATTTATGCCTTGAAATGACATTCAAGGGCAAAGATTCATAATCACAAAAACAGGATGATAAAAACAAGCACTGAGTGCTGACAATAGAGAGAGAGATGAGTAGTGAAGTAGTCATCCATGGATTCAGTGTTACTCAGACCATATGGCACAGACTATAATGTGGTTTTAGAAGGAAATCTGATACAACAGCACACAAAGTTCACCCACATGCTCCATCAAAAGAACAATACAGGAGGTGGGCCTCAAAACAAGTACTTCCGCAAACTCTGTCTCTCTCGCTGTGTGTGTGTGTGTGTGTGTGTGTGTGTGTGTGTGTGTGTGTGTGTGTGTGTGTGTGTGTGTGTGTGTGTGTGTGTGTGTGTGTGTGTGTGTGTGTGTGTGTGTGTGTGTGTGCGTGCGTGCGTGTGTGTGTCTCTCTCTCTTGCTCTCTCCAACACACACACACACACACACACACACACACACACACACACACACACACACACACACGTTTGTATTACTATACTTGTGAGGACATCAACACTTTAGGACAGCCATGTTATGAATGCCGTTCATCATTGCCATTTTTAACCGTAAGCCTAAAGCCGAAAAACAGCAGATCTACAAGCCCACAACGCGTCGCGCTGCGACGCGTTGTGAGCTTATAGATCAGCTGTTTTTCGGTGCATGACACTGGCACGCAACTAAGTATAAATCATGTTGAACTCTAATTCCAGTGCCTAAAATCTAACCTCTAAGACACCTAAATGTCTAATACCGACCTGAATGTGTTTCTAATTGTAAACGTATCTCTAAAACACATTTTTTAACTATAAAACAACCATTTGTCTTGTGAGGACCAGGAAAACAGTCCTCACAATGTATATTTCTTCAAATTCTACTATACTTGGTCCTCGCAAGTATAGTAATACAAACACACACACACACACACACACACACACACACACTCTGATTCATCTATTTATATAAAGTTCCTGTAACGTAATAGTTTGATCACATCGCCCACAGATGGTGGGTAGAATCTCAACCGTTCCCAACATTCCAACAGGAGAACATAGAATTCATAACTTGCGGGCAGGCAGGCGGGCACCTCCATCATGTAACATGGTAACATGGGTTACTTAACCTAAAGTGCATCCAGTTACAGTAGGTAGTCTACTTGTCTTACCATTGTGTCTTACCCAACACAGTACCACATGGCTCGCTGTTCTTTTCCAAAGCATGGCCACAAGACACAAGGCTTTTTAAGTGCTTTCTTCATGTGGATTATGTTCCTTTTATGTGTGGACTACTTTCATACTGATTACAACATCATGTACCTTATGCAGATACCTATGCATTGCAGCCTACTTTTCTTATGTCCAAACTAAAGTATGTTCTTACATACGTTCCTTCCTTGTCTCACCTGCATTTGAGACTATTTCTTTTTGCACAAACACTATTGTTACTGTTCTTTTGCTGCACCTTATGTACACATCTGCACCCTTGCTGTTTATTTACTAATGCTGTTTGTGTTTTATTTTACATAGTGCTATTGGTAGTATTCTCATGTCCGGTACATACCTGTTACGCTATACTGTATGTATAATATCATTTTCTTTTGTCTATAGTCTATTATTCTTCCCTTTCCTGAAAACTGCAAATGAAAAACTACAAAAAAACATATTTCACCCACTTCTTTACACCTGAAGAACTGTGATGTGACCATAAATCTGATTCAGATTATTTATCCATACATCATAATTACTGAAACAATGGCTGTAGAAAGTGGAAATTAAAGACAAAACTGTGCTGAATAGAAGCTCTGGGTAAGATGATTAAGACAAAATGGAGGCTGATAGTCAGCTGAACAACAGAACGTGAAGGAGACATGATGAGGACACAATGAAGACACTGTGGTTCAGTTTCCGTCCATCTGTTCTACAATACAGATGATGCAGACACGTGCCTGAGTGCACGTGGGAGTGTGTGTGGGCACACTCACACTCACACACACACACACACACACACACACTTAATTACATGCATGCATGCACACCCACACACACACACACACACACACACACACACACACACAGTGAGTTATTTGTTGAGAGATTTATAGTAGGCGTTGAAGTGCAGGAGTACAAAGAAAGTTCCATCAGGCTGATTGAACATGGTTGTAATGGTGGAGAGTGACAGCCGTACATCTTCCGCTATGACATCATGTTCTACTTTTAGCCTGGGCTCCTGCCTGATGGCCATACTGGCCACTAACAGGATTACACCGCCAGAATCATGACCCTAGCTGAGCTACAGCTATCCCCCCATGAACCTTTCACTTCAATCAGTAAGCCCCATTAAAAATACAAGATATTTGGAAATGTTTGAATTAGCCCATTGATACCTGAAGCCGGTTCTACATGTCTCCTCAATCTCAACAGTATTCTGAAAAACGTATGTTTCTATATCAGTGGTGCTCAATCTTTTTCATGTCAAGGACCCCCAAAATTATATGTATTTGGCCGCAGACCCCAGTCAAAATATGTTGTTCCAGAGACCCCCAGAAGCAAAGATTTGAGTTAAAAATGTTCGCTTTAAAAATATGTATATTCAAAGATTTGCACACATTTTCACGATTTTTGAATAGCCCAAAGTGTAAAATAATGCTTTTTAGCTGAAATCTAAAAATGGCACAGTTCCAGGTCTTAATGGGTTAGGCTATATAACCTCCCTAGATACAAGGCTGGGTGCTATGTAACTACAAATTTACTACAAAGTACAATGGTCAATTAACTTTATGATTCATAATTTGGCTTGGAATGATATCTTCAACAGGCTGCAACAGGCTAAGCAGTTTATGAGCTAGATATAGAGAGACAAATTCCCCCATGAGACTGAATTTGACCATCATCAAAGTCAGCTGGCACCACACAGTACAGTAGGCCCGGAGGGAACTGAAAGTTGTGAATGGAAGCATGGTACGGTTCAGGTAATGTATCGTGCACGGTCGGGCATGCTACAGGTAATGTTAGGCTGGTGGGGGAGGGTGGCTGTGTGGCATGCTGGTAAGGGCTACAGGTAACACCAGGCGCAGCGCAGCATGCTGCACTTAGCGTAGAGTGGCATGGCATGCTGCAGGTAACGTTAGCCTCAGGGGGGCTGCATAATCTCTCAGTCGAGCACGAGATGAGACTTAGCGAGGAGGCAGTATACAGTAGCTCTGATCTACAGAACGTGGCTTGAGGATGGAAACACAACGGGATTACAAGACATGATTATGAACGGCTAAAATGCCTGTCCTGATGGAAACATAACGGGATTAGACAACATCATCACTATGAGCAGGTATAATCATGCTATACATTTGACAGTCTGAGTCAGCAGGCTCCAAGCGGAAAAAAAGACTTCAGGTCCCTGTCCACATGTCCCATGATGTGGTTTAAATCCAGTGACGATCGCCGATTGAAACAGATTAAATATGTAGGCCTATTATTAACCCACAATGTGTATAGACTTTTACTCTCTTTATATTTGCATAATGGGGAAATGTGATATGGTTTTCTTTTTATCAGACTTTTTCCTTTGTTTCTTCTCTATTCTTTTGACTAGAAGAAAGTGCCCTTCGGCTGTTTGGCCCATCCTACATGAAAGTGTAGGACGGGCCTAAGTGTCTGCAAACCCCAGGTTGGGGACCCCTGCTGTAAAATACCCAACACAGAGCACACCACACAGCAAACATCATAGCTGAAGAGAACTGAACACAGCTGAAGTCACTTCAGCACCAGCCCAGCCTAATGCAGTACTTGACAAACACTTGATCCTTTTCATCTGAACACATCGGCCAAACACACCACTGTAACACAGAAGACCGAAAACACCACTCCAAACAAGCCTGGCCATTCAGTCCACCTCAGCCTGCAAACACTCATTAAAAAGAAAACAGCCATCTACTAACGCTGTATGCGCTCACAGCCAAATATGGCCTGTGTTTGAACTGAGACGGTCTCTGGTGGCACGCTGTTTTTATCAGAGTTTACAAAAGACCTTTAAATTCATTAGGGATTAGCAGTGGACAGCTTTACTTAAAACTGTGCAAGGTGAATGTTTTGTTACTTTGCATGTAAACAGCCAGACTGAGAGGCTCAGTGAGATTTTCCTCTGGACTTATCGTAAATGTATACTGCGAATGGTCTTAATAATGGTCTGTGCGTCACTGTAATTAAGTTTGGGAGTCATACAAGCTAACTAAGCACTAAGCAGGACAGTATACTCTAGGGCAGCAACTATCAATTATCTTCTTAGCAATTATTATATCAGTTGGTTTTTTGATTAATCGAATAATTGTCTTTTTTTTTTTTTTTAAGATATTTTTGGGAGCTTTTTGGCCTTTATTTATAGTTGTAGAGTAGAGACAGACAGGAAACAGCGGAGAGAGATGGGGAGAGACATGCAGCAAAGCTCATCAGGAACAGGACTTGAACCCGCGATGCGCTGTCAGGCTACATTGAAGCCTACGCCAGCCGTCCGGGCCATGACAGTTTTTTTTTTGTATTTTCTTTTTAATCAACAAATCGACACAAACAATTCTAATTTATTTTTGTATAATTGACTAAATCGATTGGTCTGAATAACCACAAAAGCCTGATTTTATGTCGTAAAACAGTGTCGCGTAAAAATAAAACGTGTCACATCGTAACGCACTGTGAGCTTTTAGATCGTCTACTTTTGGAAATCTATTATTTGATCGATTATCGATAATTTTTTTATCAATTAAATGGATTAGTTTGATGAACTGCTGCACCCCTAACAGACTCTCCAGGCTGCTCGACATGGTCAGGCCAGCAGCATTCCCAGCAGATGGACCTGCCATGTCCCCTGGCTGTGGATGCAGCCACCAAGTGTGGCTGGACCTGGCCGGGCTCCCAGACCTCCGTAAGCCTCGTGCATAGTGCCAGGGATTCATCCTCTTAGGGAGGGGATTTGAGACTTTATTTAGTGCCATTTAGAAAAGATTACCCCTTAATTGCAGAGCGGCCGCCCGCTAAGGGCTACTACAGATGAAAGGGTTGGTCGAAATACCCCCAAAAACAATGAAAAGGAGTTTTGGCAGGTCTGAAGTTTTGGATGGTTTGCAAAAGCAATACCGTTTACCTTTCAACACATCATTGGGAGATGGTCTGTGGCATGATAGTGATCAGTAATGCAGACCACTTCTACAGTGTCAGTATCACTTCGATATCAATTCAATAGGAATTAGGGCTTTAAATAGACTGAGTCAGACTGACTCAGGGGTTATTAAGATTATAAGCAAAAAGAAACAGAGCAAGTGGTGGTGAGAGGAACAGCTGCTGATGAAATGTGATCTGGTAACAGAGCAAAGGGGCTTCACAATCGCAGAAATGCAACAATTATGAGAGTGACGTTGTTTATGATGACACTTTACGACTTTGCCTTCCAAGAGTCCAGATGGGTGGGTTTCCTCCTCCTGCTTTTCTGCTGCGTTTCAGCTGGCATCCGTGGCATTTA
This sequence comes from Gymnoscopelus microlampas, assembly GCF_963454915.1. Taxonomy (NCBI): domain Eukaryota; kingdom Metazoa; phylum Chordata; class Actinopteri; order Myctophiformes; family Myctophidae; genus Gymnoscopelus; species Gymnoscopelus microlampas. Next base: position 14,460,736 of record NC_139947.1, on the reverse strand, counting down.
AACGCCACAGTTTTTTAAAAGTCACACCAAATACCTTTGTTTGAGGACACTGCGATCCGTCCTTTAGTGATCTGCCATTTCTAAAGGGACAAAGGGGAGCGATCTTTTTCATGTTGTCACAATGGGACGGCTCTCTCAATCTCTGCTTTTGTCGAACCCTGTGTTCTGTGAGCGTTTAACCCCCTCCCCGTTTAGTGTGTGACACCCAAGACCTGCTAACCCCATCGGGTTCAGACGCACAAAAGGCCAGCGAGCCGAGGACAGAGAACCCAGGTTTTACTGAGCTTAACCATTTACGTTCCTGATTGTCCAGGAGAATTCCACAACGCACTACACAGTACACAGCTGCCTTGCTACAATGCAACAAGGACCCCAAAACACTGCTCTTTGTCACAGTAGCATTGTCATGGTCTGTGTGTGTGTGCATACATATATGTTTATGTTTCTATGTGTGTTAGCGCATGAACAGAAGCCTAAAACACAAAGGTGTCCCGTATTACACAGAGAAAGAGCGAATTAGGTCAAACAAAGCATGGGATTTGGGATCTTCAAGGAATTCGTCTTCAGGGATAAGATGATGTCTTCATGACCATGACATTCTACCTAAATTCCACAGAACCTAGGACCACCCCGTCACCCAGTTTGGGTAATACGTAGCTGTCTAGATGTGAATAAATCGTGTGCAGTGGCTGGTCGGCCATTGACAAAACATGATCAGTGTGAGCAACATGTGTGTGTTTGTGTGTCAACAAAACATGCATGAAGGTCCACAACTTCATCACAGCTAGCAGCACTGCGCCTAATGCTTATCATAAGTCATAACACCATTTGGGATGTGATTGTGATCTGTTATGTAACACTTTAAAAACAGGTTTTGTTTATTGCCAATAAACAAACATGTCACCAATGCATGGAAGGAAGGCAGTGATATTATTCAGGACATACTGCATGTAGCAGAGGAGCTAACTAACTCACACACTCACTGCATAACGTGACAATAGACAGTGTCTCAGGTGTCAGGCCAGTGTGCCACACAGATTGGATAAGAAAGATGACAATGACATTACCTATGAGCTTCCTCCTTCCCTCTTGTAGTGAGGAGGGGCTAACTAGAAGAGGGGCTCCCCCAACAAGAGAGGCAGGGCTTACGGCTTTTCTAGTCAGGTGAGAGCAGTAGAGGAACAAGAGAGGGGAGGGGCTTAACCACATGAACCCCAGCGTTCACACAACGCCTTGCGACATATTATGAGCTTATCGGCTATTTTCGGCAAAGATATTTGGTGTAGAGGGGGGAAACGAGGGGGGGGGGGGGGGGGGCTAGTATAGACCCCTGGGGGACTCCGGTCAACTATATGTACGTATATGGTTTTAAAGTTGAGGTGACTGAGAGTGGCAGAGGAACAAGAGGGGAGGGGCTTATGGTTGACAGGTAGTTTGGAGGAAAGACCAATGATTAAATAACTAATCTCCACAAAACAAATGACAGAGATAGCATGAATCAAAGTCTAGTGTAATGGAGAGAGCTAGGTCAACATGACCATAAAGATAACATTCACAACATCACTTTAGGAGCCTGGCTGACAACATGACAGATCACTGTTTGGAGACCAAATAGCAGCATGCTATGAATATCATTAACCTACTGTATGTCTGGATATTTCCTTGGGGTGCTCCAGTGGGCAACCAGACGGCGTATTGAGCACATACAGATAATGAGATAATTGCAATGTCTCTGGTTTGATACCGATACAGGTCTGGAGGCCTGTGTCCTCTACCCCATCTCTAGGTTATTGTCTCTCAGTCTCTACACCTAAAATAAAGCAAAATGTACCTGAGACAATTTCTTAAGAAAGAAGTCTTGTGTAGTTATTTCGTATTACTTTACAGCTAGCGAAAATAGCAGATCTACAAGATCACAATGTATCGTGATGCCACATGTTGTGAGCTTTTAAATCTGTTATTTTCTTCCTATGAATATGGAGACATGCCCAGAATATACACACCAGCTTGAAAGTGATTAACCATTGTCTAGCAGCACCAGCATCCTATGTACCAGTATACTCTCTGTTAGCTTTCTACTAAGCTGCAATATGCACTGGCAGTCACCCACCAACACTCTCACACACACACACACACACACACACACACACACACACACACACACACACACACACACACACACACACACACACACACACACACACACACACACATACACACACACACACACACACACACACACACAGGAAGAAACCAGCCCGGCTCCTGGCTGCTTGAATGAACAGAGAGCTGTGCCGTTACTAAGCAACAGTGCAGAATTCCTCCATCTCTCTGTTTTACTGTGTGTGTGTGTGTGTGTGTGTGTGTGTGTGTGTGTGTGTGTGTGTGTGTGTGTGTGTGTGTGTGTGTGTGTGTGTGTGTGTGTGTGTGTGTGTACTAGTGTCCTGTATTGACCTAGGGTTAGTTGGGAATTGGCTAAAAAGACACTGCGATTTCTAATAGATAATTTCTTAGTTTCCAGGTTTAATGAAGAAAAGAAAATCAATACTCATATGCACCATGGTGGTGTGTCTGTGTGTGTGTGTGTGTGTGTGTGTGTGTGTGTGTGTGTGTGTGTGTGTGTGTGTGTGTGTGTGTGTGTGTGTGTGTGTGTGTGTGTGTGTGTGTGTGTGTGTGTGCGCGCGCGTGTGCGCGCGCGCGTGTACATGCATGTGTGCATACATCTAGTTAGGAGCCATTCCACACACACATCCTCCGTTTGATATTAGCAAATCAATAGCTAGGTGATTATTTCTTGAATGTTTGCACTAAGCTATTGCTTGGTTTGTGTTCACAAACCAAGCAATAGCTTAAGTTAATTTGGGCAAACAACTTCTCTTGGCTGTTATCACGGATCAATATAATGAATACAGATGTAATTACATGACATACTGTAAACATCCATTTTACAAGAATGGTTTGGCCATGAATGATGATGGGACATGTAAGCTGCATATGACAGTGTGAGAGAGAAGCGTAGAACGACATCGTGAGAGAAACCGTTGAACGTCTATGTCTGAAAAGGGAACGACCCTGTAAAATAAATCTTCCAGACAATGTGGTTCCAACTGTCACCGTTGTCTGAGAGACTAGTAAGAGAGAGGGGTCGACCAAATATTGTGTGTAGAGTAGACCCAAGGACAAATAAGAGCCAGGTACCAACGGCTCCGTGACATTTAGCTCTGACCAGACAGATGTCGATGACAGATGATCACAGACAAAGTTACAGTTTGACTCATGTGTTTACTTAGAGAGCTCACACAGGCTGTAGGGGCATGTTTGAATAACCACTTTAACCCTAGCTAGCGTCCCGATTCTGGGCATGTCATAATAGAAGGCGAACATTCACCATAAACTTGGCTAACATAACCTTCAGCAAAAATAGCAGATCTAACGCGTGAGCTTGTAGATCGGCTATTTTCCCATCGTGTAGAGGGTTAAAGGTAGGGGAGGGGGCAAGTACGGAACCCTGGGGGACACCAGTCAATGAAGCATACACTGTAGGGTTTATTAATGTGACGTCCATGTACAGTAATTGGTGTGGACTTGACATTCCCAGTGTAAAGTGACCTCACTGATAAGCTTTATTTTTAGCCACTGGTTCGGCAGTAGCCTGTCTACAGACTGATCCATCATCCTAATGATTGAGACCGACCCCATCCTTCCTAGGGCTTGAGACTGACCCTTTCCTTCCTAATGGCGGAGACTGAACCGGTCCTTCCTAATGCTCTCTAACAAACAATCAAGAAGAGGAGGGGGGGGGGGCAGGTCTTGCCTCATGCCTTTTGTTCAGGATCACTGCTGGCCAGCAACAGACCATTGCTCTGCAGCCAGCATGGACTAACTACCAATTAACCCTCCACAAGCCCTAATATAATGAAAGTGTGTCATATTTGAATTGGGTGGATAATTGAATATGCTGTATTATACAAATGCATGTTAATTGTCACCCACTGAATTATACAGGGCTAGGAATTATATTTTGATCTTAATATATGTGATATGTGAGCGTGTGAAGAATAGCGTATACATCACAACGCCTCCCCACACTTTTCTACATTCTCTTATGCTTTGCTGCTGCCTGTCGTGGTTACTTTTCTAGGACCGTTGCCTGCCGGTCTATTCAACATGTTTCTACTGTTGTCCTTCTTCTGTTAGACAGTTAGGACTCCCAGGACAAAGGAGGAGTGCATGGGAAAACAGAACAGGAGCTGTTGAGACAGCCCTGAAACCTCCTCCTCTCCACAATAACAACTATTAGAGAGAGGAGGGTGAGAGCAGCACAGAGACAGCCAGAGAAATCAAAAGACTGACACGCATAGAGCTCAAATCTCTCTCTCTCTTTTCTTCATAGCCACTCTGTCCCTCTTTTCCCACAGAAAAACACAAAAACCCAGGGGAGCGATGAACACATTCTGAGTATAGCGAGGAGGGATTCGCTGTGGCGTCAGCAATTGGTTCTCCGACGCTGTGGGAGGACCAGGGAAGTACCCAGAATCTCTGAGACGCACTCCCCATAGGAGGGCCTGTATACTTCTGTGGACATCTGTCTTTTCTTTTTCTTTTCCTAAGAGTAGCCATTTAGCCAACACAGAGTGGTCGTTCAGCCTGACTCCTCAACCAACTCCTACATTCATTTTACTTTATGTAAATCATGTGAGATGTTAATCAACTGACTGAGGAGAAGTGGAAAACTCTGACCAGAGTTGGACCGGAGAGAGCAGAGCGAATGAGTCAGGACACTGTTCACAGTCACACAGACACATCCTTCACACTCAGCATTCCTTCCATTCCTAAACGGTTACAACTCTATCTTTAAAGTTTCCTCTGCGAGTTGCTCATCCCTCGTTTGAGCGGGAGGTTTTGAAATTCAAACCATCTGCCCGCCCCTTTTATTATCCGCACCGGCAGTTCTTGTTCTTACACTGTAGGATCTATGAGCTGGGTGTGTCATTCATTTAAAACAAGAAAATATCTTATTTGCATTGGTTTATCTTGGCAAATGATTAACCCGACTTAAATTATTTTTGAATGATTTCTAACTAAATTTCCATTTGATTTAGCTACTATAGGCCTATTGCTAAATAAACCAGAAGTTGGGTGGCAGACTTGGAAATAATATCCCATCAAAACAACCAAAGAGAAATGTGTAATCGAGTGGGGCCACACAGATCTATCTTCATTTTTCAATAAAAAAAAACAAATTATATATACCACAAAACAGTGCAGATAAAATGTATTTGACATTTTAGTTGGGGGAGGGATTCATGCAAGACCAGCTCAGAGGTTGCCAAACACATCTGTGTGTGTGCCACACATACATAAATAAAAGGGGTATAGCTAAGGGAATCCCTGACAGGGGGGGGGGTGCTTCTAGCCTCTTGCAGTGTCAACATCAATTTTGACCTTGAGGATGAGGATGGAGGGGGGGGGGTGTAATTAATTGACTATTACACTGGTTCTCAACATCGGGTCTGGGGCCCAGCATCCAGGGAGTCCAAATTGACTATTTATGCTATGGGTCTGTAAATCTGAGAGTATTACCCTGTGGATTTTTACAGTGTATTCGATTAATGTAATACACAGGACCCCAATGGAAACAAGCCATAGTGATTTCTTGGGTTTTAATCCTTTTAGCATCCTATTGTATTGAACTGTACTTCTTCTTTTTTTTGCAAACTGTTAATAAAGAATTCAATCAATCAAATATGCATGATGGGTCCCAGAGATGATCATTTTTGTTGTATCAAATGGGGGATCCGTGGCCTATAAATGCATATCAAAACGTGGATCGTTGAAATTAAAAAGGTTGAGAATGAAATAAATGAATCACTGGTTTTGGTCAATGGCCCAAGAAATCAATGGCTTATTACGCACGGCACGTCTGTAGCTTTCCCATTTGAACACTGCTGGTGATGAATGAGTGATGATACTAATAATGTCATCATCATCATATATATAGCGTACCTCTTTCAGCTGGTCCAGCTCCTGACGCACGGTCTCATATTCCAGCTCCAGGTCGTCGTACTGCTGCTTGATCTGCTGCTTCTCGTCCAGCACCGCTAGACCGTACTCCGCCGCCTGGATCTTCTCCTTCGTCGTATCGCTCAGCTCCCGGGATAGACGCTCGATCTCGGCTCTCAGCCCCTCGGGCCCGGCCTCCATCAGCAACACAGACATGGTGGTGGTGGTGGTGGTGGTGGTGGTACTGGTACCAGCTGGGGGTCTGCCTGGTCTCTACGATCAGACAAGGGGGGGATCGGATGGATGAAGGATGATCTTCTAACCTTGAAGACGTTAGATGCTTCTTTCTTTAGATTCTTCTGTGTTTGAACAGCATGGTTGTTGTTGTTGTTTTTTCTGTTGGCCGGCGATCTTCTTATTTTTTTCCCCTTTATCCGAAAGGGAAAAAAGGCTTATAGGCTGTCTGTTCAAAATTGCTTCATGATCGCCGGTTGATGTGTTGCCTCTTCGCCTCTCGCCGGCTTATTGGAGCTTCTAGAGGGGAGGCAGTCCGCTGTCACATCATCATCATCACCCAGCTGGGACGACCTACGAGGTACGAATGGAACCGCTATGCTTGCCGGGAAATGTAGTTCTTTTTTGTACTCAGGCACTGGTGGCTGCTATATACTGAACTCATACTCCCTTGAGGCTTTGCGCGCGTGCCGATGTGGAGCACGGAAATGTTTCGCCGACAACGGTTTGGTCGGCGTAGAAATAGAACGAATGGAAGCGACAGACCAAGTCGCATGGCGTTGTTTACATGCATCTGCTGCCCCCTGGCGGAAATTTACTGTCAGATAACCGCAAATAACACGTTTGAAGTTTCATTGATTGAATATTTATTGGACAGAAACGCAAACAGCACAAGTGCAGTCAAACAATAGGCTCTATGCACAGCAGCCATATTATCACTTCCTTCACAGGTGTTACCAATGATACTAATGAAGGCTCTGTTCCATTCTGGTCAGGGTGCTGATATTGCGCATGTTGGCTCACTAGAAACACTCCATTTTGGTTCCCAAATGGCCCCTTATGGTGGGTGTGTAACTCTGAGAGTGTACAAATGGAACCAAACATTTGGTTCCATTTGTACACTCTCAGAGTTATGGGAGTCCCTGAAAATAAGACAACCACTATATGCCACACTAAATGGAACAGAGCCTTAATTAGTATCATTGGTAACACCTGTGAAGGAACTGCTGTGCATATAGCCTATTGGTCTAAAAAGGATAACACAAAAAAGTGGACTTGTTTCCATTGAGGTCACACCTTTCTAAGGAGAAGTGGTAATAATTACCTCTCCCTTTGGCCTCTTGAAAGGTGGATTTTCAGGTCCGTTTTAAATGAAGCCTTTTCCTCCGAGGTGGAAAGACTGGTGACGCGAGGTTAAATGAAGCCATGCAGTCGTCTGTCGGTTTAATTTGTATTTATTTTTTAAGACAGAAACTTTATTGAGACTAGTTGATATATTATATATAATTTGGCCACGCGTGCTGGCAGATAGTTTACCGTCTTGCAGTCAGAATTATTTGTCAGTATTGTTTATTTATATGTCTTAATTATTTATTAATGTCTTTATTGTTTATTTACAGTGGAGCATGTTTTTTTATCAATACAAATATCAATCAATCAATGCTTATCAGTGGTGGCACCATCTTGGGAGTTTTTTTTCAGCTATTACTTTCAATGGTGTCACGTCACGTTCTCTTTATAGTAGACTACTTAGTACAATTTTGTGTTACTTTTAATTTACTTTACTACTCAAAGGAAAATATTGTACTTTTTACCTTTATTTATATATTTATATATATATATATATATATATATATATATATATATATATATATATATATATATATATATATATATATATATATATATATATATATATATATATGTGTGTTTTAATTTATTTATATTATATTTATTTATTATATTTAAATTATATTTACATCTATGTATTTATACAGCTTTAGTTAGATAAGATTATTATTACAAAACCTGCATTAACCACTTGATGACTTGAGCCCAAATGTTACCTCTTGATAAAACAAATTCGTTCTTCACTGATTAGCCTATAAAGTCAGTATTATTTGTTTATATCTTTATTTATTTTTTCATATACGTCGCATTTGTTTCGTTCATCAATCAATCAACCATAATTCAATGTTATTGCGACAATAATCAGTTAGAATAACAGATCAAACTCCACCCAGCGGCAGTACAGCAGTGACAGCCTCCTCTTGTTGTCACGTGACCAGAGGGAGCTGTCAGACCGTTCTTTTAGTGCAAAATGGCTGCGGCCGCTTCATCATCCTGGGGGTCGTGTCTGTGCGTTCATATCGTCATATTTACATGGTACGTCTTCACCATCACCAAGAACTGCTCCTTGAACGACGAGAGACACCCGGGGGCGAAGACGTACGGGGGGCGATGGAAGTATCTGACCTTCCTCGATCTGGTAAGAGAAGGTGTTTAATTGTACCTATATGTTATGTCTGCATTTGCTAGATCAAAGGCATGGTGGCGGTAATGCACTGTCTATGCTATGCATGCGGCATCACACACAGTGGTGGAAAAAGTAGGCTACTCATTTTTTTTGTACTTGGGTAAAATAATCAATACTGCAATAGAAACACTCTGTTACAAGTAAAAGTCCAGAATAAAAAATGTACTTGAGTAAAAGTACAAAAGTATTGGTATCAAATTGTAGGTAAGGTACCAAAAGTAAAAGTGCTCATTTTGCAGAATGTCCCGTTTCACAAGTTTTCAAATGTACTGTATACAAATATTTTGAAAATAGCAGATCTACAAGCTCACAATGCCTATCGGCTATTTCCAAATGGCTATGTTTTGTAATAATAATACAAATCTACAAAGTAACTAGTGACTAAAGTTTTCAAATAATTGTAGTGGAGTAAAAAAGTATAATATTTGCCTCTGCGATGTAGTGGAGTAGAAGTAAAAGTACTGAAAATTGGAAATACTCCAGTAAAGTAAAATATAAAATTCCTCAAAATTGTACTTAAGTACAGTACACCACTGCTTTTATGCATCACACAATCATAAACTATTTCTAATGCCCTGTTAAGACTGAATCATTCATTGCTATTTGCCAATAATTGCTATAGGTCCTGCAGTCTGTGTTCTTTGGATTATGCGTCTTCATCGACATCGTTCACCTCATACTCCCTGCCAAAGGTCTTCCATCTCTGCTGGTTAAACTAAGGGACAAACTCTTCACTATTCTGGCTTTCCCTCTTGCTGCCGTGAGTATATTTATTTGCCTCTTTGTCATACTTATATTGCATAATGTGTAACATAATTCTTTCTATATTTTAGAGGTGGTGTAAGAGAGAGAGATAGATAGATAGATAGATATAATCACTTACAGCACCTCTAATATAGAAAGAATTATGTTACACATTATGCAATATATTTATTTGTATATCTCCAGTTACAATTTTGTCAGCTCATTTTGTGTTTCAACATTTCCAATTTCAATTGTTTATCCTGTATCCTGTGTGAGTTCTCTCTCCTGATTAGATGAAAATGGTATCCTGACTTAAATGTATTTAAGAGCGGGAGAGACAGGGACACCCCTTGTTAACTGAACTCTGTAGTAATGATTGCTATCAGAATATAGAGCTATTTAACACTTAGACATATCACTTATAGCACCTTTAATATAATCTATGACTCCTTTATGTTTCCACAGTTTGTGTTTTCCTCTTTCTGGTCATTATACCACTATGACAGAGAGCTGGTATATCCCAAGTACCTAGATGACATTATCCCTGTCTGGTTGAACCATGCTATGGTAAGTGTGTTACATTAAACTGGACTTTGGACAAATCGGGTTAAATTAGGTCTACTGGTGGTTAGTGGTCAGTACAGTTAAGGCTGTATCTATTCACTTTACAGTTGAATTCTAAAGGCATGACCTTGTTATCACGTGCTCATTAGACAAGATCACAAGACAGGTTTTTCAATTGAGTGTGTGTGTGTGTGTGTGTGTGTGTGTGTGTGTGTGTGTGTGTGTGTGTGTGTGTGTGTGTGTGTGTGTGTGTGTGTGTGTGTGTGTGTGTGTGTGTGTGTGTGTGTGTGTGTGTGTAGTAGCAGCGTTGGTTTGTCCTGAACACTACTGCTTTTTATGCGTTGATTATTGCATTTAGGGCTTTCTCTATGAATGTTGCGGGAACTTTCTTGAAATATTTATTTACACAATGAGATGTTTTTTAAGTAATCATCAGTTATGACTATAATAACTTATGTTAAAGGCAAATAATAGATCAGTTAAAACAGTCAGGACAAGACTTAAGCCATAGCACAATATTAAATCTCGTATCACAGCAATATTGATATAATATTGTATTATTCCCCAGCCCTAATTGCATATTTCACACTCAACTGTGAAATGCACATAAATACAGTACAACTTGAACTTGTCTGCTTATTAACGTTTATGTCATTTTTAGCTAGTAACTGAAGGTTGTTATCTAATCTATTTGCGCTTTACAGTCAGACAAAATGGTGTAATGCTAGCCTGCCGAAGGCTGCCATTCCCACAGTCTCTCTTCAAATACCCATTATTCTACAGTATGTTTACTGCTGGCGTGTCTCCGGTTGAAGTTTCACACTGATAACATGTTTCACAACACAGTTTTTTGTTATGTCCTGACTAACTACTATGTACTAGCTTCCCCTTTTTTGTTCTGCAATAAACCTCCTTTTCTGCATTTCTTTCCGTTTGCAGCACACTACCATCCTGCCCTTGGTATTTGTGCAGATGTACATCCAGAACCATAAATATGGCGGCAGAATCAAAAGCATCCTCGGCTTGGCTCTCTTTGCGTTTGTGTACCTTTCATGGTAAGACAACTTGAGATATCCACGCTGTCAGGCACAAACATTGTATCTCCATACAAAATCATTTTGTATGTTTTTTAATATAAATGTATGCCCTATTTTATCTTTACAATTCTTTAAAATGTTTGCCTTTTCTCTAACATGCCCAAAATAGGGACACCAGATTGACAATGGTAATAAGTCTGTGTGTTTTATCTGAATATTGATGCAATGAAAAGTATTAAGAGCTTGTGAACAAACAACTTTCTTTTAAAAAACAGTTTATAATTACAATATTACACTCAAGGGTGCCTTGGGTAGTATTGTTAAATGATGTGGTTTATTATGGTATTATCCATAATAGCTTCCCCTTTTATTAAAGGTTTATTAGGGTTTTATCCCTAATAAACCACAATATATGAATTCCTCTACCGTGGAAATAGTTAATCAGATTTGTGTCCCGGTGTTGTTTTTGTGTCTGTGTCACTGTGTGTGTCAGGGTCCTGTGGGTGCACTATGTCTCAGATATCTGGGTGTATCCCATCATGGCCAAGCTGAGTCCCGTGGGTCTGGGGTTGTTTTTTGGGATTGCGGCCCTCACCATGGCTCCTCTGTACCTGCTGGGGGAAAAACTCTCCCGCAAGATGTGGGCCAGTGCCGGTAGGAAGATACGGAAATAGCAAATGTTCATAACTAATAATAATAATGACCTATAATTTGTATAAATTGCATGCAGCTGTGTGTCTTAGCACGGTTTATAAATATGGTATTCATAAATATTATAAAAAAAGATAATTTATAAATGTTAAATATTGGAAATTATAAAATGAATGGGCAACATAACAGATTTTGAGCCTGAATCCTCTCGTTCCATTGTGAGATGTGAAAATCTGACCTAACACTTCGGCACTAGAAATCTCTGCCAGCAGTATTCAGATAGAAAATCGGCGATGTTGCCCCTTCAAAATCTATCAGTCTTGACTTGGTGTGGCCATCATTAACAAGATTTCCTAACGTGTCTCCTGTCTCTTGACAGGACCTCAGAAGAAAAAGAAGAAGTGAGACTCTGTTGGCGAGTGAGCTGAGGGACAGGGAGGGGCCTACTATGGCGGGACAGGTCATAAGGGACACGCCCCTAGCACTGACTACCTCCTTTAGGACAGAGTGGGAAACACCGTCTATGACTACAGAATATTACCTTCATATTTACTGTAGGATGACAACTTACTGTAATCCATCCAATGTATATTGTCACATCAACTCTGTCCTAGTAGTTTCTTGTGATTCTCATTGGAGCAGACTTGCACTGACGTAGCATATTCTTCATCATCATCATGCTATTTTATAATGCACTGTATCTGACAGTTGACTTGACACTTATTTTGACTTCTCATACACTCTCACTCTCTCTCTCTCTCTCTCTCTCTCTCTCTCTCTCTCTCTCTCTCTCTCTCTCTCTCTCTCTCTCTCTCTCTCTCTCTCTCTCTCTCTCTCTCTCTCTCTCTCTCTCTCTCTCTCTCTCTCTCTCTCTCTCTCTCTCTCTCTCATATATTCCATTACCTTTATCACACGACCAGATTTACTCATATGGTAACACACACTATTCAATACTTATGTCTCTCTGTGTGTTATTCCAATACTTACATCATAATCCTGTTTGAAACAATATTGTAGATTTAGTCTGTGTGAAGGGACCATTCCTACTGTTCAGGCACTGTTTGATCAAATTGCTGAATTTAGATAAAGATGTTTTTTAAAGTAACTTGTAAAAAGAATTATTGCTAAAAATGATATACAGTGATTTAATGAATAATAATGTTAAGAATTGCTTTTAAGTGATTGCTGCTGTGCTGATTATTGTTTTTCACTGAAATGGAAGAAACAATAGGGGGAGCTTTTGCAAAAGGTAATACTGAAAATGATATTCCTACTTTCACAGATGAACATAACCATATGTTTATGTTCCATTCATCTTAACCACTTTAAGCCTGTCGTCCCTGTTTTGGGAAAATCATTACAGGCCAATTTTCCTTTTAAAATAGTGAAAATTGCTGATCTACAAGCTGTCAACACTTGACACGCTTTGAGCTTGTAGAGCGGCTATTGATTGCTCATAAACATAGATTGGCAAAATAAGAAATCATAAGCAGGTGGAATATTGACTGACTTAACACAGAATTTGAAATGAATTAAGCTTTTTATTTTGAAATGGCATTATTTTAAGTACATTGCTGCTAAAAGTAACAATTTATCCTGGAAGAAATACTGTACGAGTTATTAAACACATTTTTCCTATTATAATAAATGACAAAACTATTACAAATAGTTACAAATATTTTTGTGAAAAATAGGTTTTCATAAGCAGATGGGATATTGACTGTTGATGTTACTACAGGGGAAATGTTTCATTTACTGTAGCTCTTGCTGTAATATGTTTTCTGCAAAATAAATTGATTAAAAAATACAGCAGTTGCGATTTCTATTATGCACCGGCAAATATAGATTAAAAATAAGGAGTGTTTCTGTTTTTTGGCACCAAAGTGACAGACTGGTGCTAATCCATGATCTATTCTATTTCATGGAGGAATATGGTTCATAATGTCACAAAGAAGCACCTTGCAATTTATCTCTTAATGTTCAGATTTATTTATTTATTTTTATATTAACTGGTTTCTTTTCTTTACTACTCAATATATTATATATATGGAGTGCGTTATTTTATGTTGTTTGTTTCGTACATATTTATTCATGTATTTTATTTAATGCAGGCCTAGTGTATACCAGAAAGCACAGGTGCAGTGTAATGCTTGACAAATTACTTGTTCCAAGTATTAAATCTAAAGAACATGTTTGAGTAACCTACTGAAAATGACTATATTTCAGCAGTATTGCAGAGAGGATTGACTGATCCTTGTTACCTGTAGACATTGTCATGCTTCCTAATGCCCACAAGGGGTCAGATGAGAGCCGATGGTGAGTATTTGCATGAGTATGTACAGGTGGCTGTTAGTAGCTACAGTGGGAGTCAGTACTGCTGTATGGGTCCGAGACATGGACGCTCACAGTACAGCAGGAAAAGGCCCTGGAAGGCGTCTACACAAGAGTGCTATAAATCAATAGTTCTCAAACTTTTTCATGTCAAGGACCCCCAAAATGAATGTTATTTGGCCGCCGACCCCCATCTCCAAATATTTTGTTCCAGGGACCCCCAGAAGCAAAGATTTGAGTCACAAATGTTCGCTTTAAAATATATATATTCAAAGATTTGCAAAAATGTTCACGATTTCTCAAAAATAGCAGATCTACAAGCTAATGTGCCACGCTATTAGCTTGCAGATCTATGTGTAGGCTATGTGTAGGCTGGGAAATGACAACGTTGCATACTGTGTGTTCATATGAGTAGATACATATATGTTCCCAGAACTCAGAACTTGATTAGCTCTGGGAATGTGATCAGCTCACATTACCCTCTACGTGGCTCCCAACCATATCTAATTACAGTCTCCCATCCTTCCTATCAAATGATCCAATACTGTATATTATCTGTATGTTCATCTGAGAGAAAATAATTAACTACATGAGCAATATATACTACACTATTTTCAACACAATATTGTTCTCTTATTTAAAAACAACCACGTTCAGCCTCTCCTGCTGGGAAGCAGACAGGAAAATACTTTGGGCTCTGTGTTCCCTTAGCCTGGGATCCAGCCTGATTCGCTACGTTCGGCTGATTTCTTTTTCTCACTTGTCTTAGCGAGTGAGAAACAAAACCCACCAAACGTAGCGAAGCAGTCTGGATCCCAGACTAGTGTTCCCTCAGCTCTACCTTCCTTCAGCTCTACATGTTCCCACTTTATGTTCCTTCAGCTCTATCCTCCCTCAGCTCCATGTTCTCATTTTAGGAGTGGGGGTATGGTAACGGTTGGGGTAGGTGAGTTAGGGATTGGGCTGGGGTTAGGTTTGGGGTTTAGGGGGCATAGGGCTGATGGAACTTAGATTGCTCTGCTGATCACACAACTTCTGTTACTCTACCAAGTATCACAAATTCCACTGTACACTTAAAAAACAAAAAATATATATTTACCTGAAATCCAATGTTTCTCCAACTGAGAGGCACATATTTACATAATATATTCATATAAAAGTGTAAATATGTGCACATATATACTCATGCATCAGTAGGCGACGGGGAAACAAGAGTTTTCAGGGACAAAGTGTGCGTGCAATAAACACGTTTTCCTGGAAAGTGTTTATGTCTGAATTCAACCTTCCATCAGGTGCCATGTGGTTTCAACCACACGCCTCTATGCTACGGCAAAAACAACTGCTTTCATAGATATCCAAACCACCAATCTAAACAAGGTCAAATCTATATTAAACACTGTTGATAAATGGGAGGTGGCTAAGGTACAGTCCAGCCTACTGTTGACTTCAAAGATGTAAGCACAATTATTGGAAAAAAATCCCAAACCCAAAGTCTTTGGGTTCCGGGGGGGAGTATGGTTGCAAAGCTGACACTTAAAGGAATTGACGGAAGGGCACCACCAGGAGTGGAGCCTGCGGCTTAATTTGACTCAACACGGGGAAGCTCACCCGGCCCGGCCCTGTGGTCATGCAAACCACAAGTCAAATGATGCCTTTGACGTAGCAGCATCTCAACCTCATGAGTACCTGTAGGCACTTCAAGGGGTTTGCAAAAACTAGCCTAATTACACAGATACGCACGTGCGCTGATGAGCACATGCAGATCACATTCATGCATACATGCATTTAATGATGATTAAGTAGGACAGACCTACAAGACCTGTCATGCTAAACTTCATAATACATGTGAAATAGTTGATTCACAGAGCGTATCATCACATCAAGAACCCTAGTATTCAATGTTCAATTTATTGTTAAAAACATCCTGCAGATCTCAACTCCTCCGAGAGACGAGACCGTGTATGAACGTACGTGCCCGGCTGGGCAATGGAGTTGCTGAAGATCACATGAAGTTGCCCCCAACCCTCGAGACCCCGTGGGGACCCTTCCCAGCAGCCCCACCAGTCCTACCACCACCAGCACCCCCCGTCCCACCCGTGCCTCCACTGAACCCCTTACTTTGGCCCCAACCCGGGGCAGTGGCCCCACTGCGCCGACCACCCCGAACACGCATGCCGCGTGGCCTGGTTGCGGGCAAGGTCATAGTTATTCTTTAAGACTGTTCAGCCCCGGATGGAATTGTGATGCCATCACAGAATCCAATAAATAACCAGATATTATAAAAAAATAAAATAATAAAAAAACATCCTGCAGGAGCAGCGCAAGGGAGGGAAGATGGAGAGTGACAAGCTGGGTCCTATGCAAATAAGATCAATTGAAGGGAAGAGTGTTATCCTGGTCCACAAACTGGGCTCCAGAATTGCCAACTTTGACCAAATAACACGTTACATTGAGCCAGAGGAAAGGATTCCAGCCAAGCTGCAGAAGCTTGGTTGCCCTTCTCCTCTGGCTTTGTGTTCCCCTTCTACCTGTTCACCCGTTTGTACCTCCATGTGAGACATCCCTGCCAGTGGCACATTCTGCCTCTGACCAGATACTTTGGCCTAATGCAAAAGCAAAAACGCAAGGAGAGCGTTAACAGTTATATACAAAACCTTGTTTGGAACACAAGTGTTGGAACAATCATCTTTAGAGCCCTGCCGTAAGGGAGCCAAAACAAGCCATCCCTGTGCATACAGTAAGTCTTGTGTTGATAATTAGGGAAAGAACCTGCACCCTGCCGGAAGAGTCTCTTTAAGGGGGCAGGGCAAGCAGGACCCGGCTTCCGGCAGGGTCCCGGAGCATGCCCCAGCACCAGGCCATGCCCCGGCACCCGGCCGGAAGCGCATGTTTAAGGGGGAGGACAGTCAGGGCTTCTATGGTAAGGACTCATCTAAGTCATCTTTACGTGTTACCTTTTGACTGAGACAAAACTGTTAAATATTGTAACCACTCACATATGTTTCCGTCTACAGAGACATCGATCCAGGATTTTGCTGACCACTTGTTCACCTTGGCCCATAATCAGAGAGGGCGGGACAATACCCAGCTAAAAGGCCAGGTGGGCCCAGAACTTTTGCGAGTTTATGGGCTGCAAGGGCCGAGCTGACCTGGAGCCCATAAGAGACGTGCAAGTACCCACGTTGTGAGGGCTAAGACACACTGACTGATCCATGCTATTATGGTTTCAGAGACCCAGTTCCGGACCATGGGGGAGGAGGACATGAGTTCAGAGCGCTCACCTTCCCCACCCGCCACCAGCGATAAAAACTGCCTGACAGACTGAATTCACTGAAACCTTGGGGCTAGTGCAATATACACTATTGAATTTGTAATATGCTTACTTTTTGTTGCTCCTGTAATGCTCTGTATATAGATAGATAGCTATGGCCGACCCTCAGAGAGAGAGAGAGAGAGAGAGAGAGAGAGAGAGAGAGAGAGAGAGAGAGAGAGAGAGAGAGAGAGAGAGAGAGAGAGAGAGAGAGAGAGAGAGAGAGAGAGACGGAATAGATTGAAGAGACAGAGACATGGAAACGGAATAGATTGAAGATAGAAACGGAATAGATTGAAGAGACAGAGAGAGAGACATGGAAACGGAATAGATTGAAGATAGAAACGGAATAGATTGAAGAGAGAGAGAGAGCCATGGAAACGGAATAGATTGAGTCATGTTTTTTGCAATTCAACTTAAATGAGTCTGCATCAAGTGAGGCTTGAACCGGCAACCTTGCGATCGTGAGGCACTCTTAGGTAGCTGCAACACTACCTATAGTGCTATAGCTTTGTCCAGACTGTTATTGTCTGTTGAGGATCACAAACTCTTGCCTTCTGTCATGACCCAAGCCCCTGTTTCACTAACACAAAGATCACTCGTTCACAAACCATTTACCAATGAAGAAGTTGTACATCTCCTCAGAACCAAAACTAGTGAAAGTAGCCGATCTACAAGCTCACAAACCATTAAAAGTTGTCAGATTGTACATCGGCTATTTTCACAATGAAGTATGTTATACATTGAAAAAACATACTCTCATTGCTATCTGAAAAGTTGTGAGATTGTAGATCAGCTATTTTCACAATGAAGTATGTAAAAAACACTCAATTAAGTATTTCATGTTATCTTTAACAATTGCAAATGTATTCATTGATAGTCATGTTGTGTGAAATGCAACTTAGATGAAGTCTGCACCAAGTGAGGCTTGAACCTGTGACCTTGAGGTTGTGAGACATACACTTAAGCGGGACGCTATTGGACCAACAGACAAACCTCTGAAGGGCCAGTGAGAGAGAGACAGACAGACATGGAAACTGGAGAGAGAGAGAGTAATGGAAACTGAGAGAGAGAGAGAGAGAGAGAGAGAGAGAGAGAGAGAGAGAGAGAGAGAGAGAGAGAGATGGAAACTGGAGAGAGAGGGAGGGAAAGAGAGAGAGAGAGAGAGAGAGAGAGATGGGAACTGGAGAGAGAGAGAGAGAGAGAGAGAGAGAGAGAGAGAGAGAGAGAGAGAGACATGGAAACGGAATAGATTGAAAAGAGACATGGAAACGGAATAGATTGATGAGAGAGAGAGAGAGATGGAAACAGAATGGATTGATTGGACATCTCAACCTATTGCCATTGACAGGAATCGAATTCTCAACCTTCGGACTAATAGACTTCAACATTACCTATAGTGCTATAGCTTTGTCCAGGCTGATGTTGTCTGTTGAAGATCATAAACTCTTGCCTTCTGTCATGAACCAAGCCAACACTAAGATCACTCGTTCACAAACCATTTACCAATAGAGAAATTGTATGTCTCCTCGCAACCGAAAACGAAAAGTTTTGAGATTGTAGATCGGCTATTTTCAGAATGAAGTATGTCATACATTGAAAAAGCGTACTCTCAAATAAGCATTTCAGGTTATCTTTACCATTTGCACATGTATTCATTGATACAGTCATGTTGTTTGCAATTCAACTTAAATGAAGTCTGCATCAAGTGAGGCTTGAACTGGCGACCTTGAGATTGTGAGGCACTCATTTAAGGGAGACGCCATTGGACCAACAGACAAGGAACTGTGAAAAAGGAGACCACACAGATGATACAGTTTCACGCAAATAGCTGAAAAATCCTGGGTTTAAGTGTTTTTCAAACTGTTCAAAATTGCGGACAATCTAAGGGCGGAGCTTACTGGTCAAAGCGATAGATGTGTTCCTCATGAGTCAAGGCACAAGTGTAAGCAAGTTTCACGACTTTCGGCCAAACGAGGCATGACTTTTGCCTGTTTAAAGTTTGCATTTTCAAAAAATTGCTATAGCGCCCCCCTTTGGCCAATTGGAGTGAGATTGGTTTCAGTGATATTTGGAATGACTCTCTACATTACTGCAACGTTTCAAAGAAATGTGAGTCTTGCATGTATGTGTTAGGGGCAGATGAATAATTTTCATAAAACTGCAATAGTTAAAATCTATTTCCTCCTGGGATTTTTGAGTAATCTGCACGAAACATTTTACACATGAACTTAGGACCTTTGCCGACAAAACAAAAGCGGCGGATTTTCCATAAGTGAAAAAATGCAGAAGTTATGAGCCAATGGCTGTTTTTCATATAATTCAAAATGGTGGGCGATCTAAAGGTCAGAGGTCAAAAGTCAGACCACGAAAGTTGTCGGGCATGAAGAGACACATGTGTGTATCAAAGTTTCATGGTTGTAGGTCAAACAGGGCATGAGTTGTACCTGTTCAAAGTTGGCACTTTCAATTGAGTGCTATAGCGCCACCCTTTGACGAATGAGTGTGAGAATTATTTCTTGATAGTTTTTCATGTGCATCTACCATATGGCCGAGTTTCGTAAAAAGCGTATGCACGGTTAAGCCAGAATTGCCAAAAACAAGTATTTTTCAAACTGCTCAAAATTGCGGACAATCTAAGGTCGGAGCTTACTGGTCAAAGCGATACATGTGTTCCTCATGAGTCAAGGCACAAGTGTAAGCAAGTTTCACGACTTTCGGCCAAACGAGGCATGACTTATGCCTGTTTAAAGTTTGCATTTTCAAAGAATTGCTATAGCGCCCCCCTTTGGCCAATTGGAGTAAGATTGGTTTCAGTGATATTTGGAATGACCCTGTACATTTCTGCAAAGTTTCAAAGAAATGTGAGTCTGCATGTATGTTTTAGGTGCAGATGAATAATTTTCATAAAACTGTAATAGTTAAAATCTATCTACTCCTTTCCAAGGAGTTTTTTTTCCATAGAGATTTTCCATAAGTGAAAAAATGCAGAAGTTAGGAGCCAATGACTGTTTTTCATATAATTCAAAATGGTGGGAGATCTAAAGGTCAGAGGTCAAAAGTCAGAGGGTGAAAGTTGTTCAGCATGAGGAGACGCATATGTGTATCCAAGTTTCATGGCTGTAGGTCAAACAGGGCATGAGTTGTACCTGTTCAAAGTTGCCATTTTCAATTGAGTGCTATAGCGCCACCTTTGGACGAAAGATTGTGAGAATTATTTCTTGATAGTTTTTCATGACCATCTACCATATGGCCGAGTTTCGTAAAAAGCGACTGCACGGTTCAGCCAGAACTGCGAAAAGTGGCAGAAGAAGAAGAAGTGACAGAATACTGCCAATAACAAAACAGGTCCAGAGCTGAGCTCTGGCCCCGTAAACACTTGTTTTCACTTCTTTCTTTTTTTTCGGCCAATTCCCATCAGGGTGCGCCACATCATCTGTTTCCATCTGCTTCTGTTTTCGGCATCTTCCTTGGTCACTCTAGCCACCTGCATGTCGTCTCCCTCCTCATTCATAAACTTCATCTTTGGTCTACCTCTTCTCCTCTTGCCTGGCAGCTCCATCTTCAGCATCCTTCTCCAAATATACCTCTCATCCCTCCTCCGTATATATCCAAACAAACATCCAAACCTCGCCTCTCTTGCTTTATCCCAAAACCTTCTAACCTGGGCTAATCCTCCAATGTAATCATTGGCATCCTCAATTTTGCCACCTCTAGTTCCGCCTCCTGTCTTTTCATCAGTGCCACCATTTCCAAGCCATACACATCTTCCCTCTCACGCTGGAACCCTTCTCTCACAAATCACCCCTGACTCCATCAGTTCCACCCTACCTATCGCTTCTTCAGCTCTCTTCCACACTACCCATTACTTTGGACTCAATTCAACTTCACTATATGACTTTTTACTCACGAGAAAAAAGAAAAGAAATTCAAAACATTGTGACTTAACTATGCTTTTCACCCAAACACCCCATTATGGGAGATGAAATGTGAAATACATCCACATAAAGATGATAGCCCCAGGTGGGAAAATTCAGTCAAAGGGTATACAGATGACCGAAGTCTCCAGCTCAATACTTACACTTGCTGGTATGTGTTACAGCTGAGGTTCCTGCTGCTGAGGCAGTATAGAAACTCTCCTGATGCAGATGACAGGAACCCTCTCAAACGTCCAGAGAACCACTTCCCAATGACATCACTGTCCCTCAACTGTTCATCAGTCAGAATCGACACTCTCAGCTCTCCAATCACATCCAGAACCGCAGACGCCGATGGACCAGTCATCGTCATGGACTAGGGGAAGGATTACATGGGTCAATATTTCATTTAAATGTGCATTACGTGTGAGCTCATTTGGTGTAAAGAATAGTGGACAGGGCTTTTCGCTCTACAATAGAGAACTTTCATTCTAAACCTGGGTGGACTTTATGTGGACAAATAACAGCTTCTGGGCAGAAATAATTGATTTTTTATTTTGCATTGGTGCATTTTATAATTACTAATTATAAACATAGACTGTAATTATGTGTAGGTCTGAGATGTACTAACTCAGTCATCATTGTTCATTTTAATTAGTTTCAGTGATTGGTCATTCTATCTTTGCCATAACACTCAGCAGTTTAGTTTCATTTTTTTTCAGTGTCTGGTTAGATCTAGTTTTTGTACCGTGTTGGCTAGAAGATCAAGAGCTGCATCCAACACCCCAGAGGCTTTGGAGAGGAACAGCTTCCAGACTGGTCTGGAACCAGTGCAGCTGGGGCACCAGTAGTTCGGTAGGCTTGCGTGCTGCACGTCCGGGGGCCAACATCCTCCGAGACTAGGCAGTGGTACTATTTAACCCATAGTTGGGGGCTGGTTCGTGGGCACCAGTAGTTCGGTAGGCTTGCGTGCCGCACGTCCGGGGGCCAACCTCCTCCGAGACTAGGCAGTGGTACTATTTGTCCCATAGTTGGGGGCTGGTTCGTGGGCACCAGTAGTTCGGTAGGCTTGCGTGCCGCACGTCCGGGGGCCAACCTCCTCCGAGACTAGGCAGTGGTACTATTTAACCCATAGTTGGGGGCTGGTTCGTGGGCACCAGTAGTTCGGTAGGCTTGCGTGCCGCACGTCTGGGGGCCAACCTCCTCCGAGACTAGGCAGTGGTACTATTTAACCCATAGTTGGGGGCTGGTTCGTGGGCACCAGTAGTTCGGTAGGCTTGCGTGCCGCACGTCCGGGGGCCAACCTCCTCCGAGACTAGGCAGTGGTACTATTTGTCCCATAGTTGGGGGCTGGTTCGTGGGCACCAGTAGTTCGGTAGGCTTGCGTGCCGCACGTCTGGGGGCCAACCTCCTCCGAGCATTATAATTGCACAAATTTAATGACCAGAAGTCTAGCGTCACATTTGCGCTTTTTATAGAATTGTCACATCAGAAGACAGACCCTTGCAGCGTAGAGAATAGAGAATAGTTATACCCTTCCAGACAAGAGCCATATCCCGGCGGACACGGACCGTCTTCAAGGCAAGAGTACAGTCAGTGATGCCACATAAACCTTATAGACGCCGGTAGGGAGGGGAAGTATTATTCGCTTATAGATTCCAAGGAACTTGGAATCAACACTCGATTAAAGATAGAACCAATCAACAGATTAATCCTATTGACACACTGTCCCTAAAGGCAAGGCTCTTTTCAGTCAGAGGTGGATATGAGCTTCAGAGCTTGCGCTATCCGGGACAGACATTGCTCCTTCAAGACAGAGCTCTGAATGGAAGGGTAGAACTATTCTTTACACTGCGATGCTCGGTCTTCTGATATGACATTCTATAAAAAGTACACATGTGAAGCTAGAAGTATGGGTATTGAATTCATTGTTATATGGGTATTGAATTCATTGTTATATGGGTATTGAATTCATTGTTATATGGGTATTGAATTCATTGTTATATGGGTATTGAATTCCCATCATATGGGAGCGCCAATGGAGGGGGAAGGCTGCTTCTGTACACGCTCCTCAGCGTCGCAACGTTTTTCCTTCTTTTTAGTATTTTTAAGCCTTTTATTGTTTTACATGTACTTAAAAGACGTATGAAAAAATTGCCTTTCCCTGTTCTCAAGTAAAATATTGATATGCGATTAAAATGTGATTAATTGTGATTAATTCATTACAAAGCCTCTAATGAATTTGATAAATGTTTTTAATCGAGTCCCAGCCCTAGTTCTTATTATACATATTTATAATGTTCTTACCCTTCATCACAGACACCTGTAGCAGAGTCTCCAAACTTTGATCCGGTGTACACAAACTGACCGTTGGAGATTTCCCCAGCAGAGCCACATGACTTCCCTGTGGAAGAGAAAGAAATATCCTTCAATACACTGGTATGAAATATCCAGTGGTGTAAAGTAACTAAGTACATTTACTAAAGTACTGTACTTAATTACAATTAGAAGGTACTTTTACTTTACTGGAGTATTTCCAATTGTCTATACTTTTACTTACATCTCAGAGGCAAATATTGTACTGTTACTCCACTACAATTATTTGAAAACTACCTCTCCACTGTATATGATGCAGCCTAAGAAAAGAAAAGTGCAGATATTAGGATTTTGTTCATTTCTAAAAGACCATGGAAAAGCAAAGTAACCAATACAAATAAAATGTAAATGTAACGGCAATGTTTACGTCATGTAGATAGAAGATCTCACCTGGTGGAACGTGATGAGCTAAAGTTAGCTTCACGTATGCGATGGATGATGCCACACTCTGAGGAAGAGTAGGCATGGCCTGGTCCAGTCTGGTGAAACTGAGACCCAACAAGTCAGGGGTTAACATCAGCCAATAATAACGAATGAAATCACATCTACCTGTCTTCAAAAACCATGATACTATATATTGATGGATCTACTTACATTATTTGGTATGATGAGCAGGAAATGTTTCCCTGAAAAGTGGCAAAAATATGTTGTCATTTCAAACCTTAATGTGCATGGTTACATTTTCTATTATCTTTACTTTATGTTTTTTACCGTTCCAGAGAACATAACAAGGTGGGACACAAACTCAGCCAATCCAGTTGGAGATCCAGTCAGGGAGTCAAACACTGCGTTGATGACAACGTCTTTCTCAGCAGGAAGAGGCAACACCACAAGTTCTGCACTCTGCTTTGGAGACAGGAGCCTTACAGCCTCCAGCTGGACAGAAAGACAGTCAAGAAAAGATTATCACCACCACTGGATTTTATTTGATAATAATAAGGTAACTATTTGGTCTAATCATTCTTTAGAGTTTTTTTTATGTGGCAGCGATGAAGTCTTACAGGGGAGAAGCCTGGGTTGAGATTCAGGAATTCTCTGACAGACACAAGGGCTGAGAATGGCCCAAAGTTGTTCTGCAGCCAGTGAGCACTGCTGTTGTAGGGGACAGATCAGAACAAAGTATTAAGGCATTCAAACAGAAAAATGGCTGCAAATACCAGTCAAAACATTTTCCAGTAAAGATATCCCATTCTAATTGAGAATAGAATGGGAATATATTTATTTAGCAAATACATTTGAAAATGAGAGCCAAACTGTTATTGAGATATTGCAGTTAGTCAGTACCTGGCTGTGGTCGGGAGAGGAAAGGGAGGATTAGTTCCTTCAGGCCCAAATGCTGCTGCTGTGAGGTCATGTTGTCAAACTGATGGCTAAACTCCTTCAAACTGGTGAATCAAACACAGAATGAGAAATACTTATTTCTTAGCTTATTGGTGAAGCTAGAGAAAAGGCAACGGAGTCATCAAAATCAAAATCATCCCCCAGGAAGAATGAAGGTGCACAGAAAAGTCTATGGAAATCCAGCAGTCAGAATTGCCACTCTCATCTCTCCAATCACATCCAGAACCACAGACGCTGATGGACCAGTCATGGTCATGGACTAGGGGAAGGATTACATGTGTCAATATTTAATATTATTAAATTTGCATTAATATTACGTGAGGGTCTTTAATGTATGGAATAGTAGATAAAGATTCTGGCTCTATAATAGAGATATTCTTTCAAATCTTGATAGACTGTTTGCCTGACAGTGAATAGGGAATTTTTATTAGCATTTTTTTTCATTAGCAAATCTTTTTAAGATTATTAAAAACATGAGCTTTAAATTTAAATAATTTCAGAATTCAGATGTGTTACTTTTAATTCGTTTTAGAGATTGTTCATTCTGTCTTCACCATAAAAGTTGTTTTCAGTGTCTGGTTAGAGCTACTTTTTGTACCGTGTTGGCAAGAAGATCCAGAGCTGCATCCAACACCCCAGAGGTCTTAGAGAGGAACAGCTTCCAGACTGGTCTGGAACCAGTGGAGCTGGGGGACTGGTTACACTTCATCACTGCTGCCAGATCCTGTGCTGTCAACATGGACACCTGGGTGGAGATAATGGACAAAGCAGAACAGAAAAAACAGGAAACCTTTAATGAAGTAAAAATTGGAAAATGATAACTGTTGCGTTCAATGTGAGAGACTTAAGTGGCTTACTGAAGCACACGTGTATTCTTCAATGCCAAAGTCACAAAAACGTCCATTCATCTGTCCGTTGTTGAGGAGGAGCTGTAGTGCAGTGCTTTGGTAGCCGAAAAGGAAAACATATCAAATGTTTCTTGAGTTGCAAAACGAAAAGTTTGTTCATTAAATATATTTGAGATATTGTAAGCATTTCCTCAGAACACTCACCTGTTAATTCCAAGTCAAATGTCTGTTTCTGTGAAAACATTAATTCATTCATTCATTATGAAAATAAATCACATTAAAATTCATAACAATGAATCAAAACTACTATACACTTACCATTTGCTGAAGTAACATTGCACTTGGGAAAGAAAGAAAGAGTGAAATGTTTTTAATTTGGTGACATTTAGTCAATTAGACTTTAAAATGTGAATATCATTTCAGGTACCTACCTCTCCACTGTAGATAATGCAGCCTAAGTATACACAGAAAAAGTTTTGTTGATTTTAGAAATGCAATGGGAAAAACATAACCACTGCTAATAACATGTGAACATAACAGCATAGTGATACATCACTTTTAACTCAGGTACATACAGTCGAAGATCTCACCTGGTGGAATTTGATGAAGCAAAGTCAGCTTGTTGTATGTGATGGATGATGCTACACTCGGTGGAAGAGTAAACATGGCCAGGTCCAGTCTGGTGAAACTGCTTCACAATTTTACACACAGTAGAGGGATTGAAGTCCATTTTGTCCAGCAGGCAGAGATTATAGTCTGACAGCAATTTCAATTACAAGCTTTGACTCATGCATGGATCAAACCGTTAAGTGTATGAGTTGGTCAAGTAAATTAAAACACCAGATTGTAGAAGGCAAAAATGATTGTCAGTTAAACAAACAACTTTTGTGTATTATGTTCATATGTGTATGGGCTTAGGCATTAATGAGAGGTTACATTCCAAAGTTTCACTTTTTGTTCAGCTTTAGTAGTGAAGAACCCTTCTGATCGTGAATAGTAATTCCAAAAAAAAACCCACATCTGTATTCATTGTAAATGTTAAATACATGTGACTAAATACATTACCAAACATATAGATTCACTTTTCAAGCACAGGGTAAAAAGAATAATAAGTAGAGACAAAGCAGAGCAGATATAGTTTAAAGTATTTATTAACACAATTGTATTATTGGTACCTTTACTGTAAGCAACACCATCAATATATTTGGTATAATGTCCTATCAATTATTGTTATTATAGTTGTTGTTATTGTGATTATATATGTAATAATAGTATGGTTATATTTTATGATTCTATATATAGGTTAATTATAGTTATTAGTGATAATTATACAATTATATATTATGGTAACTATTACAATGCCTGTAAACAGTTTATTATTGACAGATATATTATTGATGCTATAATAATTATTATTACTATTATTACTGTTATTATCCAAAATGATATTCTAAATTTTAAGTAAATTCAGCCAAATTAGGAGTGCACGGGGAAAAAAAATCTTGCACGGAAAATAAATAGAGGATGACTTTTGAAAAGCTCACCATCACAAAAGTCATTAAGATCTTCTCTTGAACAGGAATCACTCTGCAGCATCTCTTTTATATTAGGGTGTTTGTAAATACAATCTAATGTTTTCAAAATTGGGATATAAACAAATTTATCAGTAACAACAGCCGGATCATAGGTTCCAGTAGTCCGATTGTGCAGGGTATCAAATCTTGTACCAAGAACATATTCAACTGGGTCTACCCTTCCCCACTTCTCTTTAAAATATTTCCTTCTCTTAGTTTCAGAATTTAAGACACCAAAAGGATTTTCAATTTTCTTAAAACACTGATCAATTTTACCCTCAACCTCACTTTTAGTCTGGAGGGACAGCGTTTTGGTTTTGAAAGTAGGCCTATAAGAGGAAGGGGCCCCAGATGGAGTAAAACATTTGAGCTGAACCTCTGATCGAGTACTTTATTTTTTCCAATTTTAAAAAGAACATGAGGTCCTGTAACCAAAGTGATATTTTAGGTGGGATGGCTGATTTCCATTCTAGTAAAATTCTCCTATGGGCTAACAAGGACGCAAAGGAAATAGCATTCTTAATTTTTTTCCAAGGTGGAGATTGGACGCCGGCCACCCCAAAAATAGCAACTTCAAAGCTAGGTTGAATATTCACCTCAAAGGCATCTGAGAGAATTTTAAATACATCTGTCCAAAAAACTAATAAACTGGGGCAGGACCAGAACATGTGAGTCAAGTTGAAGTTGGCTGGGTCATGTTGACATCTCTCACAGCTCCCATCCAGGTGGGATATATTCTGCTTAGTCTGGTTTTGCTAAAATGGGCACGGTGGAGAACTTTAAACTGTATCAGATTAAGACGGGCACAGGAAGTAATCCCATTCACTGCGCTCATAGCCCGGTCCCATGTGTCTTCCGGTATCACTACACCAAGTTCCCCCTCCCAGTCCCCCTTAATCTTGTAAAGTGAGGCGTCATTAAAAGAGGATATAGAGCTGTAGATGTTTGATATGAGACCTTGAAGTTGAGCAGGGGTCTGTAACAAAATATCAAATTTCAGGTCTGGATCTAAATTAGGAAAGGTTGGGCTTTGGGCTTTAACAAATTTTGTCTAATTTGGAAGTACCGGAATAGATGTGAGCGGGGGAGTTTGAATTTTAGTGAGAGGTCATTGAAAGTGGCAAAAGTCCCTTCTATGTAGAGGTCAGTAAATTTATACAGCCCGGATCTTTTCCAGTGTAAAAAGCTGGCATCCAATTTAGCAGGGAGAAATAAATGGTTGTTGCATATGGGGCCTTCTAAAGAGAAGCCACAAAAATTAAAATGCTGACGGAATTGGGCTAGGTTTAAAAGGCAGCCACTTCTCTCTTCTACAAAGCTAAAACATAAGCCTTAAGTGCAATGTGGTATTCTGTCCACTGCGTGGCACTGTCTATCCAAATTAAAGCTGTAAACCCCAGTATGGAGTCATTTGAATGAGCCTTAGTTCCCATTGCTGGGAGTGCCCATGGTGACGTGATTGGACAGATTGTCGTCATAGAAACCCTGAAAACCCGACAACCCCATGAAAACCCCAGTATGGAGCTATATGAATGAGCCTTAGATCCCATGGTTGGGAGTGCCCGTGTGGTGACGTGAATGGACAGATTGTCGTCATAGAAACCCTGAAAACCACTGTAAATGGAAGACGTTTCCCTCAGCCAGCTACGTGATGGATGGATATTTAGTTGTCCCTGTGGCCGTTAGCTGCGGGGATAGTGTCACGGAAAACAAAGTCTACAGTAGTCATGTTTTAGTAAAAAAGAAAACTAGCCTGCTACTGCTGATAATAATAATATTGGTAATAATAATACTGGTAGTAGTAGGCTAGTAGGGCTATAGTAATGAACAGCAGCAGTAGCTGCGTCCAGTTCAAACACCCGTGGTTACTTAAAATAAGTGATAATGTTAATAATAATAATAATATAAACCATAGCTTTGTATTAGAGTGATTTTAGGGTTGGACAATAAAGGCGGCCATAGGTTGTTTTTAACCCAGTTTCAGAGGCTGCTTAAAGTTAGTTTTAGCAGATCTACAAGCTCAATTTTAACAGACAAGATATAACAAATGCAATGTAGATTAAAAGCTGCATTCTGCGTTGTATAATGAATTGTTATGGACAGGTCGATTGTGACATGAGTTTATGAAAACAAACCAACAGAGTCCTGGGGCCTGAAACAAACCGAACCTGGCGTTTGCACTGAATTCATTTAAGGCCCGTACATGTACATAAACGTTCAAATTTCAAATATAAAGTTCTTACCTCATGGCCACGGATGTGACAATTCTGTTCGAGCCCTCAGAAGTAACCGTACCTTCAGTATTGTTCAATAAAAAGCATTTTAATCCGATCGGTGGCCATTTTCTCAGCATGTCCGCCGTATGCTTTCAACTGCATTACCCATCGGTTGGTAGGTGTACTGCACTCTGATAGTGTGCCAGCTATGAGCAAATTTATTGAACAATACGGAAGATACGGCTACTTCTAAGGGCCCGTACATAATTATAACATCCGTGGCCATGGGGTAAAAACTGTGTTTGAAATCTGAACGTTCATGTAGTCCAAAAAAGGCGGGAAAAAATAAAAATAAAGTAATAAAGGCGGGAAAAAAGTATATATCAAGTAATATTACTCACCTCAGACAAAAGACGACGAAATGAAAGTAGATCAGTGATATATGAACCGAAATCAAGTAGAAGAGTTTCCATAGTAATCTATCATCGACCGGAGAGACCTCGTATCGAGCGACCTAGCATCCGCTGTAAACCTTGAGAAGTGAGCCAAGCACTGCAAGAGCGCCGTAGTTAAGGGGAGGGACAACACAGCAAGGGCTGTGATTGGTCTGACAAGCAGACATGCGTACATGCGAGAGGGCATCCCCGGGAATGCCCTCTCGCGTGTACGCAAGCACAGCCCCCCCCCCCCGCCCACACACACACACGCTGTTACACGCACGCACATGCGCACGCACCCAAACAACTCTATGACGTGCACACACAAACACGACACGAACACGACACAAGCCCCGCCCCCCTTCCCTACACACACACACACAAACACACACACACACACACACACACACACACAATTACAAGCACGCACATGCGCACGAACCAAAAATAGATACATTTGTATCTATTTTTTTTCATTTCACTAATTTAAAAGTTAAAGAGAAGAAGTTAGCGAAATATATAACAGCAATAATAATAATAATAGACATACATTGTAATATTTATTTAACAATGAATATCAATGAATCAGTTATATCAATACTCCAATTGTAGAAACACTCCGTTACAAGTACAAGTCTGGTAATGAAAATGTACTTGAGTAAAAGTACAAAAGTATCGGCATCAAAATATACTTAAAGTGTGGTAGATTGTTGATAGTATTACATTCTTCTCAGTTAGTAAAGTATGTTAATGGCAGTGGATATGAATGAATGAATATATTAATCTATTATTTGAATAGCTTGAATGCACAACATGGTACGTATGTCTATACATATGAAACACAATGTTATACATTATACCAGGGATCTTCAACAGGGGGTCCGGGACCCCTAGGGGGTCCTCAGAGTTACTACAGGGGGTCCGCCAAATCTTTGTGTGATATGATTTTTCTTTTTTTATATTAACCACTTGAACCCTAGCATCCATTTTCTGAGGAGAATAGTAGATCGGAATGTAGATCGGCTATTTTTTGCAAAGAGTTATAGGTGTAGAGGGAGAAAAGAGTATATCTGAAACACCATTCTATACAATATAGAGGGGGTCCCTGCTTCATCTCTCTCTCTCTCTCAGCTAGGGGGTCCTTGGCCTGAAAACGTTGAAGACCCCTGCATTATACAATATGCTGTACCACCCCCCAACGGGGACTGGCCTGAAAACGTTTAAGACCCCTATGACTGCCACATTTCTGTGCCCTTGTATTAGGTGTTACAGTGAATAATAAATCTACAGAATGAATATATGCTTCCAAAAAAGATGCACACCTTAAAGGATTTGTCTCTCAATGATCAAGTTATTTGAAACTTGTCCGCCATCTTATCACATAATGTAATCATCCAACTATATTACATCTATGGTCTTGTATAAGATCATCCTGAACATTCCTCAAAGCCCCTTTGTTTAACTCATCACCCTATATCGGTTACATTCATCAAACAGGTGGTATACCTAGTTTGTGTAATCTGAATCAGAACAGAAAGTCAAGACTAGTGTATAAATTATGTTAACACACATTGTTAGCACACAATCACACACAAACCTGAAAATAAGTATATTTAAAAACAAATCTTATCAGATGGGGGTCTGTGGACAAATACATGTTAATCTGCGGGTCCTTTTGTCGAAGCAGAAGCAGTACTCCCTGTGTGAGCTACTGCCGACTGAGTCACATTTAACTGTGTCAATTTGTTTGATGGAATAATGACACCTCTTAACTTGTTCACAAATGGCTCTAACAACAATAAAATATCAATTGCACAATAAAGTGCGGGGTGCGTAATTGTTGTATAAACCACTGTAATAAAGTTATTAACCTTGCAGACTACGCCACTTAGGTTTGAATTATAGGAGCCTAAGAACTCCTGGATTAACCTTCTTTGTTTCAACAGGCTTTTTTCAGGTTCGAGATAACTGGGTAAGTACTTGTACATTTAAGAGAACACAACACCAATAAAACCAAGGAGGAACTGAAACCACACAACGGATAAAAAGGGATGAACATACATTTATTAAAGAATTCCCTAATACAAGAGGCCTCTGTGCCTTTAAAACATATACAAAAATAAACAATCCTAAAATATAAACCCTAACCTCCTATGGCGCCTCTAACTAACTAAAATGCAAAACAATGGCAAACAACAATAATAGTAAGAACACACAATAAATAGCAAAATAGGCAACAATACTTTTATAAAAGTAAAGTGCGGTGCTTATCTAAAGTGCATTCTGTACTACATGGGATGAGGCCAATTCAAGCGCAACACCAGGGGTTTTCTTCGGCCAATAGCAGAGTGTGCAAATTCAGCAATTGTGCAAATAATAGCAATAGTGCATCAAGTACTTATGGACAAGTAAAGTGCAGGTGCTATTAAAATGCAATAAATACTTAAGACAATGTGTGCTAATACTGGGGGAAAACAGGTGGAGGGAAGCCAGCCAGGACTCTTCAATGTTCGTCTGTTTCTTTATCACCGTCTGGAAGTACAGAACAATAGGCCAGTTCATCTATTCACAGACAAGGTATCGTGGCTGCTACAGTGGTGGCTATCACAATACGAGTGTTGCATGGATCGAAAACTTACTCCGAAGGCAGCTTTCGCTGCCTACTGATGGAGTTGCGCGTGCAACACTTTAACCCTCTGTCGCCGCTCCTTATATGGTCTGGTCACTGCTGCTGTTTTCCTCTCCTTCCCCTCTGCACACAACGTCTTCCACGGGTCAAGGTAACAATGGAGTCGTCTGCCACAATGTTTGTTCGGCCTTCAATGGCTGGCAGCACGCGCTCTCCCGTCTTCCCTCGTCCTCTCTCGCACACTCCTCACGGCTCCTCACTGCTTCCTTCTCTCTCTGCTGCCTTTTTAAACTGAGCGGTTCTTCTCATTGCTCTGGTGTGGCCGCGCCCTTCTCCGCCGTGGTTGGCTGCTGGTGACCGCGCCCTTGCGTCAGTCAATCTATCAGCTGGTTACTGTCATTGTCATTTTGGACCGTACCAAGTAGCTCGGGGACCGGGGGGAAAACATTGTCCATTCAATAAATACACAGTGCACAATTACAATCAAGGTTAAAAGCGGTGTTAAGATGATGAGTACAGTGCATCAATTAAATAACAAAAAATAATAAGAATGCCTCGTTTTCCACCCTGTCACACCTGTCATCGTCGAGAAGGTGAAGGTGGCAAACGAAGAAGACTACGTCCTCACACTCTATGGGAAATGAAATCACTGAAGGGACAGCAGTTAAATAAATAATCTTTATTTATATTTCTAATTAAAGTTACAATTGTGTCCTTTCACCAGAGTCCCATGAACTACCAAAACACAAAGTACAAAGTAACCAATAACGAAAATCATACCAAACATTAAAAACACTTACAATCAGCCCATCGTAACTGAAATAAAGAAAGTACAAATAGTCAAGGGAACCAATAAACTCTTGTGCTCTGCTGAGGTGCTGGGGGGGGAATAGCCGAGAGCTGGCTACAGCTCCTCTTTATAGTGTCAGGCTCTAATCACACATGAGCTGAGAAGGGGAGTGACAGGTGTCTAGCCAAGACCAGGTCAGCATAGACACTAGGACAAATAATCATTAGTGAACACATAAGCATAGAAAGACTGTAGACTGAGGTGTTAATATTTGGAATTAACATATGCTTTATCGAGAGTGAGAGCTACTGTGATACTTCTTAGCTGTTGAATTTGAATCACTCTGCTGGGACGTGCATGACAGATTTCAGTGAAGGCCTCACCCAAGTAATGCCATTTTTTTTAACTTTAGTAACTTTAACCTGGTTACTGTACTTAGGAACTATAATGTATAACAGAGAACAGGAAAACAGTTACTTTAATGCGTTAGTTTAATCCCATGTTTCTCACAGCAGCATAAAGTCTGTCAAGTGCATAAGTCTCACTTTGGTCTGTCGCTAGACAACATGATTCACTGCAGTGTAGACTACATGTTGTCTTAGCTTGGCTTACTTAACTATTGTTTGTTTTACAGGTCAATCCTCATGTCATTTGTGCTCATATATGCATTGCTGAATGTTGTAATTAAAATGATCTGAAATTAGTGTCATTAGTAAATGAGCACCTTCTTAAATGTGCTAGCTTGACTCTGCATTATTCTCAATGTAGGGTCCAGCTACTGGAAGCAAAAATGCCAGGAAGGTGCTGGCTGTGGATGAAACGGCCTTCAGGTAGTGGTGCGAAAGACAGAGTCGGGTATTGTAAAACAAAATATCTTTTTTTTTTTAAAATTAACAGTTGCTTTATCGAGAGTGAGAGCTACTGTTGAGTGAGTTTTTAGCTGTTGAATTTGAATCACTCCATCAATAAGAGAAATTGTTCCTCTATGTCTAATATCAGGGATATTTCTCACAGCAGCATTAAGTCTGTCAAGTGCTTAAGTATGCACTATAATCCTGCTTCACCTGTTTTTCACTCCAGAATGTTTGTTCTCAAAGCTTAAACTTGATCTGCTAATGATTTGTGAAATGTCTCAGTTCCAGAACTGAGCCGTCCGAACTGTAGTCCCTGAGGCAGCATGTGGGCGACCTTCTCGATGGAGCTCAAGGCCTGCAATAGGTCACACAGAAAATTCAAGGTGTAGTGTCTGCTACCCAGGAGCTGGTGGAACCACAGGCAAAATGCCAAATAGGCATTTTGCCTGCCTACTCTGCAGAGGTATTGTTTCCATTTTGCATCGGTAACACAGTAATAATCCAATATAGTATTGGAATTAGTGTTGTGACAACTGGCTTGAACGGTTAAAATATATTGACTGTATATAAAATTTTGACGTAAAAGAAAAAAATATGGATTGAGAGAGAGAGAGAGACATGGAAACGGAATAGATTGAAGATAGAAACGGAATAGATTGAAGAGACAGAGAGAGAGACATGGAAACGGAATAGATTGAAGATAGAAACGGAATAGATTGAATAGAGAGAGAGAGCCATGGAAACGGAATAGATTGAGTCATGTTTTTTGCAATTCAACTTAAATGAGTCTGCATCAAGTGAGGCTTGAACCGGCAACCTTGCGATCGTGAGGCACTCTTAGGTAGCTGCAACACTACCTATAGTGCTATAGCTTTGTCCAGACTGTTATAGTCTGTTGAGGATCACAAACTCTTGCCTTCTGTCATGACCCAAGCCCCTGTTTCACTAACACAAAGATCACTCGTTCACAAACCATTTACCAATGAAGAAGTTGTACATCTCCTCAGAACCAAAACTAGTGAAAGTAGCCGATCTACAAGCTCACAAACCATTAAAAGTTGTCAGATTGTACATCGGCTATTTTCACAATGAAGTATGTTATACATTGAAAAAACATACTCTCATTGCTATCTGAAAAGTTGTGAGATTGTAGATCAGCTATTTTCACAATGAAGTATGTAAAAAACACTCAATTAAGTATTTCATGTTATCTTTAACAATTGCAAATGTATTCATTGATAGTCATGTTGTGTGAAATGCAACTTAGATGAAGTCTGCACCAAGTGAGGCTTGAACCTGTGACCTTGAGGTTGTGAGACATACACTAAAGCGGGACGCTATTGGACCAACAGACAAACCTCTGAAAAAAGAGATCACACTGATCATACAGTTTCACACAAATAGCTGAAAAATCCTGGGTTTAAGTGTTTTTCAAACTGCTCAAGATTGCGGACAATCTAAGGGCGGTGCTTACTGGTCAACGTGATAGATGTGTTCCTCATTAGTTAAGGCACATGTGTAAGCAGGTCTAATGGCTGTCGGCCAAACGAGGCATGACTTTTGCCTGTTTCAAGTTTCAATTTTCAAAAAATTGCTATAGCGCCCCCGTTTGACCAATTGGAGTAAGATTGGTTTCAGTGATATTTGGAATGGCCCTTTACATTTCTGCAAAGTTTCAAAGAATGGTAAGTCTGCATGTATGTGTTAGGGGCAGATGAATAATTGTCATAAAACTGCAATATTCATTGGCTCATTAAAGCTTCATTTTTTCACTTATGGAAAATATTTTGCAAACGTTTTTTGGCATAGGTCCAAAGTTCATGTGTAAAAAGTTTTGTGCAGATTACTCAAAAATCCCAGGAGGAGATAGGTTTTAACTGTTTTTCATATAATTCAAAATGGTGGGAGATCTAAAGGTCAGAGGTCAAAAGTCAGAGTGTGAAAGTTGTTCAGCATGAGGAGACGCATGTGTGCATCGAAGTTTCATGGCTGTAGGTGAAACAGGGCATGAGTTGTACCTGTTCAAAGTTGCCATTTTCAACTGAGTGCTATAGCGCCACCTTTTGACGAAAGATTGTGAGAATTATTTCTTGATCGTTTTTCATGACCATCTATCACATGGCCGAGTTTCATAAAAAGCGACTGCACGGTTCAGCCAGAACTGCCAAAAACGGCAGAAAAAGAAGAAGAAACGGAATAATGCCAATAACAATATGGGTCCATGCTGGAAGCCTGGCCCCATAATAAAGTTCTTACTGGTACAGTATGTTATACTCAGTTTCAATCAATGAACTTTACAATACCTTTTCAGACACATGTGTATTCAAAATGGTAAAACCTTATAACCTTTTAACACAACTATCTAAGCCGGCATATAAAACACAATTAAACCAAAATAAAATGAGTACTCAAACCCCCCGGTTGCAGGCCTGATACCTTATTGTCCAAAAATATGTCTTCACTCTTGTGAGCAAAAAAGGGCAAACTTACAGTTCAGGAGAAGAATGGTGGCGGTGGCCCCCAGTGCTGCTATCAGTGTTGTTGGCAGGTTTACCTACGGGTTGGAATAGCAATATTAATAGCTGTTGACTGACTGATTGACTCTTCACCAATATGCAGTACGTACGTACGTAAATCATGGTGACCAAAAAAAGACAGATATACACTACTATGCATAACATCATGCTTGAAAGTTCAAGGTATGAATAACAAAAAATATGTACAGTAGACAGTTCGAGGGGGGGGGGTGTTAGGTTAAGAATTGGACAGGGGCCAGTTTGGAATTGCAGCCTCTTGAAGGTATTTTTTAGGGCAGTTTTGAAAGTGAGTAGGGTTTTACACTCCTTCACGTAGGGCATTCCACATTTTTGTTGCATTTGTAACCTAGGCACTTAGGTCCGGAAACAGGATACCAGACTACGCCACCCTGGGAGTTTCACCCAGAGAATACCATATAATGCACAAAATACATTGAATACCAGACCACAGGTTGATAATAATAAGGAGGAGCAGAGACGTGTTTCCAGTTTAAAAAGAATATTAGTTTTATTTATAATTCAAGGCAGAATAAGCAGCTAAAAATAAGACTTCAAACTGGAAAAGGTCACGGTCATGAGGTTAGAAAATATATGTATTGAGCAATTACAAAACTATTTAAAATGTAGTACAAACTATATAAAAAGTATCAAAAAGGGTTAAAAGGGCATGCAAGCAGGTTATCGCACTAAAGCTAAAACAACCCCAATACAGCTTAGTACCCGTGACCAACCACCTGTCGGGACTACAACGATGGCCACCCCTACTACTGGCACAGCCGGAGCCAAATATACCTGAGATATACCTTCTTATTACTCTCTTAACAAAACAAAAGGGACCTCAATGACTTAAGACAAAAACTACAATGTGCGCAGCGTGACTGCCTTAGGGACCACCAGTCGAAATTTACAGAAGGGGGTCCCTGGAGGAAAATAGGGGAGGGTCATGCCTTTCTAATTTTAGTCCAAGGTAATCAGCTAATTTTACTTTGAATCCAAGGGAGGGTCATGCAATTTTGAATTGATGAAAGTCAGTTTTTTATATACCTTTTTAGTACAGCAGAACAGTGGTCAATGACCCCTCTCTATTTCAAAGGATACAAAGGATTCAAATCAAGTAACACCTTGGTCTACTCTATTTAGAATCAATGACTGTCGTTAACAAGCCATCAACGCACAGCGAGTGTTAACGACCCAGTCAAATTCTTTTCTTTTTTTTATAATAGAAAAATATACATATTTGTGCCTGATTCACTAAGATGTTCGTAAATAGTGCCTAAATAAAGTGACTAAAGGGGTGCGTATTTTCGATAAGCACAAACGGACGTGCGTCGGTGCGTGCCAACCGTCGTGTAAATCTCTTGCATATTTAAATATACAATTTCAGAAAACTTGTAATATGATAAATCATTGTCTTCATGTAAGTAATCAACTCAGGAAGTTTCATTATGATAACTCTTTTTTAAATTTTGTCATTTTTTTACCTGTCATGACATGGGGAAAATAACAAAATGTGTGATAACCATGAAAAAGCTACTCCTGTGGAGAGGTTATCCGTTATCATATATTTATTTACTCGTATTGACCCTATGAACAATTTAACATAGGTTTGGTTTTGCCCACTCTTTCGATAATGAAATCTTGTCTGGCTCATGGACTATACGGACAAAACGCAGATCGGTCCCGTACTACAGCTGCCTATCAATCAGCCTGGTGATTACGGGGGCGTTGTGTTGTAGTAGGGGCAACCATTGAAAGCTCAACCAAAACCAACTAGGCTACACATGACATGAGAACGAGTTCAATCAAAGTAGTAGGCAGTAAAAAGGTTTACCAAAGGATTGGAATATGATATGTATCATATTCCAATATAAAATAGCCGTTAACTCTGACTGGCTGCGGAGACCCGGCGCCTGCCGCGGCCGCGCTGGTCCTGCTGCTGGCGGAGTCTTGGGGTTTCCCCCCGGCTTGGGCGTGCGTGTGACTCGGGGCCGTGTGGCTATCAGCACCGGGGCGGCCATAGCTGAATGGTTAGTGAGCCCGCCTAAGGAGCCAGAGACCCTGGTTGCCCCAGGTTCGATTCCAGGCCAGGTCAGCATATGTGTCGATGAAATGAAATTTGTCCCTGAGCAAGACTCTTAACCCCTAATTGCTCACAGGTTCTCATTGGAAACAAGACCGCAAGGACTTTCATGAACGACCTGTTAAACGGAATTATCCTTACCGCTGGAGCTTGGCCTGGGTTTTTGACCCAGTCAATTTGGGGATTTTACTCAAGAGTCCTGCTTGTCTCTTTGTTAGAATGCCCGGCTGGAAACAGTACAGAACCATGACGTTTGCTCACTGACAAATCTCTGATAACCTACTGGCAGCAGCTTTTTATGCCCAGGTGAGCTAGACTGCACCATTCCAATAGGTGTGTTCTCAAACATGCAATAAAGACATACATAAATAGATACACAAATAAACACTATAAATACACATATGATATTAACAATCTTAATGAACTATACAAGTAATGATTCCTTCTCAGTAGGCCTACAACTTAAATATCATTAGCAATTACCAGAACACATCACAACCACCCCTCTCTCTCTCTGCCATCCTGACTATGGTCCTGCCCAATTATACTGGAAACACACCAGTACCCGTGACCAACCACCTGTCGGGACTACAACGATGGCCACCCCTACTACTGGCACAGCCGGAGCCAAATATACCTGAGATATACCTTCTTATTACTCTCTTAACAAAACAAAAGGGACCTCAATGACTTAAGACAAAAACTACAATGTGCGCAGCGTGACTGCCTTAGGGACCACCAGTCGAAATTTACAGAAGGGGGTCCCTGGAGGAAAATAGGGGAGGGTCATGCCTTTCTAATTTTAGTCCAAGGTAATCAGCTAATTTTACTTTGAATCCAAGGGAGGGTCATGCAATTTTGAATTGATGAAAGTCAGTTTTTTATATACCTTTTTAGTACAGCAGAACAGTGGTCAATGACCCCTCTCTATTTCAAAGGATACAAAGGATTCAAATCCAGTAACACCTTGGTCTACTCTATTTAGAATCAATGACTGTCGTTAACAAGCCATCAACGCACAGCGAGTGTTAACGACCCAGTCAAATTCTTTTCTTTTTTTTATAATAGAAAAATATACATATTTGTGCCTGATTCACTAAGATGTTCGTAAATAGTGCCTAAATAAAGTGACTAAAGGGGTGCGTATTTTCGATAAGCACAAACGGACGTGCGTCGGTGCGTGCCAACCGTCGTGTAAATCTCTTGCATATTTAAATATACAATTTCAGAAAACTTGTAATATGATAAATCATTGTCTTCATGTAAGTAATCAACTCAGGAAGTTTCATTATGATAACTCTTTTT
This sequence comes from Gymnoscopelus microlampas, assembly GCF_963454915.1. Classification (NCBI taxonomy): domain Eukaryota; kingdom Metazoa; phylum Chordata; class Actinopteri; order Myctophiformes; family Myctophidae; genus Gymnoscopelus; species Gymnoscopelus microlampas. The sequence continues at coordinate 14,420,641 of NC_139947.1, read as the reverse complement.
TAAATTTTGTCATTTTTTTACCTGTCATGACATGGGGAAAATAACAAAATGTGTGATAACCATGAAAAAGCTACTCCTGTGGAGAGGTTATCCGTTATCATATATTTATTTACTCGTATTGACCCTATGAACAATTTAATATAGGTTTGGTTTTGCCCACTCTTTCGATAATGAAATCTTGTCTGGCTCATGGACTATACGGACAAAACGCAGATCGGTCCCGTACTACAGCTGCCTATCAATCAGCCTGGTGATTACGGGGGCGTTGTGTTGTAGTAGGGGCAACCATTGAAAGCTCAACCAAAACCAACTAGGCTACACATGACATGAGAACGAGTTCAATCAAAGTAGTAGGCAGTAAAAAGGTTTACCAAAGGATTGGAATATGATATGTATCATATTCCAATATAAAATAGCCGTTAACTCTGACTGGCTGCGGAGACCCGGCGCCTGCCGCGGCCGCGCTGGTCCTGCTGCTGGCGGAGTCTTGGGGTTTCCCCCCGGCTTGGGCGTGCGTGTGACCCGGGGCCGTGTGGCTATCAGCACCGGGGCGGCCATAGCTGAATGGTTAGTGAGCCCGCCTAAGGAGCCAGAGGCCCTGGTTGCCCCAGGTTCGATTCCAGGCCAGGTCAGCATATGTGTCGATGAAATGAAATTTGTCCCTGAGCAAGACTCTTAACCCCTAATTGCTCACAGGTTCTCATTGGAAACAAGACCGCAAGGACTTTCATGAACGACCTGTTAAACGGAATTATCCTTACCGCTGGAGCTTGGCCTGGGTTTTTGACCCAGTCAATTTGGGGATTTTACTCAAGAGTCCTGCTTGTCTCTTTGTTAGAATGCCCGGCTGGAAACAGTACAGAACCATGACGTTTGCTCACTGACAAATCTCTGATAACCTACTGGCAGCAGCTTTTTATGCCCAGGTGAGCTAGACTGCACCATTCCAATAGGTGTGTTCTCAAACATGCAATAAAGACATACATAAATAGATACACAAATAAACACTATAAATACACATATGATATTAACAATCTTAATGAACTATACAAGTAATGATTCCTTCTCAGTAGGCCTACAACTTAAATATCATTAGCAATTACCAGAACACATCACAACCACCCCTCTCTCTCTCTGCCATCCTGACTATGGTCCTGCCCAATTATACTGGAAACACACCAGTGTGTGGTTAAGCATTCAATCCAATTTAAAGGGTAAGACCACTTTGTTAGAGGTTTGGGTTGTGTAGTTACCTTGCCATGATCTAACTCCAAAGGTGGGCAAGAAATAAAAAATAATTGCTCCATTGATTAGAAATTGATAATTCAAAATATGCTCCTCATTGACTCACATTGTACGGTAAAACAGATATCAAAGTCACTCTTTTAGCACATAAACAAACGCAAGCAAAGTTGATTCAGACAATATAGAGCATCACCAAACCCAGTACTGTTTTTTTTTATTATAAAAATGTCAACTTCCTGTTGATTTTGCCATTTTTAATAAGTAGAAAACCCGGACTGGATCGGCGGATCCGGATTCAGATCTTCAAATAGTAAAATCAACAGGAAGTTGACATTTTTATTAAAAAAACAAACAGTACTGGGTTTGGTGATGCTCTATATTGTCTGAATCAGCTTTGTTTGGGTTCATTTATGTGCTAAAAGAGTGACTTTGAGAGCTGTTTTACCGTACAATGTAAGTCAATGAGGAGCATATTTTGAATTATCAATTTCTAATCAATGGAGCAATTATTTTTTATTTCTTGCCCACCTTTGGAGTTACATCATGGCAAGGTAACTACACAACCCAAACCTCTACCAAAGTGGTCTTACCCTTTAACAATCACACTTCCCAAAATATTGCACACTAAACATCACTCTAACTATTGCACTTGCTCATCAGGATTCACCAACACCAATCCTGTCAACAATAAAATCATGACTGCAAAATCTAGATGTGCAAATTAATAAAGTGTAAGGCTGTGCAACATGATTCAATAAATAATGAAAAGTGCAAACATTGGTAACAGAGGTATTTTGAGATGGGGGTCCGCGGCCAAATACATATAATTTTGGGGGTCCTTGACATGAAAAAGGTTTGAGAACCACTGATATTATAGCAATATGTTTTTAAACTGTTAGGAGAAGACATTTGTAGAATTCCCAGAAGCAAAGATTTGAATAAAAAATGTTCGCTTTAAAAAATATATATTCAAAGATTTGCCCAAACTTTCCACGATTTAAAAACAAAATAGCCAAAGACATCTTTAAATGACACGGATGCGTTCCCAGTCTTAATGTGTTAATAAATAAATACATGTAAAATGTCCAGTACCAACAGTGTACACATTGTGGTTGTTATGAAGGCGTCTTTAGGGGGGCGCTCCTCTATCTCTTCCACCGCACTGATGTGTTCCATAGTATATTTGAAGTTAATAATGATGGTGAGTACTTCTTCCATCACTGGCAGTTACTCCACTTCAGGCACCTCGTACACTCCCAGTGGTGCCTCCACATGCAGTACCTCCTCCGGCACCTGCTCCCCACATGGGGGCAGGGAGGAGGAGGGTTTTCTACACCCAAATTGAATTGAATGAGACAGTGCTCGCCTCAGATTCACTTGCCATGGAATGATTAAAATGTTACAATTAAAACAATTCCCACTGTAAGAGCTACAGGCCCCAGATGGATTCAAGGCTGAGTTTTTATACCACTTGATAAACCCCTCCACTGACAAAAACTCAGTGGTGTAAAGTAACTAAGTACATTTTACTAAAGTACATGTTCTTAAGTACACTTTTGATGTGCTTTTTACTTTACTGGAGTATTTCCAATTTGCAGTACTTTAACTTCTACTCCACTACATCTCAGAGGCAAATATTATACTTTCACTCCACTACATTTATCTGGACACTTTAGTTACTTTGTAGATTTTGTTTATTATTACAAAACATACATTAACCCCTTCAGCCCTATATACATTTCGTCCATTTGAAAATAGCCGATCTACAAGCTCACAATGCGTCGCATCGCGACGCATTGTGAGCTTGTAGATCTGCTATTTTCAAAGATCTTTAGACATTGTATACATTTGAAAACTTGGGACATTCTGCATAATGAGTTCGTTCTACTTTTGGTACTTTAAGTACATTTTGATACCAATACTTTTGTACTTTTACTCAAGTACAGTTTGAATTCCGGACTTTTACTTGTAACAGTACAATATTGATACTTTTTTAAGTACTCACATTGTAAAACATGTGAGTACTTTTTCCACCACTGTAAAAAATACACTTACAACTTCTCTCTATGGGGCCAGTCTGTGTTTATTTTTTTATAGAAGGGAAAATATTAAATAGACCCTGCTTTTTACAGACCTGCATTGTTGAACTATGACCTAAAGAAAGCATGGTCTAAGTATAGCTCTGGTCCATATAGCGTTAGGAGTTCTCCTACGCTATGGACCAGAGCTAGTCTATAAGTAAAGCCAAATTATGAAGATTATTTATTCTTGCGTTGCCATGTCACTGTTACAAAAGCCCTTTGACCAAATTGAATGGCCACATCTATTTGAAATAATTAAAAGATTTGGAAGATGCTCCACCAATTTCCAACGTTTTGTCACTTCAGCCCTATGTACATTTTGGCCATTTGAAAGTAGCCAATCTACAAGCTCACAATGCGTCGTATTGTGAGCTTGTATATCTGCTATTTTCAAAAGATTTGTATACATTTGAAAACGTGTGAGATCGGACATTCTGCATAATGAGTATTTTTACTTTTGGTACTTTAAGTACATTTTGATACCAATACATTTGTACTTTTACTCAAGTCATTGTTTTATTCCGGACTTTTTACTTTTTACATTGCAGTATTGATACTTTTACTTAAGTTAAAAATGTGAGTACTTTTTTACACCACTGTTGAGCTCCTGCATGGCAGGTTTCGTCGACCATCTGGCATCTTCAGGATGTTCTATAGTCACATCCTGTCACCAGAGAGCTGTCAATTTGCATTGTGTGGTTTGGTGACTTGAGACACAGGTGCCAGATCAAGTTGAAACCACAGGATGTTCCATTGTGATAAGCACTTTCCTTCAAACAGGCCTCTGAGTATGATGCTAGTGTGCATCCCAAAGCCATGAATCCAACGACATAAACACTACAGAATGCATGGGGGCTTGGTTATTGTATTCTCCGCCAGGCCGGGCGGCCGAAAGCCAGAAGGCCTGCAGGCCGGAGGCAATGTTTTCACTCCTGTCTGTCCGTCTGTGTCTATGAGCAGGGACGTGCACAGATAGACTCTAGGTGGCGCTAGAGCACCTGCCCTCTTGACCAGAAGTGCCCTTTCTCCTCCAGTTTACAGCAGGGGTCTTCAACAGGGGGTCCGGGACCCCTAGGGGGTCCTCAGAGTTACGACATGGGGTCTGCCAAATCTTTATGTGATATGATTTTTCTTTTTACCATAACCACTCGAAACCTAGCATCCCTTTTCCGAGGAGAACTTTAGCCAAAAATAGCAGATCTACAAGCCCACAACGCCTCGCGCTGCGAGGCGTTGTGGGCTTGTAGATCGGCTATTTTTGGCAAAGAGGTATAGGTGTAGAGGGAAAAAAGAGCAGACCAAGTAAACAAAAAAAAGTATAATTTACTTGAGCACCTGCCCCTCAAAATGTCTGTGCACGCCACTGTCTATGAGCAGCTAAAATCCAGCACCGTTGTTGTGAAACTTTGCGCACACACTCCCAGTAGACCAAGGTGCTGCGATTTGATGTGATTAATTCATCATGTATTTTTGTACGTTTGGGTCCTGGGGAGACACTAGATTCTGTTTTGGGGCGCCGAACTGAAACGGTTTGGGAACCAACCGCTGCTCTAAGGTGAACCCCGGGTTATCTCAGACATACATGAACAAGGTCAGGGGATTAAAGGAGTGCTTCTGGTGCCTGGCATAGATAGAGCACAAAGCAGGCCTGTTCGCAAGTCCATTCTCACAAAACATGACTGCAAAGGACCTCACACACAGTTTGCTCTGGTCATTTCATAACATCATTAAAACGTGTTTTTTTTCCCATATCAGGTGTATACAATGATGTATGCAGTGTTGTCTTACAGCACAGATAGATGTACATATAGCCTAGGAATTACTTAGTTTGACATTCGGATGTTTGTCGTTTGGTCTATAATACTCCCACCCTTAATTTGGCAGATTAGCTGCTGCTGCTATTTTGTTTTCTTATTTCTTATTTTATGTTATACAGTACTGTAATGATATAATAATGATAATAATATGAATTATTGTGTGTATATTGTATTGATGCCACCTGGTACTTGATCAAGCTGTGAAGTAGAACATTATGCAACATTGTTGTTACATGCAATACTATCATTTCTGTCATCCAAACAGTCACATTTATTTTGCCACTCAGTAACTCTTAATGTGCACCATTGCTCAAACAATGCCGCTTTCATAGGACGACAGATGTGTGCTCCAATATCACAACAGCTCATTTAAAAACATATCAACACGTAATACACATAATACACAGTACAGATTCTAATAAACACAGTCCTGTCATATACCCACATACCCAGTCATTTTAGCCACACGATGTTTACTATGTGCAAGTGCTTGCGTCATACATCAACATACATGTCTTTGGGAATGCCACACATCAATGCCACACATCATCCCTGCCAGTGGCACATTCTGCCTCTGACCAGGTACTTTGGCCTAGTGCGAAAGCAAAAACACAGGGTAGAGCTGATACCTTTTAGCCTACTATGCTGTGGAAAAGTGACATTAGACAGCTGTGCTTCACCCACTTCTTTACCTTGTAAACCTGTGATATGACAATAAACCTGATTCTGATTCTGATTCTGAACAACCAACTGATTGACAAGACATTGCCATCTTTAGAGCCCCGCCGTAAGGGAGCCAAAACAAAGCTATCCCTGTGCATACAGTAGGTCTTGTGTTCATAATTAAGGAAAGAACCTGGAGAATGGAACATTTTGGATGTGTCAGTGCTATTTCTCAGACGTTCTGGCTCGATGCTCCTACACTCCTACACCATAACAGAAATGCTTGGCTGGTGAAGGAAGAGCTCATATGAGGTTGATAACATCAAGGCCACTGGTGACCTCAGTCTGCTGCACGTGGGAAGAAAAGTTCAAAAGTTTATTAAAAAGGCTGTTCATGACCAGGGCAGTAGCAAAAAGGCAAGTGCCCTTTCCGCTCTGCTAGAGGATGGGAGTACTCCATACCTCTTGGTTGTCATCTTAAATCAATAGCTTTACAGCAGATAAGGATAGTAGACATAAGTACCAGATGAGTAATGTCCTCTGCAATGTCTTCCCATACAACATTCTCACACATGTGGACATGTGAAGCAGATAAGTAGATGTAAATACTGGATTAGTAATGTCATCTTTCCCAAACATTCCACATCCCCATACATTAAACATAATTATGTGATATTTTCCCCCGTAGGCCTATAGGTCATTTAACATTGTTTTTTTTAATGAATAAAGTAATTGAAAAAACACGCCCCCCTCATGCATTAGAAGGACAATATCAGTCACCAGAACCAGAGACATGTGTTTTCAATGTCTGAGTCTAACATGGTACAAATTGAGTTTGAAGTTACAATGGATTTATATAGGAAGGGGGCAATCAAGCAATGTAAATTTTGTTTTATTCCCAGGGTAAGAAAATGTTAGAGATGTAAGTTTATCTAAATTGTGTCATATAAACCTCATCATACACCCATACAAACTGTATGAATAACTGAATAATAACTGAATAATAACTGGATAATAACTGAATAATAACTGTATGAATAACTATAGAATAACTGTATAGAATCTATGTTGATTTTTTTCTCTTTTAGTTTCGTTTTGGTACTTGTGGGTGCGCACCTGGTGGGCACACAAACTGTGCTAGAACTAGACTAGGCTCAATTTTCTTTGCAGGTTGCAGATCCGGTTTACACAGGATACGGAAACGGGTGGTATGCTTGAATGTTAAAGTGTGTGCAAATTACCGGATACAGTAGGCGGGCTTTAGACCGGATCAGAGCACGGAGCACAGACAGTTATTATATAGACCAGGTTCACAGTTCATGCCGGCGGAAAGACTGCTGTAACGCGAGGTTAGCTGGTGGTACACAAATTATACAACTCGACTGCAGCGCTGCCATGTCTGCTTTTTATAAGCGACTTTGGGCTTGTTTTTCCTGTAAAGTTGCTCGTAAATATTGTTTTTGGGGCTTGTTTCTAAAGTGTAGTTGCTTTAACATTTGGGCTTGTTTCTAAATGTTGTTTGAACCAGTGGTTCTTAAACATTTTCATGTCAAGGACCTCCTATTAATGTATTTATTTTGTCCACAGACCATTCCCCCTATCTGAACATATTTTGTGCCAGGGCAGGGACACCCCTATTCAACATTTGTGTTGTTAAATGTTTTTTAAAAGTTCCAAAATTACCAATTCCCCCCCCCCCCCAAGATTTTTTTTTTTTTGGGGGCTTTTTTTTTTCAAATTGGGCTTGTTTTCATAGACCTGGTTGCTTGTTTCTCTCGCACAATCTGGCAACACGGCAGCTCAACCGAGTGACTTTAGTTTCCTGCAGTCTGCACAGCTCTTTAAACCCAGACATGAAAACATGAACATATACGATCTTCGCCAAGTTGGATTAAAATTCTTTGACTTTTTGAGAAGGACACATCGAGACGACATCACAAACAAGGATGAGCTCAAAGACATCTATAATCGTGATTTCAGGAACAAGAACAACAGGTGAGAATCAGATTGTTTTAGTTTCAGATTAAAGCTTAGGAGAAGATGTATCCTTGGATCAAGACCATCATAGATGTATTTTTTATCGAGTCTTGACTTTTACTTTCGTATCTACGATAGTCTTGACTAGCACCCCCCAGGTGCGTCCTGCATTTTCACCAGTAAAGCCCGTACTTCTCCGTACATGTACAAATATATATATTATATATGTATACATATATAAAAGGTTCTTACCCGGTTGCCCCAAATGTTAACTAGTCGTTGTGCAATTTATTAGTCAGTATTTGTCAATAAAGAAGTGTTTAATCCCGTCTGTGAAGGATTCTGTCGGAAGTTCCCTTTATTCCTCAATGGGGCGCATCCGGTGAACGCCGGAATTACACTCAATGTAAACAGGAAGTAAAAGAGGGGAAGGAAATAGTGTTCGGCCACAGACGGGATTAAAACACATCTCTATTGAGAAATACGGACTAATACATTGCACAAAGACTCCGAATGCTGAGTTAACATTTGTTGCAATCGGGTAAGCACCTTACATATATTATTTTGTACATGAACGGAGAAGTACGGGCACTGGAGAGTGCAAGCCAAGACTATCGTAGATACGAAAGTAAAAGTCAGACTCGATAAAATATATCTATAGTCTTCTTGATCCAAGGCTAGCGAAGACTAAACATTTGGGTGCTTGACTGCTTGTGTCAGTCAGTCCCTATAAAATATCCTTTATTTATTCTGTTTCAGGAATGGGGATCCAGGCTTTAGTAATGTTCTTTATGCTCTGAAATGCTCCTATAATGTCTACATCTACTCAGGGAAAGTTCTTTTCAACTCCCAGGTGAGCATCTTTTGTTTTAACAGCGGGCAACTCTCGGGCGATGCCGGGCAACATCGCCCAAAATATAAAGAAAGTCTATGAGAGCCGGCGATCGGGCGAAGTGGGCGGGGGGGCGATGAAAGATGGATTTTCTTTATCTTTTTGGACGATGTCGCCCAGTATCGCCCGCTGTTAAAACGCACCGTTATCAGCGCAACTCTTCGCGCTGATTCTTTATTTTTTCAAATGCAAGAAAATATGAATTAAAGGCACACGCTGTTGTAGATTATTAAATGGGTGATTCAGCAGTGGTGGAAAAAGTACTCACATTTTTTACTTGAGTAAAAGTATCAATACTGCAATGTAGAAATACTCTGTACAAGTGAAAGTCCGGAATTAAAATGTACTTGAGTAAAAGTATAAAAGTATTGGTATCAAGTGTACTTAAAGTACCCAAAGTAAAAGTAGGCTACTCATTTTGCAGAATGTCCCATTTGACTAGCCTGGTAAACCCTCCCTCCGGAAATCTCATTTCTATTTTCTCTCCTGAAATCAAATAGAAATGAGATGTCCGGAGGGAGGGTTTACCAGGCTACCATTTGACAGGTTTTCAAATGAATGAAACGCATTTGAAAATAGCTGATCTACAATTTGTGATGCAATCCGAGCTTGCATGTATATTATCAGCTATGTTCAAATGACCGAAATGTATACAGACAGTATACGTACTTAGTTACTTTACAAACCATTGGCAGTTCCCCGCCTCACATAGCAGGGTGCCTGTAGGGTGGTTCAGCTCTAGTTCCTGGTCTGCCCACCACGCAGAGTCTCGGTTCTATTTGTGATCTCTGTCACTGCAATAGTGACCCCTACAGGTTGGACAGGGCTCCTGTCAGCAACAGGTAGGTTGAACTAGGGCAGTGGTTTTCAACCCTTTTCATATCAAGATGACAATTAATCATCAACTAACATTTCATGATGGTGTCAGCCCTACCAATATCAGGACCAGTGGCGTCCCCCCAGGAACCCGCAGCGATTGGCTGCCCAGAATGGAGTGTCTCGGACCCCCAGACAGGTCACCTCCGCTGATGAACAGAACACAAGAGCAGTTCTGCCCCAAAGGAAACAGGCCCGCCTTCTTATGGACAAACTCAAGACTGACAGGTAAGAGGACAGTTCTCAAAGTGGTCCTTGAGGGGATTCCAGGGTGCAGCTAAATTAGTTAATATAGCATGAAAATCAGTTTAACCACTTCCGCCTATTTTATTCTTTGGATATTTGAAAATAGCTGATCTACAAGCTCACGACGTGTCGAAATGTGTCTTTTTATTTTATTCTTTTATCACAACTCTTTCATGTCAACCATGTTTCCAGGTCAAATCTGAGTTCTGCTGTTCATGCAATCACAAGCCTAGATATCTTACACACCTCAAAAGGACACTTTAGTGAAGTACCAGTACTGTACAGTAATGGTCTCATGTCATGTGAAATAGCAGTTACTAAAATGGTCTCATGGCGTATCCACAGGCCTCAGATGATCTCTGACAAACATGGTGTCAGCATCACCTCAGACCACGTGTTCGAGGACGGGAAGGTACTTCTAGGAGGTGTTGAAGGTCTTCTAGGAGTTGAAGAAGTGTACAAGGTCCGTGTCTGTAACACACAGTATCTGATAGAACACCAAGAAGAAGATTGTCTTCTATAGAGTTCCATTGAGTGACTGTCTATTTCTTCCCACTGTAACAGCATGTGGTACGTCTGTACGTCAACAACACTGGAGCACAACACGTGTATTTCACCAACTACAGTCCTCTACACTTCATAGAATATTTCATTCTGGAGGATGAGCGTAAAGTGACCCCAGCCAAACCGCATAAACTGAAACCAGGTGAGATTTTCTACTAACTGAATGTATTAGTTGTCCGGGGTCTATATACTAGGTTCACCCCGCCCCCGCCCCCCCCACCAAGTTCTCCTGAAAATAACTGATTGAGCTTGTAGATTTTCGCCAAATGTTTGCCCCAGAGTTGGAAGCACGACTTGTTTCTTAAAGGTAGGGTAAGTGATTTTCTTTGATTAAAATAAGTGTTAAATAGCTCTATATTCTGATAGTATGCATTGATAGAGAGTGTTTGTTCAGTAACAGGAGTCTCCATGTCTCTCCGGCTCTTTATTAAACGGAAAATGCATTTTCAGGTCAGGATACACATTTTATCCAATCAGGACAGAGAACTCAGTCAGGATACAGATTAAGCAAGTGAAATTGGAAGTGGTGACACAAATAAATGATCAGACAAAATTGAAACTGTAACGCTAAAAATGAAGCTAATCAATGGGTACTCTCTCCTGATTGGTTTAAATTTTGTCACCTACCTGAAACTGTATTTTCTGTTTATTAAAGAGCTATTAGAGAAAGGGAGACCCCTGTTACTGAACAAACACTTTACAGCAATGATTACTATCAGAATATAGTGCTTTAACCTTTTAACAAAAAAACTTCACTATCACAAACTATCACTTACCCTACCTTTAATAAACTCCCTGACTAACTCCCTGAGTGCCAGGATTGCCAGAATTATTTCAGAATTGATTCTGAAAAGTGCCAGAGTTTTTTTCACAGAAAACAAAAAGTGCTTAGGAAGCGAGATACAGCCTTTTTCAGTTCTAAGTTAAACAAGGAGTGGATGGAGCTGCACATCTTCAGATGATGATATCTTGGGTTCTGAACATGAGGCACTCAGTGAGTTAATCACTATAATGCTATAGACTGGATTCTTTTTTTTTTTTTTTTTTTCCCACGATTTTGTAACCCTATTTTTTACACCCAGTGCCAATTGTCTATGTAATCCTGGGCACTACCTTCCCTCTGCCAACCTAGGGAACCTAGGACCTAGACTGGATTCTTATAGTGATCTGTGTATCCAGATATCACAGATGAAAATGATTATTAATTATCTACAAATTCTGACTTTAACATGACTGCATATATATAATGTTATGGAATCTTTTATTCTTTTCTGTCCGCAGGTGATCGCTATGAAATCAAAGTGTCCTTCCGTACCACTTGGGTTGGTTACTATCCAGCCACCTTGGTTTTTGAGTTCAAAGCAGACCTGCCGGCCTCAAAACCCTTCCACATTGTGCGCTTTCTTGAGGCCAACTGTGTTACAGCTTTGGGAAAGGAGCTGGGGCCCGTGGCCCCCTATAAACCGGGCCTCAATGCTTGCATGATGATGATGGTAATAGAAGATGAGAGGAGCAAGATTGTGGACGGCGTGCGACCTGAGAGGTACACCATAAACTCCTGATTTTTACTACAAGTGGAGTGTAAATCTTCTCTAATATTGATGCATCACAAGTTTGTCTTTTAAAGCAAGATATCTTGCGCCGTTGCTCCATTGGTGAGAAGTTGATATTCCAAAAATTCAGCTTCCTCGTTGACTTGAGTGAAACGGCTTTGAAAGTCACTCTTTTAGCACATAAATGAACGCAAACAAAGCAGATTCTGCCAATATGGTGTAATGTCACAAAACCTAGTATGGCATTTAAAAAAAAAAAAAAAAAAATGTCAACTTCCTGTTGATTTTACGGTTTATTAAAGCATGACAAATACAACATAACATTAAGTGCAAATTCATCATTTAAGCCTTTAGGGGCCAATGTTTGTAGTGTAAAGATCCAGTAGGCTTCTCTTCTCTTTAATAGAAGGTCCATATCACCACCTCTAGGTGGCATCCGGATTTGTTCTAATCCCTGGAATCTGAAGGAGGAGGATATGTCGTGTTTTGCATCATTGAAATGAATAGCCACAGGATAATCGAGACCGTTCCTGCGCATTGAGCTCTTGTTCTCACTAATGCGTTGTTTACATTTTCTAGTTGTTTTACCAACATACGCTAGGCCACAGGGGCATTGAATCATGTAAATTACATGCGTGCTATCGCAGGTGATGACACTTCTAACAGGGAACTTTTTTCCTGTGTGTGGATGCCTAAAGTGGGTTAACTTGCACAATGAACACAGTGATAGTTTCCTTTTGGTAAGGGGCAAAGGCATGTTTGGATGGACTGTGCTGGTTTGTTTTGTGCAAAAAAGACATTAACAAGGTTGTCTCGGAGATTGCGGGCACATTTAAAAGCAAACAGAGCTGTACAAATACAAGCGAGATATAGACGACTGCATTTAACACACGGTCTACGACTGGGACAAGACTGAGGAAGAGGCTACCGTCGCCGGCTCCCTGCAACCAGCAGCACCACCTTTTACGCACCAGCCAGCGGAGCGCACAGCAGCCCATCTCAACCTCATCTCACCACCACCATAGAGAGGCAATGCAGTCCGACTGTGACTTCACCCAGGACAGCGATTCCAGCCAGCACTCCCACGAACAACCTTTTTTAGCAACTCAGGAGGTACAACGGCCGAAAAAGAAATGCAGGAGGGGGATTATTTACATTACATTACATTACAGTCATTTAGCAGACGCTTTTATCCAAAGCGACTTACAATAAGTGTATTCAACATAGGTAGGGAACGAAAACTACTAATCACCAGAAGTTTTAAGTACATTTCCTGCAAAAACAAGCAACCAAGAGTATACCTAGCGCTAAGGTAAAAGTGCAATATATCAGCTACCTACTTTCTTAAACAGATGAGACAAAAATGGCAAAATCAAATGAGCACGAGCTAAAACAAATAAGTGTATCGACTAAACAAGATCCAATAAAACAATACAAAAATAAAACAAGAGTTCGTACAACTAGTTAACAACAAGTAGGCCAGGCAAAGAGGAAGGATAGTGTTTCCTGAAGAGGTGGGTTTTCAGCCTGCGGCGAAAGATGGGCAGTGACTCTGCTGTCCTGACATCAGTGGGAAGTTCATTCCACCACTGTGGGGCCAGAACAGAAAAAAGTCGTGACCGTGTCGATCGACCAGAAGGACCGTATTTAACTTACTTATTATCTAAGGGCCTATCCTTTGTCCCTAAAAAACGCATAAATGTGTTTGGCCTTAAAGTTGATTTGTTCAAGTGTTTTAGACAGATCAAACTGAGACATTTCTTTAATCACAGTGATACCGTGACAAGTGTGCCCTCGTCCTTTAGACCGAAAAGCAGATTCAGTCCTAACGTCTCAAACGCTTGTAACATTATGCACACTGTAACTCAGCCTTATCGTGTCTCCTATAATTTATTACCTACAGAGAAAACGGTACCGGTACATTAATGTTTTTTGGCTTTTCCAGGGTAATGTGGATGAACTAAAAGATTTTCTGAGACTGTTGAATAGTTTTGACTGTAATTTGCTATTTGCAATGGACCGCAGCACAGACAAAGTACATTTTCTAGACATTTGGGGTCATGAAAGGCAATGGAGGTTTATTCACAAACATTATACAGGAAGGAGACTTATAGAAATACACTCCTTTTGGCCACCAGTTTCCACCCTACACCACTGAAAAAGCGCCTCCCCAAAAGCCAATTCTATAGATGAAGACGGGTCTGTCATTCTACCGAAGACTTTTGTGAGAAAGCCTCAGAAATGCGAGATTAGTGCAGCGAGGCTACCCGACCACTTGTGTGGATCAAGCGATCAAGCGCTCCACAAACCTCATTCTGAACCGATAACCACCAGTAATGAGAACACAAAGAAAAAGAACATTTCAGTCACCTGTATCACAACTTATTCCCCTCACTCGCAAGCAACAAATGAGTCTTCAAAAAACACTGGCACATTTTACAGTCAGACCCCGAACTAACCACTGCCTTTCGTGATCCTCCTCTGTTTGTTTTTAAACGTGACTGCAATCTCGGAGACAACCTTGTTCATGCCTATTTTGCACAAAACAAAGCAGCACAGTCCATCCAAACACGCCTTTGCCCCTTACCGAAAGGAAACTATCGCTGTGGTCATTGTGCGCAGTGTAATAACACTACTAAGTTAGACATCCACACACGGGAAAAAAGTTCTCTATTAGAGGTATCATCACCTGCGATAGCACCCATGTAATTTACATGCTTCAATGCCCCTGTGGCCTATTCATTTCAATGATGCAAAACACGACATATCCTCCTTTAGATTCCAGGGATGGAACAAATCCGGATGCCACCTAGAGGTGGTGATATGGAGCTTAAATTAAAGAGAAGAGAAGCCTACTGGATCTTTACACTACAAACAGCCCCTAAAGGCTTAAATGATGAATTTGCACTTAATGTTATGCTGTGATTTGTCATGCTTTAATTGGATGGTTGAATAAAGAAGATTTTTTTTTGCAAGTTCCAGACAGTGTGCGGGCAAATAAAATGCTGCATAGTTTCACTCTGCAATGTAAGTCAATGAGGAGGTTATCTTTGGAATATTCCTTTCTAATCAAAGGAGCAACGGAGCAAGATATTTTTTATAATATTTGGAGTTACTGCAAGGTAACTACACCCCCCAAACCTCTGCCAAAGTGTCATTGTGCTGTGAATGTTCTTCTGTAAACAGAGTGCCAGAGTTGCGCCTCAACACAGTGGTTCCTCTGAAGCCGTATGAGATTCCACCTTTCATGAACCCGCTGGTCCGTAAACTGAAGGACTCCAAGTCTGTCCGTGATTCAAGGTAAATGTAACACATCATGCTGGATTAACTGCACAGATAAAACATTCAACAATCAATGAGTACATTCAGTACAATTCATACTGAATCATTTGGCAGTGGTGTAAAGTAACTAAGTACATTTACTCAAGTACTGTACTTTTACATTTTGAGGTACTTTTACTTTACTGGAGTATTTCCAATTGTCTACTTTTACTTTTACTCCACTACATCTCAGAGGCAAATATTGTACTTTTACTCCACTACAATTATTTGAAAACTTTAGTTACTAGTTACTTGATATAAATTATTACAATTATAAAACATACATTAACCACTTAAGCCCCAATTTATACCTAGGCTATTTGAAAATAGCAGATCTGCAATACAAGCTCACAGCGAGTCGCATCGTGATTCGTGACGTGTTGTGAGCTTGTATTGTAGAGATTGTAGATCTGCTATTTTCAAACGTTTTAGTACTTTTACTTTTGGTGCTTTAAGTACATTTTGATACCAATGCTTTTGTACTTTTGAATGTAAATTTTGAATTCCGGACTTTTACTTGTAATAGAGTACTTCTACTTTGCAGTATTGATACTTTTACTTAAGTAAAACATTTGAGTACTTTTTCCACCACTGCTATTAGAAAGGCACTATACTGTAGAGTAATATGTATTTTTACATTACAGTAGGTAATTCATTATGTAGCACACTGCATGCATTCTTTAATCTTTGTAGAAAGTCCTTGTTAAAGCACTATTTCATACTTTGTCATCGATGTACCGCGATGTAGCGCTGTGTAAACTTGTACATCTTTGACCGATTAAGACCGGGAACACATCTGTGTCACTTTAGATTTCTTTGGCAATTCAAAAATAGCAGATATACAAGCTCATAGTGCAGCACTATGAGCTTGTAGATCTGGTATTTAAAAAAAATCCTTAACATTTGTGTAAATCTTTGAATAAATATATTTTTAAAGCAAACATTGTAACTCAAATCTTTGCTTCTGGGGGATTCTACAAATGTCTTCTAAATCCTAACAGTTTATTAAAAAAAACTTTGTTGCTATAATATCTTCTAATAGGCTTCTCAAACCTTTTTCATGTGAAGGGCCCCCAAAATTATTGTATTTGGCCGAGGACCCCCCATCTCAAAATATGTTGTTCCAGGGACCCCCCAGAAGCAAAGATTTGTGTTACAAATGTTTGCTTAAAAAAATATATATATATATATTAAAAGATTTACACACATTTTCAAGATTTTTCAAAAAATAGCAGATCTAGATATGCTATTTTTGAATAGCCAAAAAAAAATCTAAAAATGACACGGACGTGTTCCCGGTCTTAAAGGGTTAAAAACTAAAACATCTTTGATATGCCCACCATAGGGACCGCAATGTGGAAGCGCTTAAGAGTCCACTGAACGAGGATAACTACTGCAAGAAGCTCCAGCTGATGTTGTACCTAGAGGAGATTCAGATGCTGGTGGACATCAGGAAATACAACATCCCCAACAACGACAAACAATACGCCTCCATGGTCCGAGACAGAGGCAACGGAAGACTTCTCGTTCTGGAGGTTAATTTTAGTTAAATTAGATCTGCTATTTTCAAATAGCCTATGTATAAAATAAGGATAAAGTGGTTAATGTGTCTCTTATAATATAATGATTCATATCTGCAAAGTAACTAGTAACTAAAGTTTTTGTAGCGGAGTAAAAGTACAATATTTGCCTCTGAGATGTAGTGGAGTAAAAGTATTGAAAATTGGAAATACTCCAGTAAAGTAAAAATACCGACAGACAGACACTCACTCATTCTTGCTCTCTGTCAGGTGCCAGGTGTGTGTGAGAACCGTCCGTCGGTGCTGTGTGGCGATGTGCTGCTGGTTTCCCTAAAAGGGGAGAGAGGGGTTAAATACCGTGGCTACGTCCACAACGTGGAGCTGGACAAAATCAAACTGGGCTTCGACAAAAAGTAAGCAATGTATAGTACTGGTAGTCTGATGTACTTTGGTATTTTGTATTACTATTGTTGCTCTTCTTATTGAATTTTTACTTTTGTTGTTATTGCTGCTACAATGTTGTACCAAAGACTTTTACTCTTGCGTACTCTTATGTAAGATGTAACAATACAAATCTTGAATTAGTATGAATTGGTATATATTTTTTCTACATTTTTATCCCACGATTTTTGTAACCCATTTTTTCACCCAGTGCCAATAGCCTAAGCTTTAATCCTGGGCGTTACTCTCCCTCTGCCAGACTGGGGAGAGCCCCGAACTGAGCTCATGCCTCCTTCAATGCATGAGGAGCTAGCAAGCCTCTTCTTATCACCTGACAGGGGTGTTCTCTTTGACACGCGATTCTTCTTCCTGCTCTCCCTCTCCCTGCCGCCCCCCCCCCCCCCCCCCCCACAAAAAAGGGAAATAAATGGGGCTTGCGCAAAAATGGATTTCGCCCACTTCTTTACACCTGTAAAAACCAGTGATGTGACAATAAAGTCGTTTTTTTTCATTCTTTGAAGCTCATCCAGTGTGTTTGTGTGAATTTTGGGACTGCAGGTTGCTGGATGTCTTCGTAGAAGACATGAAGTTCAGTGTGGAGTTCATCCCCAGCCGTCTGCTCATGCGCATCAATCACAGAGCAGTAGAGCTGTGTTTTATGGCTAAACACAGCCTGGGGAAGGTGCTGTTCCCTGCCGCTCCCTCCTCCCCACACCAGGGGGAGCTACAGCTACCCACACTGAGGTCAGTCATTCTAGCCACTAGTCATCCACTCATTGTCTCCGCCAGGCCGAAGGCATGGCGAGAGAGTATGTTTTCGCCCCTGTCCGTCCGTGTGTTACCACCAAATCTCCGGCACCGTTGGCCCGGTCGCTCCGAAACTGTGCACACACATTCCCTGGATGCCAATTCAGAACCTCTGCCTCAGATTTTTCACATGGGCCTGTTATTGTGCCACCTGGAGGCAGATTTATTGCAAAACCCATTTTTGAGCCGTGTAGCCGCTCCTATAAGTGGGTTTGGGACCCATCCTGTTGATTTTGCCATTTTTAGTAGAAAATCCGGACTGGATCCGCGGATCCGGATTCAGATCTTCAAATAGTAAAATCAACAGGAAGTTGACATTTTTATCAAAAAAACAACAGTACTGGGTTTGGTGATGCGGGTGCAATACGTTAGTCCGACAGCGCATTCCTCCGACAGCGCAGTGCTCCGACATTAAACAGTAAACCCGAACCAAACCCGCACCCTAACCCTAACCGCACGCGGATGCCACATAGTCGGAGAAAAGGTCTGTCGGATTAACGCATGCCTCCCTGGTGATGCTCTATATTGTCTGAATCAACTTTGTTTGGGATCATTTACGTGCTGAAAGAGTGACTTTGAGAGCTGTTTTACCGTACAATGTAAGTCAATGAGGAGCATATTTTGAATTATCAATTTCTAATCAATGGAGCAATTATTTTTGATTTCTTGCCCACCTTTGGAATTACATCATGGCAAGGTAACTACACAACCCAAACCTCTACCAAAGTGGTCTTACCCTTTAAGTACAGTACTTGAGTAAATGTGCTTAGTTACTTTACACCACTGCTTGCAACGCATTGTGAGCTTGTAGAGGGGAAATACCAGTGGACCTAGTACAGAACCCTGGGGGACTCTTGTCAACTTAAGTGCATAGGGTTTAAGTGGTTTTAAAGCCAACTTCATTGAACACTCATTTATACCACATGGTTGTACCTTTCTCTCTGTAGACTGTTTGACAAACAGCTGGAGAAGAACCCAGAGCAGTACACGGCTGTAAAACACATCGTGGCTGGATCTTCTAAACCAGCTCCTTACCTGCTGTTTGGACCACCTGGCACAGGTATACTGGAGGAAGTGTTATTGTCTTGATTGCGGTTTGCTTGGTATTTAAAGGTGCTGTAAGTGATATTTCTTTACTTAAGACAAAACACTTTTTTTTATGGGGTTAAAGTTAACCCATTCAAACCGGGAACATATCCGTGTAACCACTTTATCCATATTTTATACCGTGGCTATTCAAAAATACCAGATATACAAGCTCATAGCGCGGCACGGGGGGGGGGGGGGGGGGCCTTGACATGAAAAGGTTTTTAAGCACCACCGATATAGCAACATACGTTTTTTCAGAAAACTGTTTAGAAGATTTAGAAGACATTTGTAGAATCCCCAGAAGCAAAGATTTGAAATGTTCGCTTTAAAAATATATATATTCAAATATGTGCACAAATGTTCACGATTTTTCAAAAATAGCAGATCTACAAGCTCATAGCGCGGCACTCGTTGCTGAGACTATTCATTTTTTTATGCATAGTCCGAGTTGACGTCACCACAGGAAAATCAAATGAGCAAGAGCTAAAACAAATAAGTGCATCAAATAAACAAGATCCAATAAAACAAGAGCTCGTACAAATAATTGACAACAAGCTATTCTATTCAAGCTACCAGTATTCAAAACATATTTTAAACAATACCATTTGTACCTACTTTAAACCTGTGTAATATGTATTGGCCAGTGCAGCAGTATTTCAAGTACTTTGGACATCCTACCAACTGACTCTTTCACCACAGAGAAAATAAAACCAAACTTAAATGTGTGTGTGTGTGTGTGTGTGTGTGTGTGTGTGTGTGTGTGTGTGTGTGTGTGTGTGTGTGTGTGTGTGTGTGTGTGTGTGTGCGTGCGTGCGTGCGTGCGTGCGTGTGTTGGTCAGGTAAAACGGTGACTGTGGTTGAGGCCATCAAACAGATCCAGCAGACCCAGGGTTCCTGCCACATCCTGGCATGTGCTCCGTGCAACAGTGCCACTGACCTCCTCTGTAAGAAGATAGTGCAACACGTGGACAAACACAAGGTGTACCGCATGTACGCCAGGAGCTGCTACCCCAACGATGTTCCTGACTGTCTACTGGTCAGTAACTGACACGTCTGTCCCTCTTAGTTTCTAATTAATGGCAGGATAAGTGATTCTCTTTGGTTAAAATAAGTGTTAAATAGCTCCATATTCTGATAGTACTCATTGAGTGTTTGTTCAGTAACAGGAGTCTCCATCTCTCTCCAGCTCTTTATTAGAAAATGCATTTTGAGGTCGGGATACCAATTTTATCCAATCAGGATAGAGAACCCAGTCAGGAGGGATACAGATTAAACAATTGAAATTGATGATGACACAAATACATGAGCAGACACAATTGGAACTGGAACACTATAAAATGAAGCTGATAAATGGGTACTCTCTCCTGATTGGCTGAAATGTCACTTACCCTACCTTTTAACTAATTATGTCATGTATTTACAGCCTGATGATGTATTTTCACAGGATTGCTGTAACCTGAAAGGAGGCTTGTTCGTGATTCCCTCTAAAGAAGAACTGATGAAGTACAAGATCATCGTCACCACACTGTTTACTGCTGGAAGGTAGCTAGTGCTATCGTACATGCTAACATATACACATCATACCCAGGTTCGAGCCCCCCAGCAAAATGTGTCTCGCAAGACGAGATTTCACAAAAAAGAAAGAGAAAGAAGAAAAAGGCTAGTCCAAAATTCTCCTTTAACCTATAAATGCAGGTGGTAGAGAGACGCTTAACCCCTAACTGCTCGCGATGCAACATTTAAACTATTTGTTGTACGACAAAATATATATAGGTTAAGCAGGTGAAATCTAGTTAAGTCTAATGTGTTTGTATTCCGTTGTGTAGGCTGGTTACGGGAGGGATATTAATGTATTTATATTCCATAGTGTAGGCTGGTTACAGAAGGTGATATTATTGTCTAATAATAATGTGTTTGTATTCCCTTGTGTAGGCTGGTTGCAGGAGGGATACCTAAAGGTCATTTCACGCATGTGTTTGTGGACGAGGCAGGACATGCGGTGGAGCCTGAATGCATCATCCCAATGGCAGGTAGGGTTGCAACAGTTAATCAAACTAATCCATTTAATCGATTATAATAGATAATTGATACAAATGTTCATGTGCTGCAGCTGTATTGATCCTGTATCTGCTCATGTCTATGATCCATGGAACACAGGGCTACTCAATGCAGACTCTGGTCAGGTGGTCCTGGCGGGAGACCCCAAGCAACTCGGACCTATCCTCAGATCTCCACTGGCACTCAAATTTGGCCTGGGTAGGAACTGCAGCACCCCCACCCACACGTTATGGTCGTGCACTTTTTCCCAAACACTTGGTCGGGACCCATTTGTGGATCGCGGACACATTTTTGTGGGTCGCGAGTAAATATCCCTTTTTTGTTTCCTACATTGTCGGTTCTCAAAGTGGGGTCCGGGGACCCTCAGGGGTCCTTGGGGGTGTGTTCTAGGGGGTCCCCAGCAAAATGTGTTAATATAGCGTCACAATGATTTTAACCACTTTAACCTTTTATACTTTGGCATTTCTTTTTAAAATCGTGCAAATCTGTGCAAATCTTTAAATATATATATACTGTATATATATATATGATTTTAAGTGAACATTTCTAAGTTACTCAAATGTTTGCTTCTGGGGGTCCCTGGAACAACATATTTTGACATGGGGGTCCGCGGCCAAATACATATCATTTGAGACATGAAAAGGTTTGAGAACCACTGTCCAACATTTTGTTTTTAATTATTATTTCAAAAAATATCACAAAATGTCCCACATTTTGTTTTTCATAATAATTTCATAATAAATAAATACAAAAATCAAAGGCATTTCATAAATTAGAAAAAGAAAACGTAAGAAGTAGTGAAAAAATAATTTGATACGTATTTTCCACGGCCCCCCAAGATTTTGCGCCAGGGACCCCCATAAGAGAAGATTTATCAAGATTTGTCAAGGTGTTTCCAAAAATAGAAATGTATAAAGAATTTCAAATAGCCGGGAAAAAAAAGTGTTTAAACTGTTCCTCATTTTGCTGGGGACCCCCTGGAACCCTCACACGGACCCCTGTGAACAAGCCCCTTTGTTTGTGGCCACCCCTCCCTTTTCCTGTAAATATAGTATCTTTTGCTGCTACTGGAGCTTTTACCAATATATAATATGTTGTATGTCTGAAATTAGTACAATGGACCAATGGAATGGGAACAAGACCCTCTGGGCTTTTTGTGTCATCCTTTTAGCAGAGCTTTTTTGATGGTACTGCCGTACTGTTATCAGACAATAATAATTAATAACGTAATCAATCAATCAATCAATCAATCAAATAATCAATCAAATGGGGGACCTCACTTAAAGAACCAGTGCTGTACACACTATCTTCCTGCTCAATGTGCAGATGTTTGTTCTTCCATCTGCAGGCGTCTCCTTGTTGGAGCGTTTGATGAACACCACAGATGTCTCTCTGTACCAGAAGAACCAAGAGGGGAGGTTCAACAGCCGTTATGTCACCAAACTGCTGAATAACTACAGGTTCATTAACAATAATAATGATAATGATAATGGTAGCGTTTATCATGACAGAAAGGATGTATTATTTGGTGCACGGGTGGCACAGTGGTAAAGTCCCTGCCCACCACCACGGACGTTGTGGGTTCGAATCCACCGTGGTGCATCCGGCTTTGTCGGGCGTCTATGTGAACACAATTGGCCCGTGTTCTGGGGGAGGGAAGCCGGACGGGGAGGGTGATACTGGTTATTGCACGTAATCCTGGGACCTGTCAGCGGGGAGTGTTGGGCGGTAGGAGTAGGACGAAGGCCCTACGTCCTCCCGGTGGGGGCTCCTCACTGGTAGGTGAGTCAGTAAGATACAACAGCAGTGACACAGCAATGTGTGTAGTGAGGAATTATTTGGCACAACGACTAAATTGGGGAGAAAAAGGGGGTACAAAGTAATTGGCTACTTGTCATAATTACGTTTGATGTCTTGCTGTGGCAGGTCCCATCCTGCCATTCTGAAGATTCCCAATGAACTGTTCTATGATGGAGATCTCCAAGCATGTGCTGACGAGGTGGTACGCGACTCCTACTGCAGATGGGAATACCTGCCCAAAAAGGTAACATTTATACATACGCACACACACACTTACAATTTACAATTTAGGCATTAGTGTGACACAAATAAGGGGGGGGCTTGAACCTTTGGGGAAGGCTAGTGTGCGTTGTTCTTCTCATTCATCTTGATGCAGTTTAAAGCACGCCAATGTTGGCCAGCTAAGTCGTTTCACAGACAAGGGGGGGGGGGGGGTTCTGGGTTAGCAATGCTCCTTAAATAAAATTGGGGGAGCCATTGCTTCGATTGCTCCATTGATTGAAAAAACACCTTGGTGGATACACATTACATTACAGTCATTTAGCTGAGGCTTTTATCCAAAGTGACTGACAATAAGTGCATTCAACATAGGTAGGGAACAAAACTACTAATCACCAGAAGTATTAAGTGTATTCTCTTCTAAAACAAGCAACTAAGAGTACTTAGCGCTAAGGTAAAAGTGCAATATATCAGCTACCTACTTTCATAAACAGATGAGACAAAATAGGAAAATCAAATGAGCAAGAGCTAAAACAAATAAGTATCGAATAAACAAGATCCAATAAGACATGAGCTCGTACAACTAATTAACACAGCCTAAGAATGTACATACAGAGTTTCTACTTACCTAAAGTAAGACTGTCAGTCCTACGACCCAAAATAATAGATTTTCAAGTGAAAAACGTGACGCGACTGCGAGCGTCACCATTGTACAACCAAAGTATGAAATAGGCTTCATTGTCTCTGTAGGCTTTATCCTCTAAGAAGTTCCCGGTGATCTTCCACGGGGTGACGGGCGTAGATGCGCGTGAGGCCAGCAGTCCTTCATACTTCAACGTAGCGGAGGTGGAGCTGCTGGTGGACTACCTGAAGAAACTCCTGCGGACACAGGGCAAGAAGGGCCTGTCCAGAATCCAACCCAAAGACATTGGCATCATTGCCCCCTACAGGAAACAG
Source organism: Gymnoscopelus microlampas (assembly GCF_963454915.1). Taxonomy (NCBI): domain Eukaryota; kingdom Metazoa; phylum Chordata; class Actinopteri; order Myctophiformes; family Myctophidae; genus Gymnoscopelus; species Gymnoscopelus microlampas. The sequence goes on along the minus strand of NC_139947.1, from coordinate 14,396,515 downwards.
GTGGGGAATACACCTCCGTTGCCTTTTCATACCACAGTTCACTTTATCCTTCTAGACTAGAGCAATGGTTCTCAACCTGTGGAACGGGGCCCACTGTTGAGCCGTGAGGATATTGCAAGTGGGCCCCCAAATTATTTAGCAAGACACTAAGACTTTTTTGATAACATAACATCGATATTAAACACACCGCTGTGATGGAATCTACTTATTCATGTGTGTGGATGAGGTGGAAAATGATTCAAATGTAGAATGAAATAATGAGGTGTTTTCTGGGAATGCTGCTCATGTAGGTGCAGAAGATCCGAAAGGCCCTTAAGAAGGTGGAGGCGAACCTTAATGTGGAGAACATGGATGAACTGAAGGTACAAGGACTGAAATGGAACTCATTACAGGTCACATGAAATATATCAGCCATTTGGCGGTTCAGAAATAGATTTTTACGTGTGTGTGTGTGTGTGTGTGTCCAGGTGGGTTCGGTAGAAGAGTTTCAAGGTCAAGAGAGGATGGTCATTCTGGTGTCTACAGTTCGCAGCAGCGCAAAGTATATGGAGTTTGACACGCGTTTCTCCCTGGGCTTTGTGAAGAATGAGAAGGTAGCTTGTAGAAATAAAAACAAAAAAAAATCCTGGGTGTTCATTTAACTCAAATGTTACCAAATTGATAAATGATCACTGAGGATTTGCCTGTGTATCTTGACACATTTTTCTTTTCCTGTGTCAGAGGTTCAATGTGGCGATGACTCGAGCCAAGGCCCTGCTGATTGTGGTGGGAAACCCTGTAGTGCTGAAAACAGACCCTACATGGGGCAGGTGAGTGTAACAATGTCAGCAGCTCCATATACAGTATACAGCATCGTTGCAAAATGTTGTTCATATTTAAAGGTACGGTAAGTGATATGTTTTGGTTAAAACAAACATTTTTTTGTTAAAAAGTTAAATATATATTATATTATAAATATTTATATATATTCTGATAGCAAGCATTGCTATAGTGTTTGTTCAGTAACAGGGGTAACATGTCTCTCCAGCTCTTTATCAAACAGAAAATATTTTTTCAGGTGGGTGACACAATTTCAGCCAATCAGGAGAGAGTACCCATTTATCAGCTTCATTTTTATATTGTTCCAGTAGCCAATTTTGTCTGCTCATTTCTTTGTGTCATGAGTGTGATCGCTTCCAATTTCTCTTGTTTAATCTGTATCCTGACTGAGTTATCTATCCTGATTGGATAAAAGTTATTAAACAGAAAATGCATTTTCTGTTTAATAACTGTTAATAACTTTTCTGTTAATGAACAAACAACTCTATGGCAATCAGAATATAGAGCTGTGTAACACTTATTTTAATCAAAGATTCTATGATTCTAAATTCAGGGTCCCCACACATTTTTAGCAATGAATTTCCAAAACTTTTCCAGAATATTTAGCCTAATTTCCAGGCCTATATAACAATCATTCGGCGCAATAATGTGTCTCTTACTCCTATGTAGAATGCCCAAAGATAGGCAGTGTAGCAAAAATAAAGTTTGAGACATACATTAGGCTGCCGTCACACAGCCCGTTCGGCGAAAAACTACTTAAGTTACATATTTCGTGTAATATTATTCATGTTTATGAAAATGTTTTGTTTTAACAAAATCAATAGCCAAAAACAATGCATAGCCAAATATTTTTCCAGGACCCTTGATAAATTCCAGGACCTTTGATGAAGTTTGATCAATTTCAAACCTTTTCCAGTACTGGATTTTTTTTTTTTTAATTTCAAAATATTTCCAGGAATTTCATGACCGTGGGGACCCTGTAAATTGTCTTTCCGACCGTGTCTTACCTAATCTCCCGGTCTCCCCTAATCTCACACACACACACACACACACACACACACACACACACACACACACACACACACACACACACACACACACACACACACACACACACACACACACACACACACACACACACAGGTTTATCCAGTACTGTAAAGATGGAGGAGGCTACACCGGTTTCTCTGACACAGACGATGAGGTGGAGAACAGAATGGCCAAACTTTTCCTCAACATGGAGATTAATGGTGATGGTGAGTGTTAAACAAAAAAACTCACGTTCATAAAAAAGGAATTATGTGTTCCCCTCTATCGGATACAAATTTAGAAGAGACGCATGCACGCACACACATACACACTTTTCATGTGAATCAATATTATTTTAAAATGACTAACTGTAATTCTTTCTTCCTCCTTTCCCTAACTCTCTCTCGCCCCCCAGTGGAGACTGAGGAGAGTGCAGTACAGCAGCATCTGGAGCCAGAGTGGAGGAATGACCTGTGAAACTGAACGACATGTGAGCTGAATGACCTGTGACCCCTGGAATGAGCTGTGTACTGAACAACATGTGACCTCTCAGACTTGTTGTCATATATGTTGGAGACCATTTGGTTGCTTCTCATGTATACGTGTGGAGAAAAAAAACAACTGTTTCTTTGTAATAGTTTACAATTCAGGTCAGGTCATGAGGAGCAGCTTGTACCTGGTGAACTAAAATTCAAACTATGAATGTTTTATTTTTGCTGTCAGACAGAGACCTTGTATCTCCATATTTAAACTTTAACAAAAAATGTTTTATTAATGGCCTTCTTTGTCGTACAACAGTGTCGCAATAGTAGCTAAAATAGCCAATCTACAAGTTTGTATCTTGTTGGTCGGCTATTTCTGAACATCTTTGAAATGAAAGTGGTGGGTTTTATAAAAAGAGCTTGTAACTAAAATATTAACTACATTGGATCCATTGGAACACAGGTTATTTTTTCCTATTCCTGAAAATATATTTTTTTTGGGGGGGGGGGGGGGTCAAGGTTTCCATCTGACAGTGACAATATACTTTTTAATGCCGACTTCAGGTATTTGAGCAGAACCAAAGACATTTAACCATAAACATAGTGCTGCACCATTTATGGTTAAAATGATAATCCCTGGCCCGATCGGCTGGCGTAGCGGTCCGGCACCTAGGCTGCTAATGACAGCCTGACAGTGTGTCGTGGGTTCGAATCCCGATCCTGACGACATTTGCTGCCTGTCACTCCCCATCTATCTCTCCCCCCATTTCCTGTCAGTCTACTGTATACTATCACATTTTTAAAAGGGCAGAAAAAGCCCAAAAGATAATCCCCAATACTTAATATCTTAATCACAATTATTAATAATGATGCTTTGTGGTAGAAAATATAGTTTTTGTATGTTTTTTATCTAAAAGGTTTATTTTCTTACCGTCTTTGTTACTCATTCGGTGCCATATCTTTGTAATGACAAAATGTCATTTTATTGTGCCTGATTGGGAGATTTTATATTTACATATTTTTATTGGAGAGATGGATGTATAATCTTCTGGCTAATTACAGAACCTTTCTCCACACTGCTGTCCGTGTGTGGAACATTCTTCCCGAGCATGTATGACCCATCACAGACACTGGTCTTCTCCTGACCATCCCTCACATTGACTTTTGAGTTGCAGTGAACCGTATGATTGGCCAAATGGATATATTATCTGACTTGGCTATTGTTCACGATTGCATCCAATTAAAAAAATAACTGTTGTGTAATGGACAGGAACAACAGCTGACCAAATAATGTGCTTGAATTAATTGACAAAGTTTCATAATTAAGCTTATTGTAAAACATAAAATCACTTTCTGATTATTTTCAATAATAAATAAATAAATTGCGCAGCCCTAAGTGAACAGATTCCGATTCAGAGTAAACCACATTGTGTGCTGCCTTTAATTTGAGCACCAGCATTTTAATGTAAAACTGAGCAGCCATTAATCAATTCAAATGAAATTTCATCCATGATTATTTTAGCCACCGGCTTTCTGCAGTTCAGTGTTTCTCTGAAAGTCATCATGAATAAATTGAAAATGAGATTCCAACAAAATCACTTGTTTCTTGTCCTGACTTAGTCTCTACGTATTATGTGTTAATTACGCCAACATACAACATTACAACATAACTGAACAAATACAAACTTGTAGTTTCAATGGTGTACTATGCGCGCGAGTTTGATACTAACTGTTGTATGCACATTATTGCATATCCATAAAACTTTTCAATTCTAACTTAACCAACTTTATATTGTATTTGGTCATGCATGTGAATACATAGATAATGTGCAATAATATAATTTCTCTAATGAAGTCACACAGCCACTGTAACATTTTGAGCTCTGATACTGAAATAACATTATCAAATATAACATTATCAAAACATTATCAAAACATCTATATGTTTTGTTATGCATTGTTAGGTGAGCCGTTGTTTCAGTATCAGAATCTACCCAGTAGATTCTAATAACAAATTCCAGACATGCCATCCCAGTCATTAAACCCACACTGTGTTTATTAACTGCACAAGTGTGTGCCCACCCACATGCCTGCTTTTTAGGTGGACGCAAGGCCACAAATCATCCTGCTCTCATGTCACTCTCTGATTTTGAGGCTTTGTTCAGACTGCAAGCAAATCCAATTTGTTTCTCAAATCTGCTATTCAGGACTGACTGTCTAGTCTACACTGTTAGTTGCAAGAGATCAGATGGAGAGCACCCGTCCTTGGTTCTGGTGACTGGTATTAGCCTTCTAATACGTGAGGGGTCACCTCACACATTAGACGCGTGAGGTGACGCGTCCTTGGTTCAGTAACCAGAACCAAGGACGGGTGTTTTCAATGAATCTAACATGGTTAAAATGTTTGAAGTTACAATGGGTTTATATAGGAAGGGGGCGTGTCTGATAAAATGAATATCAAGTATCTAAATACTGAATCAAGTAACTTAAAAACTACCCAGGGTGTTCTCAAAAGCCAGAATAGACCTCAAAATGTCCCCAAACATGTTTGAAAGTGAAATGTCCCTTTAAGACTGTACTTCGGTAGCCTTACCTTAATCAGCTTTAACATGCTCTAAGTAAAGCAAGCAGATTCTCACCACTTAATTCCTGTGCTACAGAGGCTCCTCCGTTGGACAAAATTATTAGAACTTGAATGAAGTCAATTGAAGCGTCGCATTACATCCACTCATGACACAAATAGAACTGCTGCGTCATTATCAGACATTATCCTTAAAGGTGTGATAATACTTTTATCATGACTAGTCACAGGCCTATACAACCCCATACACAACATACCATAACACAATATGCTGCAGATGACAGTGTAATGCAATAGTTTTGTTTTCTTCGGCGGTACTGTGCTCATCGTTTACATTGTATTTTTGTTGAGGAGTGGGAACTAACATTCATGATAATAAGATTAGTGTACTAATCCAGAAGGAGTCAGAAATAGACCAACTGTGACTGTACCCCAGAGCTGCTGTAGGCTACAGTGTGAGGCTACAGTGTGTGCTTGTGTGTGACAAGTGGAACAACCTACAGACAATATTTTTTTTCTTTTTGCTATAATACAAGGATGAGTTTTTGGTCCTGGTGAGATCCCTGGATGTGTTACTATTATTACTCTCTGTGTTACAACAGAGAGTAATAATAATGTATTATTGTTATTACGACAGAGCGTACAGAATGCTTACGATCATTCTGTTGGACAATCTGAGGACAGTCAAATCACAGCAGGCGAGGGGGACATCTTTACAAGCAATCTAAAGGACATCACAGCAGTGGACGTTCATGTCACAGCATTTTGGAAAAGTGACACGTTTGTGTCATGGTGGGGATGGCGGCTGCGACCTCCTTACAGCAAGTAATTGGATTGGATTAGATCATTTTGTGTGACTGAGTGGTGGTCGTGGATTATAATGAGATAGGACTAGGAGACATAACTGTTGGTTCAGCATGACTGATCCTATACACTGATCCTTACAAATGGATTATGGCAGATTAAAAATGTCTGTGTGATTGATTTTGTTGATTTTTGTATCTTGGTTTTTGATTTTTATCAAGATTTGTGTTTCTCAAACAAACCCTTTGATTGTAATAGAAAGTTCTAGCCTTCACAAAGAAGGTGTTTCATTTAATTTGTTAACTCTGGTATTGCCCATCTTTTGTTCTGCAAGTACAACAGCACAGCTATGTGTACCGTCTGGCTCTGCTATGACTGTTGATGTCACCTCAACCCACCGTACAGATGGCAGTCCATGCCAAGACAAGAGGGGGATTCCTGATTGATTTTGGTAAAGATGGCACAGATTTACGATGTTAAAATGCAGCTGTTAATCTAATAAGAAGTAATATATCAACTGTTAAGGACTAGTGCTAAATTCATATGTCAGGATACATATGGCTATAGTGCTAGCCAAGGATTAGAACTCACCAGTGAAGATATCATTTATTTATCACTTATCAAAGGTTATTTGTGACTATGGTAATCACTAGCTTATGCAAATCACACAGAAGGTTGTTCAAATGCATATAATTTTCCTCTGTACAAATACAGCGATTAACGTTAATTCATAGTACATAGCAGTGGTGTAAAGTAACTAAGTACATTTACTCAAGTACTGTAATTAAGTATAATTTTGAGGTACTTTTACTTTACTGGAGTATTTCCAATTTTCACTACTTTATACTTCTACTCCACTACATCTCAGAAGCAAATATTGTACTTTTACTCCACTACAATTATTTGAAAACTTTAGTTACTTTGCAGATATAAATGATTATATTTTAAAACATACATTAACCACTTTAGCCCTTTATTATACATAGGCTATTTGAAAATAGCCGATCTGCAAGCTCACAGCGTGTCGCGATGCGACGCGTTGTGAGCTTGTAGATCTACTATTTTCAAACATTTTAGTACTTTTAATTTTGGTACTTTACGTATATTTTGATGCCAATACTTTTTTACTTTTACTCAAGTAACATTTCGAACACAGGCCTTTTCCTTGTAACAGAGTATGTTTATATTGTGGTATTGCTACTTTTACTTACGTAAAATATCTGGGTACTTTTGCAGTCACGGCCCCCCGGGCCAATTACACGGTGGTGGGGGAGCTCATACGCCATGTCATCCCCGAAGAAATGCAATGCTCGATGGGCTGTGGAGGTCCGGCCTGCAAATATGACAACCCAGCCCACTGGAGTGACGACAAGCAGGCCATCAAAGGCCTCTACTCCTCCTGGTAAACCCGTTCAGCTTCATTAGTACTTTACATAAGCACACGTTTAAAGCTGCACTATGTAACTTTCGGATTTGAACGCGGTTTCCTGCGCAGGTGATGATTTTCTTTAATACCATTAAGACCTGAGGCGATTCTTTAAAATGGTTTCTAAATCCTAAACAGGTTTTTGATAGCAGATCTACAAGCTCATAGCGCGGCACTCGGTGCCGCGCTATGAGCTTGTATATCTGCTATTTTTGAATAGCCAAAGAAATCTAAAGTGACACAGATGCGTTTCAGGTCTAAATGGGTTAATACCATTGAGCTAATAGAGCCTGCCTGCTTGCTCAGGGGATAAATTCAATCTTGACCATCAGGTCAAACTTCGTGTCAGATCCTGTGTCTAGGTGAGACATGACCTTTGACATGATCTAAATGTCTCAATAGAAGAGCAGGGAAACCAAATACAACCACCCCAATTATATTGTATTCACATACTCTACCATACAGATTGGACAACATTTAAATGTATTCATTACAAAGTGCTGCTTTAACTATTGCATCTTCTAGTGTCAAGTGAGATGGACTAATATTTATCTATGAGACGTCCTATTCATGATGTTTCTGTCATTTCAGGGTTACTGATTATCTTCTGGCAACGTCCAGACCTTCCACTGAAATCATTGAGAAATATAACATCATTGATCAGTTCAAAAGGTACAGCTTTTTTTTCTCTACAAAGTTCTTTGATAACTTCCAGAGCATTAGGGTACAGTATCATGTCAATAGCAATACTATAATAAAGTGTGTTCGTTTACATGGATTAAAGTTCTCACGACTGATTTCTGTCATTTGGATTCTATAGAAGTTTAGCATGTAATGTCTTCTATGGAAGCATGTTACGCAGTGAAAATAGCCTATTCTACAAGCTCTCAATGCGTCTGTGATGCATTGAGAGCTTGTAGATCGGCTATTTTAAGATGTTCAGAAGCATCTTTCCTAAAATCTTAATAGTCTGGTATATTTGATATAAAAACAAAGGTTAAAGCCTCAATCTGTGATTTCTTCACCTGGTTGGCTGTACATATATGTATTACAGCAGGAACAATATTACAAAAGCATCATAACTTTACATAATATGTAAAATTAACAATTAACACAATATTATCGTGTTAATTGTTTAAGGTTCCTTTCACACTGTTTCATAAATCACACATTACTACTTGGTCATACAGACATTTTCAGTGGTGAGATTTTATTTTTGCTTTAATCCATCCATGTGTTTATGACCATCTGTGTGTCTGTGAAGGAACGGTATAAAAAGCGTCATCAACCTCCAGAGACCTGGGGAACATGCTAGCTGTGGAAACCCTCTGGAGCCTGACAGTGGCTTTGCCTATCGGCCTGAGGTCTTCATGGAGAACGACAGTGAGTGCTGTGCAAACACTTATCTGCCGTTCTGTTTGATTTGATTCTAAATCAGTAGTTCTCAAGCCTTTTTTTGAGCCAAGGACCCCCCAAAATGATATGTATTTGGCCGCGGACCTAGCCTTGGACCAGACGAATCTACCCCCATCGGAAAATGTTTTGTGCCAGGGGACCTCCCCAGAAGAGAAGATTTGTGCAAAACAAAAGAAAAAATATTCCAATTTCTTTTTTCAAACACTTTCAAGATTGTTCACAAATTTTCAAAAATAGCAGATGTACAAGCTCGCAGCGCTGCACGAAGTGACACACTGTGAGCTTGTAGATCTGCTATTTTTGGTAACCACTGTTCCAAACCACTGTTTTAAAGAGTTTTCTGAAAAACCTATGTTGCTATATATTTAGCTAAAATCTAAAATGACACAGATGTTTTCACGGTTTTAATTAAGGTTAATGTGCTGTAATACTGGAAACTATTTTTATCTAATTCTTTCATTCTCACCATTTCAGTTTATTTCTACAATTTCGTCTGGGCTGACTATGGAGTGGCTAACCTCACCAGGGTCCTGGATATGGTGAAGGTCATGGCCTTCGCAATGCAGGAGGGGAAGATAGCGGTCCACTGTCATGCCGGTCTAGGAAGGACAGGTACACATATTAAAGGGATAGTTCACCCCAAAAAAATCTTAAAATTAGTCACCCCACGGAGACTTGAATTCATTTTTTTTAATATCAAACAATAATTTGATGACCAGCGGATCGGTAGGCAGCGGTTCCAACTAAAACTAAAAAATATCCATGAATTCAAGTCTCCACGGGGTGACTAATCGATAGAAAAAAGTCATTTTGGGGGTGAACTATCCCTTTAAAAAGACAGTTTCAGATTATGAATCTATAGGAATTATTATAAGGTAAAGGTGTCTAGTCTAACCTAAAGTATTTAACACACAAGATTGTCTCGTCCCCATCCAGGTGTGTTGTTGGCATGTTTCATGGCCTACACCAACAGGATGTCCGCCAACCAGGCCATTTCTCACGTACGTGCCAAGCGTCCCAACTCCATCCAGACCAGAGGTCAGCTCCAGTGTGTCAGGCAGTTTGTGCAGTTCCTCGTCCCCCTGAGGAGAGTGTTTTCCTGCGCGGCGCCCCGGTCCGCCGACCCGGTCACCCTGTCCCAGTACCTGATCCGCCAGGGACACGTGCTCCACGGCTACGAGCGGCGGCAGCTGAGGCACCTGCCCAAGATCCTCCAGCTCGTCTGCAGGCTGCTGAGAGACATCGCGGAGAACCGGCAGGTCATCGAGGAAGACGTCCTGCAGGCCCCCGACATCGAGGACATAGAGATGACCATGAGCATGGTCGAAAAGCTGGGCCCCGACTTTGGCCGCCAGAACTCGGACGAAATGCGGCCCCGCTTACCGGGCTCTCCCACCTTACCCCGACACTTCAACGAGCCGCCCATCTTCTACCACCACAAGAGCCTGTGCTACAGCGACTCCAACCTCCAGCGACTCGGCTCCGATCTCAACTTGCTGGCTCAGCCTCTGGGCTCGCTGTCGCAGAGTAACATTCACACGCCCTTTAGCGTCTCCTCCCAGAACCAGTCGATGGGCGGCGCCTCCTGCTGCTCCACGGGCTCGCTGTGGGAGAACATTAAAATGACAAAGCCAAACGACAAGCAGAGCTCCATCAGGCAGTGCAGCCAGTCGTCTTTGAAAAAGGCCAGGCTGAGGGAAGAGCAGAGGAACGGGAACAAGCCGTGTCCGGTGGAAGCGGAGGAGTCGGAGGTGCCGTTCATAACCCTGCAGACGGAGCTATCTGCGGAGTCCCGGAGGCTCCTGGTGGCCCAGGCTCTGGCCGTGGACCTGTTCCTGGACGGAGAGGAGCAGCACAGACGCGCCGTCTTAACCTGGCAGGTAACTTCATCCACACTCGTCATCTCTACATGCTGCGTTTTCAAATCGCCCGTCCATTAGCTAGGGCTGTCGTGTCAGAGTCCATTAAGCGGTTAGTTTGGTCTCAGTCAATCCAGAATTTGTCCGTTTGTTGTTTTTAGCTGCAACCACACGGCTAATATGAATGAATACAAGAACGGTCGGTACAACAACACAAATCTTATTTTTTTTCCCCACAAATCCCACAATTTTTGTAACCCTTTTTTCACCCGGTGCCAATTTTCTAAGTGATCCTGGGCGCTACACTCCCCCCACCAGCCTAGGGAGCCCAGGGCCGAGCTCATGCCTCCTTCAATGCATGAGAGCCAACCGACCTTCTTGTCACCCGACAAGGGGGAGTTTCCCCGGTAGGACTTAGCGAGTGGAAGGAACACGTTATTCCAACCAGTTCCCTTCCCCTCCATCAGGCGCCCCGGCTGTCATGGGGGAGGTGGTATAGCGACCAGGATTAATACATGTTTTTGTGAGGGTATTAACTACCCTAGGAGACACGGGGAGAACATGCAAACTCCACACAGAGTAGGCCCTTTCGCCAACCCCAACAACACAAATCTGCCGACCTCGGAACAGTCGGCCACGTTTGACGGGGTAGCGAGACTATGGGGGGGTTCATGATTTATGATTGATGATGACGTAACTTGAACGGCGCTGAGCCGGCTGAAGCGGACTTACAGTAAGCCACGAGAGGCACCGCTGAAAGAGGCATGAGGCGAGCGAGTCGCCATGCCGAACGTGCAGTGTTCAGACGGCGCGCCTCAGTCGCTGTAACAGTTGTTTTGCCCAACTACGTCCTAACTTAATATTAGGGGCTGTTACCTGTTCTCACCAAGTGGGGCGAGTGGTCCCCTGCGGAAAAAAAGGGTTGTTGTAACCGACCGTTCCGGTTACCATATGAGCCACTCTGTTGTGGCTGTCTGGTTTTCTGTCCAGTAGCCTAACCAAGCACAAACCAAGAGCTTGTCACAGCATATCAACTATTCCGTGCTTGTTTTCCATTGTGAATTAGTTATGAGCACCGGTATAAGTAAGAGATTTAAAGAGGACTTTAGCATCATTGCGTGTGGGGGATCTCAAATTGTACCAATTTGTCAATTAAATCAACTAACCGACTAAGAAATGTCCTTAGTCGAGGACAGCCCTACTAGCTATAAATATACTGTACGGTATATATAAAATATATAATACATGCATCCATCCATCTTCATCCGCTTATCTGGAGTTGGGTCATGGAGACAACAGTTCCAGCAGAGAATTTCAGACTTCCCTTAGCTGGGCCAAATTAGCCACTTCATGCTGGGGGATCTCAAGGCCTCCTCCCAGTAAGATGTGCCCTTAGGACGTCCCTAGGGAGACGCCCAGGAAGCATCCGTACTAGATGCCCGAAACGGTCTCCTTTCCACGTAATGGAGCAGCGACTCTATTCCGAGTCTCTCCCGGGTGACTGAACCTCTTACCCTATTAAATTATGGTGATGCCGGAATATATAATTTATCTCTGGTGTCTAACTCAAAGATGTTAATTTTTCAGGAAATGAAAAAACAAAACAAAACGTTTTAGGAGGTTTTGTCCATCATTGATAAGAACAGCTGAATGAACCTCCAAGCTCACAATGAGGTTGGAGATCAAAGGGTGTGTGGAGCCTGGAGTCAGCAAAACCAGCTAGCTCCACCCCCCTTTGAGGATCCAATGGAGTTAGCTGGTTTTGTCAGAAGCGCCTTTTAATACTTTTCATTGGTTCAATATTATTTTAACCAACACACAGACGTAAAGGGTGTTAAATAGCACTGGTTTATGACGAACAAATTAAAAGCTGAAAATGTAGTTTCTGCCAGACATCGACGATATAAAATAATATATAATTAGTTTTGCTCAAAGAGCAGCTGTTCGGGTCGTCTCACGTTGAGTGTTTGTACAGACGGAGCTGAACCTGGGTGGTGGATGGGAGCAGCAGCTGTGTTCAGAGAGGGACCCATTCGTGCTGACTGGGCTGATGTGGTCGTGGCTGGAGCAGCTGAAGGAGCCGGTCATCTCCATGCAGGCTGCCCTGACCCTGGACCCCAACAACACTGAGGCTCACACTGTCCTCAACACTCTGGACCAGGTCAGTGTAGTTCCACTGGTGGAAGATGTGCTAGCAGTACCATTATGGTAGAAGTCTGGGGCGCTCACGAAAGCCAGAGTAGATGTTAAAATTACCCTAAACATGTTTGAAAGTGAAATGTCCCTTCAAGTAGTTATAAGAAACTTTTCAAATTATTGTAGTGGAGCTCTAATGGAGTAGAAATATAAAGTACTGAAAATTGGAAATAGTCAAGTAAAGCAAAAGTTCCTCAAAAAGTACAGTACTTGAGTACTTACTTTCCACCACTAGGTAGTTCAACCAACCACTTTCTACTTTGGCAAAGCAGCTAGGGAACGTCCAACACCAACTAATCATGTACAAAATCTCATCATTTTCATCTCTTTCATATCTCTTCCAAGGCTCCAAAGCAGACGTTAATCTGCCTGTTAGACTGTATGGCTCATATGCAGGAAATACCAGCGGAGGTAGAGAACGCTTTCCTGGATCGTACCATCAAGGCTTTCACTCGGGTAAGGAAAAACTACAGTGTGTACAGTAGTTTTTTTCCATCAATTACACACCCCATGGAGCCTTGAATTCATGGGGATTTTTTTGTTTTTGTCGCATTCCTATGCACAGCAGCCATTTTGGAGAAAAATGGGGCCTCTTCTTACTTCCTTCACAGGTGTTACCAATGATACTAATGAAGGCTCTGTTCCATTCTGGTCAAACAGAGTCAGGGTGCTGATATTGTGCATGTTGGCTCACTAGAAATACTAGTGGGTCTCAAAGTGTGGTCCATGGACCCTCATGGTTCCTTGAGAGGCTGTAACTCTGAGAGTGTACAAATGGAACCAAATGGACCGGGTCCATTTGGTTCCATTTGTACACTCTCAGAGTTATGGGGGTCCTTGAAATTAAAACGTTTGAGAACCACTGTGCTACACTAAATGGAACAGAGCCTTCATTAGTATCATTGGTAACACCTGTGAAGGAAGCGAGGAAGGGGCCCAATTTCTGTCCAATATGGCTGCTGTGCATAGAGCCTATTAGTGGAGGAGACTCAAAGAGTCTCCATTGAGTCTCCGCTGGTCATCAAATTATTGGCTTGGGAATGTGACAAAAACTAAAAAAATCTCCATTAATTCAAGGCTCCATGGCGTGTGTTGATAGAAAATAGGTCATTTTTTGGGTGAACTATCCCTTTAACACTGAGTGTGTGCAAATGGAACCAAACGGACTCGTCAAAGAGTTACAGACCCATAAGGGGTCCATTTGCTGGTGGTCCCCAGCGTTGAGAAACACTGTTCAACAACAACTTCCTGATCAAAGCCCTGTCTGTGTGTGGGGACTGAGAACATGCCATGTACGTCTTTTTCCACAGCTGGAGAAGAACTCAGAGAATGGAAGGAATGTGTACAAGACTATGACTGAAGTCCTGAGGTACATCCTTCTGGACATGAGATGGACGGCCGCTGTGGAGGACGACGAAAGTGCAGTGTTGCCAGCCTTCACTGTAACATAACCAATGTAAATGGACTTCTACATGTAGCGTGCTGTGTGTGGGCATCACCCTTGTGGAGCCCTGTTAACCCATTAAGACCGGGAACGCATCTTTGTCATTTTCAGATTTCTTTGGCTATTCAAAAAATAGTAGATCTACAAGCTCTTAGCGCGACACGTGCTATGAGCTTGTAGATCTGCTATTTTTGGAGAAAAGGAATCGTGAAAATGTGTGCAAATCTTTGAATATACATTTTTTATTCAAATCTTTGCTTCTGGGGGTCGTAAGCTCGTAAGCTTGAAGATCTGCTATTTTTGAATAGCCAAAGTATAAAATAATGGTTACAGCTAAAAATCTAAAATGCCACAGTATATGCGTTCCCGGATTGAATGGGTAACGAGGGGGTCTGTTTGTGCCTTGTTGTCACGATCATTTTATAAATATAAAGATATCGTATATCGTCCCTTGTTCAGGCAGAAACCTTTTATCTCAACATTCTAACCTTTAGTGTTTTTTTCCGTAAATGCCCTACTCGATCATACTACAGTGTCACACAAAAGTATCAGATCTACAAGCTCGATTTGAGCTTGTAGATCTGATACTTTAAATTTGAATCCTGAAAAGTAATACGTTTTGGACATACAGTATGAGGTTTCTACCTGACAGAGACGATGTCTCTCAATTCTCAATCTTTTAAAGTTTTTTTCATTCATGAATGTCCGTATTCATACTCTACTGTTATATGAAAGAGTTGCACTAAACAAATAAAAAAGGAAAATAGGCACGCCAGGTTGAAAGTGGTTAAGTCTGTCTGTGGGTTGTATACATATTTGACAAATTAAAAGTAATAACAAGAGCTTGTGACTAAATAATTTCATTAGATCCACTGGAACAGAGGTTATTTTTTCCATTATAACAGTTTTGGTTTCTGCCCGACATCGACAATATATTATGTAAAATTAAATTATATATATTTTAAACCTAAAACATAATGGATTTGTGTAGACTTAATATCTTAATTCCATGGTATGTGAAACATCACAATGTATAAGAACTATCTTGCCACAGTAATATCTTTTGTCAATATTTAGCACCGTTTATAATGGACCACATCAGAATAAATGCTGCAATACAATATGCCTTGTGACTTAGGTTATACGCATGTACAACAATGGAATACCTTAGTTTCAAAAGGTTTATTTATAGTACAGTAGGTTACCCTTGAACCAGTGAAGATCTTAGTTCACAGTATGTAAACAAAATACAGTATCTATTCCATACCTTTTCCATAACATAAGGCCTCTTATGATGATGCTACCCAGGATAATTTGTTTTTGTAAACATAGGATTTCTGGTATTCAACAAAAACAAAATCATTTGGCGACAGGTGCGTTCGTGGAGCATCACACTGAAAAATAAAAATCACTTTCACTCCGTCTACTTGCTCAATAAAGAAACGGTTATATTTTATTAGCAACGTTTCAGCATATCAAACGCCTGAAGAAGTCTTGTAATGAAACGTTGCTAATAATACATAATGCAGGAATACGTTCCTGCATGGTTCGCCCAGGCTTTTTTTCTTTTGTAACAATAAAAAAAAGCATGGGTTTCCGAGGCTAGTGGACAGTGCAATATGTCAGTAGTGCCATTATGGGTGCAAGGTGCTTTTGGTCTTCAGGATGTGAAAGAGTAAGCCTTCAGGACATCTTTCCCATCGTTGCCTTCTGCTACGGCCACAATGCTGGAGTAGTCACAGGCCACATGACTGAAGCCCCTGGAACACAGGACACCAGTAGCAGGGAAAGGTTTAAAACAGTGTTTTTTGTTGTTCATCATCATCATTTATTTAACTCAAGACCATGTTCACATGGTATGGAGCACAGATTCATACATAGACATAACAATATTCGTACAGATGTAGCAAAAGGCATGGCTGAAATATCATTTCCCACTATGCAGTTATGCATTATTTGAACAGAGGAAGAACGTTTTTCAGAAAAGCACCCAATTTACAAATAACTTTAGGCTTTGGCAGATATTTTTGTCTAAAATTCATAATGCTAACATCCTTGCACTCAAAAACATGAAACTCATCCCCAACTGAACTCGGTTGTCGTTACATAAATTGCATAACCTCTGGCTTCTTTCCAGCCCTTTATATCTGCCAGTAACCTTTGAAATTCTGGTATCATTCACCCTACAATTACATGTTGATCTTCTATTTTCACTATTCTTGAAAGTTTTTCAAAAAGGTTTTGAAACATATCTATAATGACATGCCCAAAGACAGGGATCAATTATCAGCCGATTATTTTATTAGATTATCAATTCTTTTTTTAATAATCGATTGATAAATTGATTATTTCCATCAACTGTTGCACCCCTACTTTAACATCAACCTGTCTGTTGACACAGTGCTCCTCCTGTATTATACCTGGACATTGTGTGGGAACCTCCCAGTAAGTGATATCGGCTCTTCAGGGAGTGACGCCCCTCATCTCGGTCTCGGTCCTGGTCTTTTGTCCATGTGTACACTCTTAAAGAAAGGTCCCGACACGCAGCCACCACACGGAAGCTATCCTGTGAACACACAAGTGCATGAAAATAATTGACAAATTATAGCTGAGAAAAGTGTTGCAGCATGAAGCCACGCTTGATTTCTTGACAACTTGCCTGCAAGTTACCAACGCAAATGTCACACAAACAATTGACATGTTTCACAGCTGTAAAGTAGCCTGGTAAACCATCCCGGTCGCGTAAATTCACATTATCATCATGTGTCTTCTGCAGACCAATCTGACCCCAAGTGCTGGGTTTTGCAGAAACCAAAAAGTGGAAGAGCCAACCAGCGTCTGCGCTCAGGGCCCTGTGATTGACAGACACTGACCACACACATGGTCCATGTGTGAGCTGTTAAGTACTGTAGTCTGTAGGAGTCATATGCTACTGTCAGATGTCCTGAAGGAGTCCAAAAGAGAATGGATAATGGTCCTGGGATTCATGAATTAAATTACAGAGGTGACGTGACTTGCGACTAGCTGTTGAGTGAGTGAGTGAGTGAGTGAGTGGTCAGTCAGTCAGTCAGTCAGTCTGTGTGCGCGCGCTCACTACAAGTGACAAAGTCACAAGTTTACACGGAACCACGTAGGCTAGGTGCTAGATTATCAACACAGTATTATGGTGCTAGTAAAGGCTGGCAGTGGTGGAAAGTACATGTACTGTACTTAAGTACAATTTTGAGGTATTTGTACTTTACTCGATTATTTCCAATTTCCAATACTTTTACTCCACTACATCTCAGAGGCAAATATCGTACTTTTACTCCACTACAATTATTTGACTTTAGTTACTTTGTAGATTTTGATTATTATTACAATACATACAGTCACATAGGGCAGGGGAGAGGCTCCCACAGCACCCGTGACATCAAAGGATCCACGCCTGAAGAAGGCAAAGTTATCAAGGTAAGACAACTCAGTAAGCCTACTTTTTCCTCCACTCGGTGGTGGCCCGTCAATAGGGGGCGGTAGTGCGCCACACCACCTCTCCTAAACCTAGATCTTCCTTGAATAAATATTACTTTAAAATATATTCTATATAGGTTTTAAATTATCAAAATTGGAAAGATATTTCCAATTTCCAATACTTTTACTTCTACTCCACTACATCTTAGAGGCAAATATTTTACTTTTTACTCCACTACAATTATTTGAAAACTTTAGTTACTAGTTACTTTGTAGATTTTGATTATTATTACAAAACATACAGTAACCACTTCAGCCCTAGCCTGGCAGCCAGACTGATAACGTGGATTCACTCTCACGTGAACCCCCCGGTATCAGTCTGGACTTAGGGCCATAGGGAGCGAGTATGAGAAATCAGAAAATGATTTTGATGCTTTTCACTGTTGTATGGACAGCAGTTCAAACGCAGTCACTGATTGGCCCGATCATTTTCTGATTTCTCACACTCGCTCCCTATGGGCTGAAGTCCAGACTGATACCGGGGGGGAACGTGAGAGGGAATCCACGTTATCAGTCTGGCCAATGTCAGGCTACTTCAGCCCTATATCTAGATAGATCTGCTATTTTCAAAAGATTGTATACATTTGAAAACTTGAAATGGGACATTTTGTATAATGAGTACTTTTACTTTTGGTACTTTAAGTACATTTTTATGCAAATACTTTTATACTTTTACTCAAGTACATTTTGAATTCCGGACTTTTACTTGTAACAGAGTATTTCTACATTGCAGTATATACTTTTACTTAAGTAAAACATTTGAGTACTTTTTCCACCACTGAAGGCTGGTAGAGTCTGTTGTTACTGTTGTTTTATGGTCGTTTAAGACAGTAACCACCACTGTGACTGCAGGGCGCTGAATCTGCAGATAGGCTATTCACTTCAGGATTCACTACAGCCTAAATGAGATGAGATGATTTTTCATAGTTGGCATCTTTCTGCCAAAACTGATAGTAGGCTATCAATAGCTGTCACCAACACTCCAGTAGACCCAGTCAGTACTCAAATTTTTTACTTAAGTAAAAGCATTAATACTGCAACGTAGAAATAGGCTACTCTGTTACAAGTAAAAGTCTGGGATTCAAAATGTACTTGAAAAGTACAAAAGTATTGGTTTCAAAATGTACTTAAAGTACCAAAAGTAGAAAGTACTCATTATACAGAATGTCCCAACTTTTCAAATGTATACAAATCTTTTGAAAGTAGCAGATCTACAAGCTCACAATGTGTCGCAACACATTGTGAGCTTGTAGATCTGCTATTTTCAAATGGCCGAAATGTACATAGGGCTGAGGTGGGTAATGTATCTAAATCTACAAAGTAACTAATAACTAAAGTTTTCTAATAATTGTAGGAGTAAAAAGTACAATATTTTCCTCTGACATGTAAGTAAAGTATTGTATAAATTGGAAATACTCCAGAAAAGTAAAAGTACCATGTACTTAAGTACAGTACTTGGAGTACGTAGAGAATGGGGTCAGTAAAGTAACAGGGGGCAAATGTAACACACTCAAGTTAGAAACAAGCTAGAGGGATGAGACTTCTTCTGCACATGCTCAGTAGGGTCCTCTCTCTGCCTATAGAAGGATAGAATGATCATCTCATCTCAGCAGACAAACAAAAACTGATTCAAAACAGTACATTTTTGAATGTACAGTATTTTCCTTCTGCTGTCTAAAGTTAAGATGACGGCTAAAACAATTTAAACTTAGATGAACTGTATTAGTAATTAGGGCACATATATATGTTTCTTTATAACAAATGATGACTAGTATATTTCAAGTATTCTGTGAATTATGAAGGAACATGTAAATAGTGTTACTTTTGACCCCAGTCTCCCTAGTTACTTTGCAGGCCCGTTTACAACTTCATTCCTTTCAATTGTTTCATCAATTTATAAAATAACATTCACGTTTTATAGGACACAACACTGCTTTATAATAATTCATATACTTACATTAAAGTGATCAGGACCAGCTGCAGCCAGGCTCTGTCTGAGACCCATGTCTCTCCTCTTCATTCCTCTATAATCAAACTCCAGAGATCCAGACTCCGGTAAGATCGCAAAGTTACTGTAACGTTAATGTCTGTAAAGAGATCTGGATGACTGGGCTATCACCACGCGGAAATAACGTCCAGTCCAGTTGTAGAATTAAACGACTTCTGAATGAGATGAAACCAAAATGCAGATTAAAAACACCCAGATTTACCCGAACCAGGATGAACCAACGGTATACCATGTTCGTTTTGATGACTATAATAATCTAGCCTCTTTCCCAGCCTTATTCACCTGCAACTGTACAAGTCTACTGAAGTCAATGGTTTTATAGGAAACCACCTGTCAACCAACCGCGCACCCTCTCTCTCTCTGCCTGTGAGAGAGAGAGGGCTCGGCAGTCAGGCAGGGTTTGCCCCAGCCTGACTGCCGAGCCCTCTCTCTCTCACAGCCCAGCCTGACTGCCGAGCCCCCTCTCTCTCACAGCCCAGCCTGACTGCCGAGCCCTCTCTCTCTCACAGCCCAGCCTGACTGCCGAGCCCTCTCTCTCTCACAGCCCAGCCTGACTGCCGAGCCCTCTCTCTCTCACAGCCCAGCCTGACTGCCGAGCCCTCTCTCTCTCACAGCCCAGCCTGACTGCCGAGCCCTCTCTCTCTCACAGCCCAGCCTGACTGCCGAGCCCTCTCTCTCTCACAGCCCAGCCTGACTGCCGAGCCCTCTCTCTCTCACAGCCCAGCCTGACTGCCGAGCCCTCTCTCTCTCACAGCCCAGCCTGACTGCCGAGCCCTCTCTCTCACACAGCCCAGCCTGACTGCCGAGCTCTCTCTCTCTCTCTCTCTCTCTCTCTCTCTCTCTCTCACACACACAGCATTATGGCTTAATTTCTGTAATTTTCAGTATTGACAAGCGTATAGGCAATAAAGGACTTTTAAGTGCAAAGTCAATAATTTTTCTGACTTTCTGATATTTGCACCGCAACATCCTGTTGGTGGTTTTTGGAAACGTGACAAAAGACAAACTGGAAATGTTGGGAAATAAAATTAGATTTCACAAATAGTGTAACAATATATTACAGTTGTTTGCTAACACAAATGAAAAACAAATACGGTTTGTCTCGATTGAAACTGATAAACAAAAATAATATAGTACTTTATGCAGTGTCATAGTACAGTAGTTTAATGTGATTGTGAACTCACAGAAACACAGAAGTTAACAAAAACAAACAAAACATTATCCATATCGTTTGGCCCCCCCACAGTGGTGTGGGGGTCCTAGGGTCCTAGACGAGTTATGGGTCTGTAACTAACCAAGTATAATATATTTTTGTAAACATAGGATTTCTGGCAATGAAAAAACTAAATAATTTGGCGACCCCAGGTGCGTTGGTGGAGCATCACAGAAGCACACTGAATAAAAATAAAAATCACCTTCACACCGTCTACTTGCTCAATAAAGAAACTATTTTATTTTATTAGCAATGTTTCAGCATATCAAATGCCTGTAGAAGGTCTTGAGCAAGTAGACAATGTGTGGGTGTTTATTATTTATTATTTGTAAACATAGGATTTCTAAAATACCACATAATACACAATAAGCATATCTGTTAAATCAGATTTAACAGCGCCTAGAAAGCGAGCCCTCGGCACAGAACGCATTGGTAAGTTTTGAGTTATGTCAGATTATTTTCACAAACAACAAAACTTACTATACTTTACAAATAGGCAAAGTTCCCCTTGAATAAAAAAAGCTACTGTAGTGGATGGACAGTGCAAATGTCAGTAGTGCCATCATGGTTTTCACAAGGTGCTTTTGGTCTTTAGGAGGTGAAAGAGTAAGCTTTCAGGACATCTTTCCCATCGTTGCCTTCTGCTACGGCCACAATGCTGGAGTAGTCACAGGCCACATGACTGAAGCCCCTGGAACACAAGACACCACGTAGCAGGGAAAGGTTTAAAACAGTGTTTTTTTGGTTGATCTTCTATTTCTACTATTCTTGAAAGTTTGTAAATGTTCTGAAAATGTTTCTCCTATAACGACATACCCAAGGCAGGCATCATTAACCCATTAAGATCTGAGGCCGATTCCACAATAATGCCTTCTAAATCAGTAGTTGTGAGCTTGTCTATCTGCTATTTTTTAGTTTTAGTTTATTGAACGATCAGTGGTCAGCAAAGCTTAGCATGTTCGTCAAGTCAGACGAACGTAAACCTTTTACTTTCGGTCAATGGGCTTCAAATTAACACTTGGGGTGCCAAAACCGTAAATCTACGGTTTTGCAAAAAGTGACGATGAGTGCCAAAACTAACATCTACGTGAAATCAATCTTTTAGATGTTTTCGCTTTTTTTCACAAGGGGGGGGCTAGCGCAGCTCTGGAATCACCACGGTGACTCTGAGAAGGAGGAGACAGATGGATCACTGTGCCAAAAAAACTGGCTCCCGTCTGCTCCCATTCTAACTCCTTGCAAAATAGACTCCACATTTCCTTAACTTTTTACAGTGGGGAAAACCACTAATTTTCGATCCGAGATCACTCCGCCGTGGTGACTCGCGTGAGAGATGTTATTGTTCTAGGCGTTAGCCAGGACCATCCACCATCGTGCACGCATATATTGTTTACAATCGGGTGCCCGTCGTGTCTGCAGCTGCAAAAAGTGTGAGAACAGCTGTTCTCACACGTTTTCTTGTTAAGGACCCCCAAATGAATATGTGTTTGGCCACGGACCCCCCTCAGAAAATATTTAGTTCCAACTAACCCCCATAAAAGATTTGTTTTTTGTGTTACATTTATTTCAAGATTTAAAAATAAAAAGATTAAACAGTTGATCTACAAGCTCACCACGTTTCGCAGTGTGATGCGTTGTGAGCTTGTAGATCTGCTATTTTCAAATAGCCGATGTACAGGGTTAAAGTAGTTAACTGGTTTTGATGCCAAACACAATGTTGAATAAATGTGAATAACGATAGCATAATGTAGTTGTGTTTTCCATCATCCCACCAACTCGTTAATATTTTGAGGGGAAACATTAGAAATAATTAATTGAGTAGAAATAGCCGACCCACAAGCTCACAACATGGCATTGTGACCTCATATAAACCCTAAAACCAACTAAAGAATGTATTTTGTCAAAATACAAGTGGACATAGTTTAACCCCTTGAACACCTTGTTAGTAGAATACCCAATGAGGTTACCCCACCTGACTGTAGTCTGGAAGATGTCAACAGAACGTCAACAATTAACGCTGACGTCTAGTAATTTGTTACCTTTTCTAAACTAGCAAGATTGATTCATTGATTGAATACTTTATTAACATGCTTATTAACAGTAGCCCACAGGTAGTACAGTCACATTTGTTGTACTCAATTCATCAGTACTCAATTCATCAGTACAACGCATTGTAATACAGACAATACAAAACAATACAAAATATCCTACAACACATATTGGAATAAAGCTCAGTAGAATCATAAGGTATATTTACAGAGAAAGTAGGGGTGGGGGCGGGGGTCAGGAGATTCTACTAACAAGGTGTCGACATTGTGATGTCGTTGCACGATGATGTCATCGTGCAACGACATCACAATGTCATCATCACGACTATGTCCTTTAAAAGTAATTGTCAAATTAACAAAACATAATTTAGCAACTTTTACCAACAGATGTATCTGCCTGTAGCGACTTGCGCTGAAAGTTATTTGCCAACACAGCTGAACACACTGTCTGCCGTGTAGCCGAGAACACTGTCTGCTGTAGCTGAACACAGTCTGCCGTGTAGCCGAACACACCGTCTACCGTAGATGAACACACTGTCTGCCGTGTAGCCGAGAACACCGTCTGCCGTAGCTGAACACACTGACATCACCATAGTGACACCAGGGCCGCAGCCAATGGTATAAAGGCAATACAACTGGCTGGTTAGTTCAGTTCCATCAGCGACCCTGAGCGACAAGACCTCCCTCCAGAGAAATAAGCATCAATACAACTCATCAGTAGTTGGTTTCCCAGCCTAAAGCATTACATATCGGTTGTACCTACTTCTTGGATAATCTCATAGCGGCTTTCGGATCTGGTCAAACAAACAGCCAAGTATCTGCTTAATAGTAGGACGGCATTTTTTTGCAGAGCCAGATTCTTACGAGTCCAACTCGGTCTACGGTGTGAGAAATGTTTCGCTGGACGGTCCATCTGAATGGAACACCAGTAGAAGAAGCTTCCTCTGTTGTTGCAGTGGAGGACAAGGTGTACGCCTTTGCTAGGGGTAACGTGAAAGTTTTCAACACAGTGTCTTTACGCTGGAGGACGTTACCCCCGGTGACACCTGGAAGAGGAGAACGTCCCTTTGAGGGTCCGTCCATGTGCTACGTCCACCCAACTGTGCTGGTAGAAGATATCATCTACATCTGGGGAGGGTATAACTACCTTACACGTGAGAAGTACAGCGTGTTTCATGCATTTGATGTCGACACCCACAGATGGTTCAAGCCCAAGGTGTCAGGGACTGTTCCAGAGGGGAGGAACTACCACTCAGCCTGTGTCTTGGGGAAGGTCATTTTTATACATGGAGGATACAACCAGATGACTAGATGCACTAATGACATCCACAAGTTGGACACCACCACAATGGTGTGGTCTTTAATTAACACAGGAGGCACTCCACCACCTGCTTCATTGTGTCACTCTGCCACCATCATCGGGACAAAGATGTTTGTATTTGGGGGCTGGGGGAACCAGTGCAACGACATCAGAGTGTTTGACACAGAGACCAACTTCTGGCTGAAAACACCTTCTGCACAGATTCTTCCAAAACAACGCGACATGCATTCAGCCTTTGCCTACAAAGGAGAGCTGTACATATATGGTGGCTTCTCCTGCGCCAATCAGATTTTCACTGATCTGTGGAAATTCAATCCGAAGACCTTCTCCTGGAAGAAGGTTGAGCCCAAGGGGAAAGGACCGCCCCAAACGTTCTATATGTGCTGTTCCATGCTGGGAGATCGTATCATCCTCTGTGGAGGAGTTGAAACACCCTATGACCTGTACATCTTAGACTTGAGTCCTAGTCTGAAGACTTTATGCAAGCTGGCAGTTATTCAGTACCGTCTGGAGCAGTCAGGACTGCCACACAACATCAGGTGGGAACTGGCTGCCTTGACTACCAACAGTGGGAATGTGCGTGCAAAGGTTTACGGAAATCGCATGCTGCGTTCATGATTTGAGGCATTTTGTTCAAAACGAACCAATCCTGCAAACTTTGGAAGCCAATATTAGCCAATCAGGATGGAATATGAAAGATCGGACAGATCCATGTTGATCACATGACTATAGAGATACTGTGTACCGATTTGCGTGATGTTTGGACAAAATCTGTAGGAGTAATGTGTTTTGCAAAAGTCGGCCTCATGGTGGCGCTATGACAGGCTGATCTGAAAGATTTGGGGCAGAGGTTCAGCATTGGCATCCAGGGAGTGTGTGTGTGTGCACAGTTTCGCAGCGACCGGGCCAACGGTGCCGGAGATTAGCTGTTCACAGACAGAAGGACACATGGACGGTCGGACGGACGGAAACGCGGACGGACAGGGTGCAAAACATACTCTCTCGCCATGCCTTTCGGCCTGGCGGAGACAACAAAAAAACAGTCCACTAAAAAACAAACATTCATAAACTACAGATCAATTGAACACAGTCAATAATGCTCTTCTGCATGCGTCTTCAACAGGGATTAGGGACCCCTAGGGGTCCTCTGATTTACTACAGTACAGGTGGGGCCACCAAATCCTTCTGTGATATATACCGTATATATATATATTTTTACATGATTCATTTGAACCTTAGCATCCCCATTCTCGGGGGAGTATTTGCCGTAAACAGCCAATCTACAAGCTCACATGCAACATATTGTGAACTATTTTCAGCAACAAGGCTTTGGTGTAGAGGGGGAAAAGAGAGCAAACCAAGCACCAGGCAGCACTCCCCAAAACAACCGGTTTGGGGATCTGTTGTTGTTAACTCTGAGAGTGTACAAATGGACCATTTGGTTCCATTTTTACACTCTCAGGGTTATGGGGGTCCTTGAAATTAAAAAGTTTGAGAAACACTGTGACTGTGCGACACTAAATGGAACAGAGCCTTAGAATCATTGGTAACAGCTGTATAGAAAGTAATGAAGGGGCCCAATGGCTACTGTGCATAGAGCCCATTGATCTGGCATGTTTTTTTTACCCTGACCTGGTTCTTTTTTTCCCTTCTTTTTGTATAACTGGAATTGAAAAACATACTACAAAATCAGCCTAGGTGTTTCAGCCACCATTAATGCCATGTCAGTTCATGTCAGCATCAAGATAAGCTTCAGGAAGATTTCAGAAAGCCTTCCACTATCGCAGCAAAGAAACCCTGAGTTCAGCTGAGTGTTCAGCTAGTCTTCAACCCCTCTAGTCCTGGACTTGAGTTACAACCAGTGTTAAAGGGATAGTTCACCTCCAAAAATGATTCACCTCTATCGGTTAGTCACCACATGGAGACTTTTTTTTTGTTTTTTTGTCACATTCTTAAGCCAATATTTTTTGGGTGAACTATCCCTTTAATGTTGTCTAAGCTATGATGACTAAAACTATGAATAAATACACAGTCAATTTCATAAACAAATAAAAAACAAAACTAGACCAAAAAGCAGACGGAAATAGTCGATCTACAAGCTCACAACACGTCTGCGTTGTGATCTCACGTTGTAGATCGGCTATTTTCGGCACACAGCTAAGTATACTGTAGATCAGGCATTACGATGCCATCACGGCCTACTGTGCAAACATACATTTTAGTCGTCTAAATCAACTGTAGAAAATATTTCAGATGACTAAAATATGACTAAAACTAAAAGGAATTGTATTCAAAACACTATGACAAAAAAAACTACATAAACATTGTACATAAAATCAAAGATCTACAGGCTCACAATGCACCGCAACGGGACACATTGTGAGCTTGGCAATTTTTTTGACTAATGTCCCCCCAAAAAATATGGACGCTTGGGGTTCAAGTGGTTAAACACAAGCAGTGTTTGTTTTTGTTGATGACATGTATTATTGTGTTAATTATTTTATGCTCTGTTGATGAATTGAATAAACAGGACCACAATGGAAACAAGTCCCCAATACCTTTCTGGATTATCTTTTTAGCTTTAATGTCTTACTGTACCATGTGCTGTTTACATTTCTGAATGTGTGTGTGTGTGTATATATATATATATATATATATATATATATATATATATATATATATATATATATATATATATATATATATATATACACATATATACACATACACATACACATACACATACACATACACACACACACACACACACACATATATATCCTACTATAATTCTAGTAACCTCTGTCTGTAGTGGTGACTGTCTGTAGTGGTGAAGCTACCCGGTTCTCCTCAGTGGCTGGAGCAAGCAATTGCTCTGATTTTGCACACAGCCATTGACCATTACCATCTGAACTTAACTGTGAAGCCCGTTTTTCAATTTCATCAAAACTCAGCTTCTTATTAGCGTTTATGTGTCAAACAATGGTGGACTCTTGATGAAACTGCGCATGCGTCGCGTCGCGCCTGTGTGTGTCTACAGCGCGGACTTTTTACCCCCGGTCTCAATAGCGGGGGGCGGGTGCGGGGAGAGACAGGTGAGTTGAGTGAAACGAGTTGGGGAAGCACACTGCTCACGCGACAGGACATGCAATAACCCCACGCTTACTTTCGCCTGCACACTTCACCGGGTATGGTCTAGTATGATCTAAATGACACAGATGCTTTCCCGGTTTTAATGGGTTAACAGATTCTCTCATTTAGATTATCGATTATTTCAATTAAATTGATTCTTTCCATTAGCTGTTGCAGCCCTACTTTAACTGATCTGTTGTTGACGCAGTGCTCCTGTATTATACCTGGACATTGTGTGGGAACCTCCCAGTAAGTGATATCGGCTCTTCAGGGAGTGACGCCCCTCATCTCGGTCTTGGTCTTTTGTCCATGTGTACACTCTTAAAGAAAGGTCCCGACACGCAGCCACCACACGGAAGCTATCCTGTAAACACAAGTGCATGAAAATAGTTGACTAATTATAGCTGAGAAAAGTGTGACGCCCAGGGTTGCCAGATCTGCTTATTATAATTTCCCCGCAAGATTTTATTTGAAAAAAGCCGATCTACAAGCTCACAACGCGTCGCATCGTGCACATGTGGCCCATAGTCGCATCTTTTGGGCTGGTTTTCCTAGACCTGATTGCTTGTTTCTCTCACATAATCTGGCAACACTGGTGAAGCCACGCTTGATTTCTTGACAACTTGCCTGCAAGTTAACCAACGCAAATGTCACACAAACAATTGACATGTTTCACACCTATAAAAGTAGCCTGGTAAACCATCCCGGTCGCGTAAATTGACATTATCGTGTGCAGTGGTGTAAAGCAACTAAGTACATTTACTCAAGTACTGTACTTAAGTACAATTTTGAGGATTCTTTACTTTACTGGAGTATTTCCAATTTTCAGTACTTTTACTCTACTCCACTAGTACAAAAAGTGGAAGAGCCAACCAGCGTCTGCGCTCAGGGCCCTGTAATTGACAGACACCGACCACACATTATAATAATGTGTATTCACGCGAGCGGGATGGTTTAGCAGGCTAGCTACGAAGTGCATTGTATATGACTTTTTACCATAAAGAGAAGAGCCTACCACAGATATGGACGAAACATTTGCAGCCAGGAATTTCACGCTGGTGTCGAACTTCAAAGAACAGATCCAGAGGTCTTGGTGATCCGCCATCACGAGCGTGTCGTCGTCCTTGGCCTCCAGAAGGACGTTGTGTGCAGATTTGTTCAACAGCAGGCAAGAGGAACTCTTGTGCTGCACCACTACAATGGAGACCTTCAAAATCAGTGGTTTTCAACCCTTTTCATATCAAGGCCCATTATTTATTCGGCATTTGAGCCACGGAACCACCGTTTGATGAGATTTAGACTCTCAGGCCCAAAATGTATTATATTTTGTTATTGTTGGGTACGATTTTGTCCACAATTCCATGCTGTATTGATGTGGTACCATAGATAACAGGCAAATGTTGATAAAAATAACAATTCTTTAATCAAGTAATGCAGATGTTTAACAATAATTTAACTCTTGAGAGCGTAAAATGAAACCAAATGGACCCGTAAGGGTCCATTTGGTTTCATTTTACACTCTCAAGAGTTAAAGATCTATAAGGGTCCATTTGGTTACCAACTCTCCATCATTTAGCTGGGGACCACCTGGAACCCCCTCAAGGACCACTGGTGGTTCCCGGACCACTGGTTGGGGGCCACTGTTCTAAATTATACACGGGCAAACTGAGGTCTATTGGCAAATTCATACTTGGGCCACATGACTTGAAAGTAGGGCTGCAAGTTCTATTTTATACTTATGTTCTTATCGATTACGGCAGGGGTCTTCAGCGTCTTTCGGGCCAAGGACCCCTTAGCTGAGAGAGAGATGAAGCAGGAACCCCCAGGGACCCCCCCCCCCCCCCCGCTCTACATATTGTATAAAAATTGTGTTGCAGATTAAACTTTTTCATAGATTCTATAGACTAGAAGCTCGGCCGTGGTTTTCCAGTTCACTCTACCCGGCCACTCTACCCCTGAGCCACTGCCGCCTCTACACCAAACCTCTATGCCAAAAATAGCTGATCTACAAGCTCACAACGGCTCGCAGCGCGAGGCATTGTGAGCTTGTAGATCTGCTATTTTCAGCTAAGAATAGGGATGCTAGGGTTAATGTATTTAAAAAAAAGAAGTTCCCATCACACAAAGATTTGGCGGCCCCCCCTGTAGTAACTCTGAGGACCCCTAGGAGTCCCATGGATTACGGCATGCATCCATTATCCCAGCTTTAGAATACAGGTACAACATTCACAGCACAGATTAAAGTGGATAGATACCCTGGATCTCTGACTTGTATTTGGATGTCTTCATGCTGACATCCAGCACAGTGAGGACTGCGGGGCCCGAGCGCTCCCCCTGGTGGACGATGGCCAGTCTAGCAGGCTGGGTGGGCATGAAGACGGCCGTGTGGAACCCTGGGACGGGCAGACATTGGCTCAGAGGATCTTCCTCCGCAGACGGATTGATCAAACTGGCAGCAGAGATCACCTGCCATCATACAGAAGAAATTAAACGTCTGATCCTGGTTTTATTTTCCACTATTATCAATTATCATCGGCTGTATTTACCACCGAAATGTAATATAAAGCAAGCATTACGGCGCTTAACCCATTAAGACCGGGAATGCATCCGTGTAACCACTTTATCCATACTTTATTCAAGGCTATTCAAAAATAGCAGATATATAGTTCATAGATCTGCTATTTTTTTTAATGCTGAAAATGTGTGCAAATCTTTCAATAGATCTTTTTTAAAGCGAACATTTGTAACTCAAATCTTTGCTTCTGGGGGGTCCTGGAACAACATATTTTGAGATGGGGGTCTGCGGTGAAATACATATTTTGGGGATCTTGACATGAAAAAGTTTGGGAACCACTGATATTATAGCAACATAATCTTTTCCAAAAAACGGTTAGGATTTAGAAGACATTTGTAGAATATTCATAGATTTGCACAAATGTTCACGATTTTTCCAAAATAATAATAATAATAATAATAATAATAATAATAATAATAATAACTTGGATTTATATAGCGCCTTTCAGAAACCCAAGGACGCTTTACAGTACACAAAATAACAATCAATTGCCAAAAGCCTGGGTAAATAAGTGTCTCTTCAGTGCGGACTTGAAGGAGTCCAATGTTTGCATCTGGCGAATCTCCATTGGGAGAGAGTTCCAGAGGTCAGGGGCTGCCACGCTGAAAGCTCTATCGCCAAGGGTCCGCCTGTTGCTACGAGGGGTGGTGAGAAGCCCCGAGTCGGAAGACCTCAGGTCCCGCTCTGGGATGTAAAAATAGCAGATCTACAAGCTCATAGCGTGGCACTCGGTGCCGCGCTATGAGCTTGTATATCTGCTATTTTTGAACAGCCAAAGAAATCGAACTCAGATAACTCAGATCGACACACAGATGTGTTCCCGGTCATAATGGCTTAAACCAAAGATAGAATTACCTTTGGACTCAAATCACGATTGTCTTTGGTTCCCGCCAAGATCCATTTCTTGTCAGGAGAGGCGAGCAGGAGGTTGACATTGAAAGAGTCGCACACCACTAGACTGGACGTTTTGGACCACTCAGGACCACTCAGAGTGTGCAGTGATCCTTGTGCGGTGCCTACCTGAGAAACATTTGAATTCAGAGAAAGCGTTGACATTTTAGAAAAGAAACTGAGGAACTTGAGTAAAGATAACGTGGGCAAAGATTTGAAGAATTGGTATGGTAACTTACAAAGAGAAAGCAGCTGTCTTTAACAGTGTATGGTAGTAACGTGCAGTGTGGAGATGCAGTGGCGTATGACGCCACCTCCACTCCTGTCTGAGCCTGCCAGCTCTTGATAAGCCCCGAGGAATCGGATGTAATCACTAGTCCATGCTCCCTGTCACTGACAATACTTGTCAGAGGACTCTGCACGGCGCTGCGCCACAACTCCACCCCCTAAACAAACGAAAAAACACAAGCAAATTCAGTTCACTTAAATGGCCACACAAGATGCTAGCTACATGTATACATAATACATTTGGAGTTTAATTGATCGATTGATTGACTTTTTTATTGAAATGCATAGACAGACATATTTTGGTACATATCTGTCAACATGATAAAACACAAAAACGCTTGAGGGCTTATTTCTATTGTGGTCCACCTTTATGATGTATGAATGTTTAAATAAAGATAATAATACAGTAATGCCGCCCCCTGTTGACATTATGTTGTTTCATTACTGGTACTGTTTATAGTGACTTTTCAACCCTATTGTAGTCATTGCCAATTC
The DNA here is from genome assembly GCF_963454915.1 of Gymnoscopelus microlampas. NCBI lineage: Eukaryota > Metazoa > Chordata > Actinopteri > Myctophiformes > Myctophidae > Gymnoscopelus > Gymnoscopelus microlampas. The sequence goes on along the minus strand of NC_139947.1, from coordinate 14,364,978 downwards.
CCTCATGTCTGTACAGTATAATTGAGCTTCAATACCTTTCACATTTGTCTCTGCTTCTCTGCCTGTAATTAAGGTTGCATTCCTACCAAATGTTCTATTATAATCAGATTCAAAGAAGAGTAGGATTGACTGTTATTTTATATTTACACATAAAAAAGGTAGGGTAAGTGATATTTTCTGGTTAGAAGAAAAAGCTTTGTGTTAAAAGGTTAAAGCACTATATTCTGATAGTAATCATTGCTATAGAGTGATTGTTCACTCACTCACAGGAGTCTCCCCGTCTCTCCAGCTTTTTAGTAATACAGAAAATACATTTTCAGGTAGGTGACGACATTTCAGCCAATCAGAAGAGAGTACCATACCCATTTATCAGCTTAATTTTGATAGTGATCCAGTTCCAATTGTGTCTGCTCATTTATTTGTGTCATCACTTCCAATCTCACTTGTTTAATCTGTATCCTGACAGAGTTCTCTATCCTGATTGGATAAAATTGGTATCCCGGCCTGAAAATCCATTTTCTGTTTATTAAAGAAAAGAGCTGGAGAGACATGGAGACTCCTGTTACTGAACAAACACTCTATAGCAATGAGTACTATCAGAATATAGAGCTATTTAACACTTATTTTAGCCAAAGAGAATCACTTACCCTACCTTTAACTGTTGCAAGGCTTTTGTACACAAGGTAATACTGTCGTTGTGACAGGTGCGTAGGTGAAGCACACAACCATGAACGAAGAACAATAAAAGGCAGCAAGGCACCCGCATACTGCTCGACTTGCACAATACAAGAGAAGAACTTTATTAAACACAATGTTTCGGTCACCAGGACCTTCTTCAGTCATGCAGCTTGAAGGTCTTGGTGACCGAAACGTGACCGAAATGATTACTTAAAGTTCTTCTCCTGCTCTGCGTAAGACGGGCACGGTGTGCGGGTGCCTTCATTGTTCTATATTTACATTAAACAATTAAATAGTATTTGAAGGCATGGGCAACTCTGGTCCTAAGCTACAAACCCAGCAAATCCACAATGAATCCGTCTATGAAATGTTGTTTTTTTACTAACATTCTTCACATCCCACGCTCGCACTGTCCCGTCAGTAGAGGCACTGCAGACGGTGCTACGGAAACTCCAGGGCTCCGTAGCGGTGGGTGTGTTCTTCTCCAGGTACACCAAACCAACCACTCTGCCTGGAATAGATGATGACAACCATTTCACACCAATAGAATGAGGTTAGAGTGGCGTGGCATCATGGCAGAAGGGGTGAAACACTTAATCGAACTAATCGATTAAATCAATTGTATATTTTCAAAAATATATCACTGATGATTTCATAAAATAATCAATTAATAATCTGTCCTTATTTTGGATGTGTCATTGTTGGCAAACATTTGCACTTCAACTTTCTAAAATAGGGAAAATAACCGATCTACAATTAAGCTCAATGCACAATGCGTTACGATTTTCACATTTTTTGCGTGACACTAAGTATAAAATAGGGCTAAGTGGTTCATCAATTCGTTGATAAATAAATAATTTAAAATATATACATTTGAATAATATACTACAACAAAGACGTTCTCGATCATTTGATTAATCGAAAAAGTCATTGATAGAATAATCGCTAGGGAGATAATAGATGGGGGGTCCGCGGCCAAATACATATCAGTTTGGGGGGTCCTTGGCATGAAAAGGTTTTGAGAACCACTGCTGTAGAGACACAGAAACAGACCTGGTACAGTATCATGTACAGCAAATACCTGTGTGACCCCTCAGGCCTTTGCAGGCGTAGTCGCAGCCGGACCTGCCCTGCGTCATCTTGCTCTCCATGTGGGCGCGACGCAGGTAGTACCTCTTCCACGCGTCCCTCATGTGTTCACTGTCCACCACGGCGATATTACAGAAGCCCCAGCACTGGAGGCACATCCTCCTGAACAAATCACATAGAACAGGAGTCTTCAACAGGGTCTTCAACCCTGGCAGCATTACAGCGTAACAATGCCAAGCTTTCAAACATGATTCATCACATAAGTGGATAAATGCAACAAACAAAAAAAAGCAATTTCAATTGCTAAAAAAAACTTCTCAGTTCTGAGAGAGAAAGATATTTTCCCATTATATATGTCATGAATCAATCCATTAGTGATTTTTTTTTGAGAGATCGTTGTTTTGACCATCCTATCCTACATTAACCACTTCAACCCCAGCATCCTTATTACGGGGCTTTGGCAGAAAATAGCAGATCGACAAGCTCACAAAAAAACTTACCTCCATAACCAAGGAGTCTGTGCAGCTTCAAGCCAATCCTGAAAACACACAAATGTACATAGGGGTAAGAAGGGAAAAATATATATACAATCCTGTAATGGTTAATAAAAGGCTATTTTAACAGTAAATACCCTGAGACAAAAGATATACAGACAGGAGACAAATTAAAGTAAAACACCTGAATAAGAGTGGCAAAACATAACAAATGCATCTGCTTCCATACAGGTGTACTGTATTATAAAATTAACATCCCTTCATGTTCTGTGGCATCTATAAAAATGCTGAACAGGTCCAGCTGACCTTGATATGGACCAAGATGGTAAGAGATCTAAGTGACTATGAGGAAAGAGGGCTCATTATTGGGGTATTTGCGTCCAGTGGTGCAAAAAAACATAGGCAATGAGAGGTGGGAAAAGGTGATAATGGTCAGATGAGTCATCCTTCATTATATTCTCCAAAAGTGTGCGAGTACATGTGTGTTGTACACTAAGAGAACGGTACAGTCATCATGAATGCTTGATCCCTTTATGGGGGGCATTTTCCAGGCGTGGGACCACTTGTCCCCATAGATGGGAGGGTCAGTGCAAATCAATACAAAGTTATTCTGAGTGATCACTTTCTATACTGATGCCAGTGGTCTCTTCCAGGATGACAATGCCCCCCTCCACAGCTGCACGAGGGGTAACTGCATGTTTGTTATGATTATGAAAATTATATGAATCATAATGACCAACCACCATAATAAAAACATCAAGTGTAAGGGGATAGCTTTTATTTTTCTCTGTTTCATCTCTCCATAAGAGCTGTCTAGGTGGCTAGTAGCCCTGGTCCAGAGTGTTAGTGAGTTCTCTCTGACTCACTAACGCTCTGGACCAGGGCTAGGTTTTGATTTTTTGATTGATTGATTGATTGATTGATTGAATACTGTATTAGCAGTTTACCAAAAAAAAAGGAAAGTAAAGCCCTGAATCATGACAGTCATGGCGCTACTTGTTCCTGGTTTTTGACATTTCTACATTTACAACCCAACCCGTACATAAACGTTCAGATTTCAAATATAAAGTGCTGACCCGACGGCCATTGATGTAACAAGTTAAAACGCCCGGCTCTAAGTACCAGTGAATGTATCAGAGTGCAGTACACCTCCCAACCGATAGGGTCGCGTAGTTGAAAGCATATGGCGAAAATGGCCACCGATCGGGTTAAAATGCTTTTTATTGAACAATACGGAAGATACGGGTACTTAGACCCAGGCGTTTTAGCTTGTTACATCCGTGGCCGTGGGGTCAGCACTTTATATTTGAAATCCGTACGTTTATGTAGATGTACGGTTGTAAACGTAGACATTTTAAAAACCAGGAACAAGTAGCGCCATGACGCTTGTGACAGACGAGCGTCATGTGAACCATGACTAAGGAAAGTACAGTTATAATAAATAAGGCGGCTAGTGGCCAGCCAGACCAACATCTTACTCAGACATAAGACAATCGTATTATCATTATGTTGTTTTATTCCCCCTTTAATGTGTCACCCGTCTGTATCACTGAACTATGTGACTTATCCTCCCACATCACTTCCGCACTTTACTGCCACTCCTGCTTACCTTACAAACGCTTGAGACGTTGATCAGATCTTCCACACTTAAGAAAGTAAAGATGTGGATCAGGCCATCACTGCCTATATACGGAGCTTCACTGTCCATGTTGTTACGGAAGTCAGCATTTAATAACAAACGACACAAGCAGCAGACGTGGGTAAAGTAAACTAACTAAACGAACCGAACAGTACGTTTAGTACAACTACGGAAAGTATGTAGGGTCAAACCGACAGTTTTTACCAGCATTGGCGTCACATAACCACTAGATGGCGCCGCGATCAAAGGTACGAGTACGACGGCCACTGGAGCGCACTAGACCATTGGTTCTCAAAGTGGGGTCCGGGGACCCCCAGGGGTACTTGATGGGGTTCCAGGGGGTCCCCAGCTAAATGATGGATAGGAACCAAATGGACCCTTATGGGTCTGTAACTCTGAGAGTGTACAAATGGAACCAAATGGACCCTGACGGGTCCATTTGGTTCCATTTGTACACTCTCAGAGTTAAATGAACATTGATTTACAATATGAATTGGGGTCCCAGAGATAGAGATGCCATTAAATGGGGTCCGTAGCCCTAATGCATGTCAAACTGGGGGTCCTTGATATTAAAATGGTTGAGAATCACTGCTAGATAAGTAAAAATCTTCTCTCATGGGGGGTCCCTGACTTATCTTTTCAAATGGGGGTCCGCGGGCTAATAAGTGTCAATTTGGGGGTCCTTGACATGAAAACGTTTGAGAACCACTGCACTAGACGCAGTGCGCGCCAGCGCCCCGTCTAATTTCATTAGAGAAAGAAAATGAGTAAAAAGCAGTGGTGGAAAAAGTAGGCTACTCAAATGTTTTATTTAAGTCAAAGTATCAATACTGCAATGTAGAAGTACCCTGTTACAAGTAAAAGTTCGGAATTCTACATTTATTTGAGTAAAAAAAAAGTATAAAAGTATTGGCATGAAAATGTAGGCTACTTAAAGTACCAAAATTAAAAGTAATCAACATGTGTTGAATGAAAGTGAAGCATACTTTTTGTAGATTTATTTTGCTCAGATGCAAAGCCTGTTTGCCATGAAGAGATATAGTGGAATTTAAATGTAAGGACTATAACCAGCAATTTGTTTTTTGAGTAAAAAAAAAACAACCTTTTATCCACATTTGATGTAGTCGACACACCATGATGCCCGATGGCCAAATAAATAGGAATGCCACTCAATCAACCACAAGGTGAATGCACACAGCACACAACAAGTGGAATATGTGGTTCAGGCAGGCAGTCATTTCATTCAGCCCTGCATGGCGGGATTCCACAGCATGGGCCCCATGCATGTCTCTCCTGCAGTGGTGGAAAAAGTACTCAAATGTTTTACTTGAGTAAAAGTATCAATACTGCAATGCAGAAATACTCTGTTACAAGTAAAAGTCAGGAATTCAAAATTGACTTGAGTAAAAGTACATGAGTATTGGTATCAAAATATATTTAAAGTACCCAAAGTAAAAGTAGCCCACTCATTATTATGCAGAATGTCACAAGTTTTCAAATCTTTAGAAAATAGCAGATCTACAAGCTCACGTTGCATCGAGACACATTGTGAGGTTGTAGATCGGCTATTTTCAAATGGCCGAAATAGGGCTGTATATAGGGCTGAAGTGGTTAATGTATATGTTTTGTAATAATAATAAAAATCTACAAAGTAACTAGTATTAAACTAAAGTTTTCAAAACACTATAGTGGAGTAGAAGTAGGCCTACAAGTATTTGTACAGTAAAAGTACCAAAAATTGGAAACACTCTGGTAAAGTTTAAAAAAGAAAGAAAAAAAACTCAAAATTGTACTCAAGTACAGTACTCGAGTACATGTACTCAGTTACTTTCCCACCGCTGCTCTCCTGTGTGAACAGTGTGAACACGCCCCAGATAGATGAGATCAGACAGATATAAGAGCTCATAGCTCAGACCTGTGCGGGTAGCAGCAGCAGCAGCAGCCAGGAGGAGAACAACTCAACTGTGAGAAAAAGAAGCACCAAACACTTGCTGCTCCACCACCACCAGCACTAAGGGTTAATCCTACCTGTCCCGGGACACCAGCCTCGCAATGACAAGAGGGCAGAGCAAAGAAGAAGGGGCCACGTAAAAAAAAGGCACTTTTTTGTGGGGATCACTTTTTTTTTGTTTTGGTGCCAGGCAATGAATCAATTAAATATTTGAGTGTACATTTTTTTGATTTTTTTGATGAGATCCGTCACTTGGAGTTGGAGTTTCTACTTCTTGTTTGGACTACTTATTACCTGGGCTGCTGTTGTTGAGGACGATCACCGGAGAAGCAGACATCAGCACAGTGTGGGGATCGTTGTATGAAGTGGAGGATTCACCATGAGTCGGAGAACTCGCCGTTGGATTTTAAGAGTTTTACTTTGTCTGGCGATTGTTTATTTGAAAATTGGGTGAGTTTTTGCCGTTGTTTACTTAGTTATGTTTTACTACATCTTTTTGAAAATTCGCGACTGCACTGTGAGCTTGTAGATCGGCTATTTTCAAAAGATTTTCTACATTTGAAAACTTGTGAAATGGGACATTGTGCATAATGAGTACTTTCTACTTTTGGTACTTTAAATACATTTTGATACCAATCTTTTGTACTTTTACTCATTTTATCGTGGAGTGGATGTTGCAGACCGATTCGAAAGACTTCTATTATTGTAAAATGTAGCCTACACATTGAAAATAAACTTGTAAAAAGTTGCTACTGGCTTTTATTTCCTTTTATCCTGCCCAAAAAACATCTTGATCATGTTTTTGATCTTATTATTTTTAATCTTGTTTAATATGTTATTTTTCTTTTTTGTGTAAAGCACACTGGACTGCATTTGATGTCATGAAATGTGCTATAATATAATTAAAGTTTATTATTATAATCTCGTGCATGTGCACAAGGCAGAGAAGAATCAAACTCACCTTGTGATTTATAAAGAAACAAAAACATGTATTATATAAAACCCATGCTTATAATTTATCAGTTAGGCTCTTGGTTATGTTAAATAACTGGATATAATTTGTCAATTTGACAATAACACCAAGGTAGGCTCTGCAGCGTGAAGTCTATTGGCATATTGATGCACATTATTGTTAACCATTTAATTTCAATTTGTAATCAATTATTCAAATGTTGTCCATTAATGGCACATTTTTACACTATGTTAAATTAACAGGCTGTTAGTTAGCTATATACTAATGCCTTGTAGTCTATAGGTTTTATAATTTAGTTCAGTCAGTCATGTAGTTGTTTTAGGGTTTAAACTTAATTAGCTATAGGCTACATGCTAGAAATGTCCAAATGTAATTAAGACATTTAGGCCAAATAAAATAGCCTCGGATCGGACAGTCAAACTAAAATGTTCTTCACTAAACGAAAGACCAGTGGTGTACTGTAAAGTAACTAAGTAGGCTACAAGTACTTTACTTGAGTATGTCCAATTTTCAGTACTTTTACTTCTACTCCACTCTCAGGGGCAAATATTGTACTTTTTTACTCCACTACAATTATTTGAAAACTTTGATTAGGTATGGTTACTTTGCCGATTTTGATTATTATTACAAAACATGCATTTCCCACTTCAGCCCTATATACATTTTGGCCATTTTAAACAAGCAGATCTACAAGCTCACAGAGTTTAGATCTATTTTCAAAAGATCTTTATTTTCTACATTTGAAAAAATGTGAAATGAGACGTTCTGCATGATAGTACTTTGTACTTTTGGTACTTTAAGTATATTTTGACAATACTTCTGTACCTTTACTCAAGTACATTTTTAATTCTGGACTTTTACTTTCTACATTGCAATATCGAGTATTTTACTTAAGTGACAAAAATGGAGTAGCCTACTTTTTCCACAACTGGAAGACATTAGTCCTAATAAAATAGCCTCGAACAGTCACTAAAATGTTCTTCACTAATTGAAGGACTGATCTGCTTATCTCACTATCTCACATCCATCCATGATCTTCTCTATCATCCACAGTGGCTTCTCGTCGGTGGTGGCCCTGGGTGCGAGTATCATCTGTAACAAGATCCCAGGTCTGGCTCCCAGACAGCGGATCATCTGCCAGAGTCGCCCCGATGCCATCATCGTCATCGGAGAGGGAGCGCAGATGGGCATCAACGAGTGTCAGTTCCAGTTCAAGAGCGGCCGGTGGAACTGCTCTGCGCTGGGAGAGAGGACAGTCTTCGGAAAAGAGTTGAAAGTGGGTATGTTTGCCTGTCAATTATACATTTTTGATTACAACTTTGAGACTTGTTTTTGTTTTGTTTTTGTCACTAAAAATGCCTTAAATTGTGAGCCTTTCCATTAGAGTCCATCTCAAAACGTCCATTATAAAACTCTCGCCCCAAAACACAGTCGCCCCGGGGCAAATCCGGCGACCTAGGAACGGTCGCCACCTGGTATTCCTAAACGTAACCTCAGTGAACAATGCATGAACCTAACCTTATTCATATACTTAACCTCAGTAAAACTACACCTAAACCTAAACTTATTTCTAACCTAATATCCTCAGTAGGCCTAAAACTAATACGAAAATAAATGGGGGTGAGCGTGTTTTGGGGCGAGTCTTCCAGTTACCAACGCATCCACGTGTGCGTAACGCGCCGTCAAGTGCGCAAACGTTGCCATGTGGTATGTTTTCATTCAAGCTAAAATGCAACAATTGGTCTTCAATTAAAACATCCAGTACAAGGAGGCATGTTTGTTAATAGCCTACATGTTGTGGGCTAATTAAGAATGAATGTATGTGCAATATCATTTAATGCAGTATAGCCTACATTATCAAAATGGTGACTTTTGTCTTGCATGTCCAATGCTCCAGGATGATAAAATCTGCTTGCTCTCTGCATTTCAATCTGCCAATGTTAGCAGTGGTTTTCAAAGTGGGGTCTATGGAGGGACCCTCAGGGTTCCGACCCTTACAGGTCTGTAACTCTGAGAGTTCCATTTGTATACTCTCAGATGTATGGGTGTCCTTGAGATAAAATAGAAAAACAGTTTGAGAACCACTGTTCCAGAGGGTCCAATGTGCAGCTATAGTGTCATTTACAGCAGGCCTAGTTCTCCAGCTAACCGAGTGAGGCTCTCTGAGCATTTTATAAAAGGCATCTGAAGCCAGCACTACAACAAAGCTCCTGTGAATGTTGCCGGCCTCTCTTTTCAGCCAGACAGAGAGAGTCTCCAGAGACGCATGTCCACCAGTCTTTATCCTGTCTAACGATGGGTGCTGTGGCTCTCACTGTATACGGCATGTTGGGATCTTACCACGGGTATAAGTTACATTGACGGAACAGTCGAGAGGACAGGAAGATTTGAAAGTGCTCAACGACACTCATGGGAATTATTAAGAAAAAGGGAGAAGAGAAAAAAAGTTCAAACCGGTGTTGTCATTGTTGACACAATAGTCTCAGACAGGCAGATGGGACGTTACAATGGATGACAAGTCTTGATATTATGACCAGTGGCTTTCTGCGTGAGCGCTCTGTTGACATACACCAGTGGTTGTATGATAAAATATGTATGTTAAAATGTGTTCTCTCTTGTAAAAGCATGACGACAGAACATTGCAATATTTTGTAATAATATATCTCTTTGGTTACTGCCTGCAGTCTGCAAGGAGTTTGTTTTCCACAGTTTTTTCCTTCTCCTCCTTCATGTCAGTTCCAAAAGTAGAAGTACAGTACCAACATTTTTGAAAATAGCAGATCTACCAGCTCACAACGCGTCGCGACTGTGAGCTTGTAGATCGTCTATTTTCAGATCCTAGGTATAAAATAGGGCTTAAGTGGTTAATGTATGTTTTATAACATAATAATTTATATCTGCAAAGTAACTAAGTGACTAAAGTTTTCGAACAATTGTAGTGGAGTAAAAGTACAACATTTGCCTCTGAGATGTAGTGGAGTAGAAGTAAAAGTATAGACAATTGGAAATACTCCAGTAAAGTAAAAGTACCTCAAAATTGTACTTTAAGTTCAGTACTTGAGTAAATGTACTTGGTTACTTTACACCACCGAGTTTCTCACCGCCACTAGTGTTGTTATTGAACAATAATGGCCCAAATACCTTTGTATTCAATGGTCAGTATAGCAGCTGTTTGGGGCCATCTTTCCTGCTTTCTGCTGGTGAGAGGGGATTATATCGTCATGCTGTTTGAGGTGAAAGCAGTGGTGGTTCCCCAATCTGTTCCTCTGAATGAATGGCTTAAGCCCGTCAAGATTCTCCGGGTCTATGGTTCTTTAAGAGAAGAGTCCAAGGCTATGGCTTGGACAACCGTGCCAAATAGATTGGTTTCACTGATCAGATTAAGCCGGTAGAAGGCGAACGGGTGTAAATGAATGCCATTGTTGGCGCTTTAGCCGGAGCGAGGCTCTCTCTCTCTCTGCAGTCTGCACCGCTTTCACTGAGGACATAGGAAGAGTAACTGACCCTGCACTCAGATGAATGTGTGTGTGAGGTGTTTTGATGTTCGGTGCCATCGATCTTAGCTACTCGTGAGTAATATTAAGAGGTGGGGGTGTAGAGAGTTACTATGTGATATAGACCAGTGGTTCTCAACCTGGGGGTCCAGCTTGATTTTGGGGGGGGGGGGGGGGGGGTCCCCAGATGACAGTGAAGTGACAATTTAAGGACTTTTAAGACCTTTTTAATACCAAATGAGAAAAAGACCATTACTGCATCAAAAGTATCCTATAAAAAATTGTCAAACATTGGCCAAATTGTCAAATAATGTAAGAAAGGCAAACATAGATCAGTTATTTTCACAAGTTATAGATCAGTTATTTTCACAATGTTTCACAATGTTTCACAATATGATTATTTTGACGGGTCCCCAGTTCAAATGTATGATTATTTTGGGGGGTCCCGGCCAGAAAAGGTTGAGAACCACCGATATAGTTGTTAAACAGTAAATGTGGCACAACAGTAGGGCCGTGTACTACAGTAGACATTATAGCCATTCTTTTTTTGTTTTCCAGTGTCTCTTCTGTTTTTAAGCTCTTCCACCGGGTTCTTACGAGATCACAAGGAATGCATACCATCCTTTGTTTTTGAGCCCCTTGCATTCAGAACTCAAGGGGAAAAATTAACAACAGTGCAGTCAGGACTGGCCAACTGTGTCGACACACCTTCATTTCTGGCTACGAGCCCATTGACTCTATAAAAACGTCCACATAATTGATGCCTCAATATGAGTTTTTTTTTTTCTTTCTTTCTTTTTTTTCTTCAATGGCAAGGGCATGCATCCAAGATGTTTATCAGAAACATGGCAGCCTCACAGTCAACCACGTTGCAGGAGGAAGTGGCTGGGGGAGAGTATCACGTTTGTTTTGAACAAAAGAGAGAGACAAGATGAGTTTGTTTACACCTAGATATGATGCATGCTGTCATCGGTGGGTTTCCTGTTTACATGCTGGGCGAACGCGATACCTGCTATTTGAAACATGATAAATACCGCATTTATGAATATGCACATCTGCACACGGTGCATGTTCCTGCATGCGTGCTCCGCGAGAAGAAATGGTTTGCATTATGGCAGAGTGGAAGCCGATCTAATCTCAAGATGGATATAAACCTGGGCTCTTGAATAAAATGTTTCCTTATGGCTCATATTTCCTCATGGGCCTCATTATTTGTTTTGACTCAGGAAACCTTGCTTTGGGATCTTCCCCGTAAATTCTGGCAGGTTAACTTTTAATTATTTGTCGATAATTCAGGCCCTCTCCAGTGTGCGTAAATGATTTGTGTAGCTGGACTTGGGAAGAGATAACGCCGGCGTGAAGATTCTGATGTTAGCCTCCTATGAGTTTGCACAAAGCGTACCAGTTTCTGATGGCGGATCAATAAACTCTTCCTTCCCCAACAAGCCCCTTTTATTCATGCTGTGTTATTGACGGCGCTGCTCACAGCCATTTTGGTTCAAAAGGCAGTGAGCGTTTCCAGGTCAGGTTGCAGAACACTGCAGCCCTTGAGTGATGTGTCAGTAAGACTGTGATGTAAGCACACATACTGTTAATGGTTAAACGCTTTTTTTTCTGCTCCCTGCTTATTGTATTTTCCCTGGAGACCGGAGGAGCATCGCTGAGGTTTTACAGCGTGGCTCTGTATAGGAGGCTAGCCGTCAATAAGAGGGTCTTGTGTGTGTGCGTGTCCGTCCGTCTGTCTGGACAGACCGCCCTTCCGTATGTCTGTTTGTCCAGAATTAATCTCGCAAACCCGTCAACCGATCAGCACCAAATGTCTGCCAGTAGGCCGAAGAAGTACCTCCTGTTTTATATATCTTTTAAAATATTATAATGGAAGTCAATGGGGCTCAGATCGGCGCTGAAACCTTGCCCAAATTTGGAAAACATACATCATAGATTCGTCATAGATACGTCATAGATACGCGCCTGACGTCATTATAGATGTGTGATGTCACTGGCTGTGGTCACATGACGTCCCACATTCCACAATGGGAGCTACGCTGTTCCCATATGGATCCGCAAGATTCACATGATGATCCCATTTCTGACCTCCCATCGTGTTCTCTTTGTATGCAAAAGTATTCATGAAATAACATACCGTTGTTGCCGGGCAGAAACCTCTCATCTCCATATTCAAACTTTTTTGTGTTTTTTCATAAATTAACGCCCTACTTGATCATACTACAGCGTCACAGGAAAGCATCAAAAGTAGCATTTGAATCCTAGAAAGTGTCCAGTTTTGGACACATGGTTTCCACCCGACAGAGACGATACAACACTTATTAAAACATACATTCTACCTCCATTTTCCTGTCTTTCCCCTATAGGCAGCAAAGAGGCGGCGTTCACGTATGCCATCATCGCAGCGGGGGTGGCCCACGCCATCACGGCGGCGTGCACCCAGGGCAACCTGAGCGACTGCAGCTGTGACAAGGAGAAGCAGGGTTTCTACGGCAAGGGCCAGGGCTGGAAGTGGGGCGGGTGCTCGGCCGACATCAGCTACGGCCTGGGCTTCTCCAAGGTGTTCGTGGACGCCCGCGAGGTCAAGCAGAACGCCAGGACGCTGATGAACCTGCACAATAACGAGGTGGGACGCAAGGTAGGTGGTCACGCTCAACTCACAACAACCACACACGCCTGTCACAGTTATCACATAATGGCCTGAACAAAATCATTTGAGTTAATCATCAATTATTTTTGCATAATTGTCAGAATCGTTTCCCTGCATCTGTATGAATTCATCTGTGAAAAATAGCGAAAATCTACAAGCTCACAATTTTGTGAGCTTGTTGATTGGTTATTTTCGCTATAGAAAACATTTGAAAGTGTTGGCCATAGTACATCATTTATTTTGATTATTGGTGCCGGTCATTCAGTCTTATCTGTTTATATTTCTGTTATTTCACATATCCTGTGCAATTTTAGTTTACAAAGGGCAAACAGAAATAACATTTAGTTTTATATGCTCCAATGTTCAATGCTAAAAACACAATTAAATCATTAATCATAGTTATTTGTACTAAGATTTCACGATTGTGACACAAACCTCACATACTATTTGTTTATGAAGGGCTTTATACACCCTTAATGAATGATTGCACAGGTCCAATTCTAAATGAACACCACATTTACCGTGTAGCACGGGGAAATGGCTCATTATCGCAAATCTTTGGAGGCACATAATGGCAAGTAAGCGATGACAGACTGTTAGGTTGAGATGTTGATTAATGAGAGGGATTAACAAGTGTGAGCTCGGCCACAGTAGTAACTGTGGCTGTGGCGATTCGGGAGGCCTCGCCGTGCTTTTGGACGGGTGAATCTTGCCAGGGATCTGGGCAACGGGGCCAAGATTAAACAGGCAGCGGAATAAAGGGTTTCTTGTAGGGGAAGAGCTCTTTAAGTGGCAGGGTTTGATTACAACCCAGATCTCTCATGCTGAAAACAGATTGACACTGTACAAAAGGGCATTAGCTCGGTCCCCCATGCGCTGCACTGTTGGGACAGTATACAGTTACCTTTGCTGCATTCCCTGACATGGTTTATCTAATATCATCAACCCACATCAGTTGTGATGTGTCAGTACATGTGCCATGGAAATGTTTGCTGTTTTGATACAACTTTTTGCTCATCACTGAGTCATGCGTTTTTCCATTTTTGCACACTTGTGGACTTTACCGACTAGAGTGCCAGATAAAGATAATCGCCGAAAACAGCAGCAGACCGTCCAGGTTTTTTTTGTGTGATGCGTTCACATGCTCGGTGCGCGGTCCCCTTGCATCCATGGCTGCAGACACTGTGGAGAGACTGAGAGACTCCAGCAAGTCTGGAGGTTAAAGATTGAGTGGAATAGTGTGCCAAACAGCCAGGGTGAGGCTCTTTTACACCACACTGGGGTTAGTGAAGAGGAAAGAAGCACCTCTCCCCGAGTCAACCCAGCTTCCCTCTCCTTTCTTTCTTTCTCTGGGTGCCCACAGAGGGGCGATTCACACCAGCGACGCGTCCCCACGCAGACTGAAAAGCCTCCTTCTCACACATTGTACCCGGGAGCAGATCACTGCTGCCTTTCTGTGCGCCGTTTTCTGAAGCCCCGGACTCTGATTGGCTTATCTAGACAGCTAAATTGCCTCCCAGCGAAGCGAGCTACACTCATGGCTTCAAACCCATCAGTGGTTTTACTCCGTCCCCTTGTCTCTGGTAATAAATGGACTCTCTGTTTTGATGGCTGTCCCGTCCCCCCCCTAGCCTTTATTTATGCTAATCAAAGCAGCAGCAATGAGCGTGAGCAGTGCCCACAGCTCCCAGGTTCCAAGACGTCCACACAAAGGCTGTCACAAGTGTTGGTCACAGGACGGCTGATGGATTAGTCAAAGGAGAGCCAAGACAGGTTGTTTATCAGTTCTCCTTCTCCCTCGTCTGCGTTTCCATTTGGGTCTTATGTCTAATTTATTATAGTCCGTGGTAAGACGGAGTCAACTGGCCGACAAGAACTGATTTTTCCAGGTAACAACCCATAGCTAACGTATTAAAAGTTTGACTTTTTAATTCAACTGCTTGAATGAACCCTAACGTCGAAAATCCGTCAAAAATAGCCAATCTAGGGGTGTCCGCTGGCCTAGCGGTCCAGGCGCATACCACATATGCTGGTAATCCAGCTTGACAGCGTGTCGCGAGTTCGACTCCCGATCCCGACGACCTTTGCTGTATGTCTCCCCCCATCTCTCTCCCCATTTCCTGTCAGCCTACTGTCCTGTCTAAATAAAGGCATAAAAGCCCCCAAAAATATCTTGAAAAAAAATAAAAAAATAAAAATAGCCAATCTACAAGCTTATATTATAACTTATATGTATTTATTTATTTATATATTCACTTATATATTATTTAAGATGTGTATGTAAAGCAGAAACAGGTGGGGTCCTAGTAAAGAGCCCTGGGGCACTCCCTTCAACTACGTAGATGGTGGTTAAGGACGGCGGGACACAAACGATCAGCATTTTAAGAGTTGTAAAGACGTGTGAATGAAATTCCTTTTCAAAAACGGTGCTGACCTTATTTGCGGTGTGTGACTGCCTGACGCTGCAGTGAGTGGCGGTGCGGTGGTGTGTCATCCTGTGTCATCGTATACGTATGTCATCGGCTCAGGGTTTTGCCGTGATCCCAGTCACTCAGCACCTTGTACAAATCACTCCTGACATTTGTGTATTGTGTGTGGTGGCTACACACACAGAGCCTGAAATCTGATACAGTATTTTGGCTTCTGTGTATACAGTACCACAGTGCTGCAGCACGCCCACTCCCCACCCATACAGAGCATTTCACCTGCATAGGTTTTTTTTCTATTTGTTTGTTTTTTGAGTTTTTCATTTTACATCAAAATGTTTTTTTTTTGTAAATTGAGACTACAATATGAAACACTTTGCCTAATTGAGTAATGAATGGTTCCCATCGTTTACATGCGGCTGTAGGCTTCTCCAAACTCTGTCAACAGCACTTATAAAAACAAGCGATATCTATAAAGCTGCAACACATAACTGTTTTTTTTAAAGTGAATACTTAAAGTGAATATTTCTGACCAATCTGTACGGCAGAGTATGTTATTATAATATAACTAACACAACTGGGGTCTACCATGCTCTTCTATTGAGACATTTAGATCCTGTGGTCGGGGAGGACCACTACTGGTTGACAAATACTGTAAGTGGTGTTGCACGAATTTGCACGAAAAGTGCAATGTATCCTCTCTCCAAACAGGCTTAACATATACATTTGGGCTCACACGTAGGGGACCTGGGTTCGAATCCCCGGGTAGGACATAAAAGTTATGTGTTGCAGCTTTTAAAACGCGTTAAAACCGGGAAAGCATGTCATTATAGATTTTAGCTATATACTGTATAGCAAAATGTTTTTATGAAAACTCTTAGGCTTTAGAACATTGGTTTAGAACTGTGGTTCTCAAAAATAGCAGATATACAAGCTCGTGCCGCGCTGAGAACTACTGATTCAGAAGGCATTTGTAGAATCGACCTCAGGTCTTAACGGCTTTTAAACCAAATGTATTTTTGTGTCTACTAGGTCCTGGAGAAGAACATGCGACTGGAGTGCAAGTGCCACGGCGTCTCCGGCTCCTGCACCACCAAGACCTGCTGGACCACGCTCCCCAAGTTCCGCGAGCTGGGCTACATCCTGAAGGAGAAGTACGCGCACGCCGTGCACGTGGAGCCCGTCAAGGCCAGCCGCCACAAGCGGCCCAAGTTCCTCAAGGTCAAGAAGCCCTACTCGTACCGCAAGCCCATGGACACGGACCTGGTCTACATAGACAAGTCGCCCAACTACTGCGAGGCCGACCCGGTCACGGGCAGCCTGGGCACGCAGGGCCGCGTGTGCAACAAGACAATGATGCAGCAGATCAGCGGGTGCGACCTGATGTGCTGCGGACGGGGCTACAACACGCACCAGTACTCCCGCGTGTGGCAGTGCAACTGCAAGTTCCTGTGGTGCTGCTACGTCAAGTGCAACACGTGCAGCGAGAGGACAGAGGTGTACACCTGCAAGTGATATTATTTATTGGACGACGGCCGTGCGTGTGTGTGTGTGTGTGTGTGCGTGTGAGAGTTGTGCGTGTGGATACGTATGCATACGGGGCATTTTTGTTCGCGTCTGTCTTACGTTGTTCTTGAGTTTGACCTATGTATGTTTTCATGGACAGAGTAACCGTTATGTTGTACAAGAAGGTGATGTGTTTTCTCGCAGCCTAGTCGTCGACAATGTGGAAGCTACTGAATACGTTGAATATGGAGCCTGACGTCTTTTTTTGCACACAAAGCCCCTTTTAAACCAACCAACCCCCCCGCCCCCATGTGATGGATTTTTTGGGTGTTTCGCTGGAGTGCAATTTGAGGAATCAGTGCAACATCTACCATAAAGGGAAACAACTCAAAACGAGGACGTGTGGTTGGACGGGGCCACGGTGTGTGTGTGTGTGTGTGAGTCATTTAGACTGGAAGACTTTAAGCTATGGGATGTGTACGGACACGCTGGGCCGGCTGAGGAAACGGACACTAGCCGACACTCTTAAATCAATGCTGGATCGGGAATGCTGGACTGACTGACTGCTGTAGTTCTCTGCTCCTAGCTTGCCCTAGGAACACCTTTATGCACAGACGGGGAAAAAAACGACACAGCCATCGGGAATATTTAACATGCTGTATTTAGAGATTTAAAAAATAATTAATATTAATTTATTTTATTAAAAAAAAACTACTGATTTTTTTTTTTTTTTATCCGTTCTGGAACAACAATGACTAGATGAGGGGAGGTTTGTGGTTTATATAAATGCAATCGGAACTAGTCCACACGGTAAATATACACTGGAAATGACTGGAATGTGTTGTTCCACGTGAAGCTGCTGTGGGCTCGATGTCTGACCTGGTCTTTCTCATGAGTTTTGTCTTACCTCTGTTTGCTGCTAGTCTAGAGAATCCCACACTTTTTCTGAGGTAGAACGTTGAACACTAACTGACTGATTTCAACACTCCCTCTTCAAGCTGACATATGGCTCTTTTGGACTGTACAAAGAACCGAGCGCACTGTACCATGACGTGCGGTGTAACGTATTTCCCAGGTTCTGGATTTGTTTCCATTATGCTAGCTATACGGCTCGGTTTCAGATAAGGTTCTCAGTACCTACAGTCATTTTGGGCTCTGCTCAGGAGGTTGTATGTAAAACGTGAGTTACGGGAATCCAGAACTATGTTGTAAATGTCTAACTAAAAAGTGAAAATAGACGATCTACAAGCTCACAACATGCCACACATGCATTGTGAGATTGCAGATCGGCTATTTTCACTTTTTTATGAGTTTCTTTTAATTTATGACGTACCTCTGCCCCCTTCTGGGGTGGTCGTAGTTATAATTGAAACAAAGAAATTCTCTGGTTCTGGAAAGTTTCAGGTAATGGAAGGTACTGGGTTACCCGTAGTCAAAAAGAGCCATTAGAAGGAGTAGTTCACCACAAAAATCACTTGTTTTATATCAATTTAAAAAAAAGTTGTCGCATTCCTAAGCCAATAATTTGATTGGCTCAGGAATGCGACAAAAAACAAAAAGTCTCAATGAATTCAGGGCTTCATGGTGGTGTGTAATTGATCGAAAATAAGTCATTATTTTTGGGGTGAACTACCCCGTCCTTAACAGTACGCCTCCTTTATACTTAGTTGAGACCCACGTGCAACTCAGTATAACTCAGGCTATGCCTTTTTTTTACGCGACATATTCACCGGTCAGAAACACAGGCACATTTTCCACTTTTTGGTAAAATATTGGTTGATAGAGTATATTTTGTAAAAGGCTATTTTTATATGAATGTCTTATTTATATCTCTTGCATATTCAATGTCCAAGATCCCCCCTCCTCCATGCTTTTGTTGTTAAACCCATGTGAGAAAAGCTGATAATTATGTTAAGTATGACCCTCACTGTCACTGCCATAGTTGTATATCGTATGTGATAGAAACTGTTCAAACTGCTGTGTGTTTACTGCTGATGGAATACAGAAACAGGAAAATTAACCAGACATGGCTCTGAGAGTTTGATTTTCTTTCATGTCTGGATGTACAGTACATTACTACTGCAAGTGGTGGAAAGTAACTAAGTACATTTACTCAAGTACTGTGTATAAGTACCATTTTGATGTATTTCCAATTTTCTATACTTTTACTTCTGCTCCACTACATCTCAGAGGAAAACATTGTACTTTTACTCCACTGCAATTATTTGAAAATGTTAATTACTAGTTACTTTGAAGATTTAGATTATTATTACAAAACATACACAAACCACTTCAGCCCAACTTTGGCTATTTGAAAATAGCCTATCTACAAGCTTGTCACTACAAGCTCAACGTGTCGCTTTGCGAGCTTGTTGATCTGCTATTTTTTATATCTGCTATGCTATTTTATATATTAGAAAACTTGTGAAATGGGACATTCTGCGTAATGGGTACTTTTACTTTTGGTACTTTTAAGTATATTCTGATGCCAATACTTTTACTCAAGTACATTTTGAATACTAGACTTTTACTTGTAACAGAGTATTCGCACATGGTGGTATTGATAGTTTGGAGTACTTTTCCCACCACTGACATACAGCCGTCTACCATTCATCCTGATCTACTGCAGTGGTTCTCAAACTTTTTCATGTCAAGGACCCCCAAATTGATGTGTATTTGGACGCGGAGCCCCCTCTGAAAATATGATGTGCCAGGGACCCTCATAAGAGAAGATTTGTGTTAAAAAAGATTCAACAATTTTCAAACCGTTTCCAAAATAGCATATGTACAAGCAGGTGAGTTGTACATCTGCTATTTTTAAATATAGCCAAAGATTCAAATATGGAGGTCAAAACACTACATTGGTGACGCTATATTAACTTATTTTGCTGGGGACCCCCTGCAACCCACCCAAGGAGTCTGGGTACCCAGACCCCACTTTGAGAACCACTGACTGATCTACCGGTACTCTATATTACGGTATGTTCACATAATATGGGAATATCCTTGTGCCATCTTTGAGGAGGGAGATCTTTTTTTTTGTACAATGTCAGAGCAGGTACAATCTGGAGTCTATGGACAAGAAACACATCGCTGAGACTGCTCATTAAATGAAACACGATGGGGAATTGAGATAAGGGCAGCGCTGGCCTCAAAGGATCTCCCACAAGGGACCATGTCGCTTTACAGACGGCGAACATTACCCCTTATTGCATTAGTTATCTTAAATCGCTCATTCCACGGACATTAATTAACAAAGGATTCATTTCTGTCCCATTCAAACTAGACATAAAACATAAGATTGCCGTAATTGCCCGGGTTTTATGGCCGTATATGAATTGTAATCAGGCCCTGCACTTCATAGAGGCGTTATAAAAATCGCACATAAAAGCAGGAGCGAGCTATCGTATTATATAGGGCTATCATGAAGATAAATCAGCTTTTCCCCAAAGGGATTTTGGCCCTACAAGCGCAATGTGTTGCAACGCACAGCCAGGGCCTCAAAAAGGAGACATTCTTTGAGAGAGAGGGGAGGGGATAGGAGGGGGGGACGCGGGGGGGGTATTCAAGCTTAATTGAGGGCCCATCTCAGAGAGACTTTGGGAAGCGACTGAACGTGTCAGCGTGAGGAGAAAAGTGTTGTGTGCGCTAATGGTAGGGTACCAAGAGAGTAATGGATGAGGCTGGACCCGGGGCAAGGTTGTCACGGTGATGACTTGCTCAAGCCCTAACACCGAAAACAGCGGATCTACAAGCTCGCGAGGCGGCGCGTCCGCGCCGCCTCGCGAGCTTGTAGATCCGCTGTTTTCGGGAAGGAGCATAAATTAGGGGGCTTGCAGGCTGAGGGAGGGGAGGAGGAGGAGGGTGGTGGTGGAAGCTTGTCAGGTGATAGATGACCTCGCACATCTGCTTCATTCAGAGCCACCGTTGCTACAACAACTCCGAGCGCGGCGGAGAAAATGCAGGGCGGTCTACCAGGAGAGGCCGGGGTAGACGTGTCAGGGAAATGTTAACGATGCTTAAGCCCACAGATCGTTACGGATTCCACTCCCCAATCCGAGGGCTCCTGGAAGTGTGTGAGCGCAGCGGGGAGACGGTGTTGATGGAAAGCTTGCGCGGTTCCCAATAACCTCTGGGGAGGGGGAAGAGACGCAATGTTCCCCCCGTAAAGTGGAGGTTTTCACCTGTTGCTGTGCCTTTTATAACGTTTCCATTCGCGTGCAGTACACACACAGGCATTTTTACAGTGAAAGACAGTTTTTCTTCCTTTCTTTCTTTCTTTCTTTCCTTCCTTCCTCTTCGTCTTCTTCTTCTTGTAGGTCTTGTAGATCTGCTATTTTCAAACGATTTCGAAAAATGTTGAGAAAGTTAAATGGGACATTCTGCATAAATGAGTCTTTTACTCTTGGTACTGAAAGTATATTTTGATGCCTTCTTCTGCTTCCTCGATAGATAGATACATAGATCTTTATTGATCGCAAGCGGGAATTCAGTCGCCAGAGGCAGCACGACAGACAGTTAAAGTACAGGTACAGACGAGGAGACTAAAGAGTAAGATTACAACAAAGGTTATAGCGACACAAAAAAACGACTACTTTTTCTTGTCTTCCTCGAAGCGGCGGAGACACGTGAGAAGAAGTCGAAGTCAACTCTAACTTACAGTAGATTAGCGGTATTATGTGTCATTGGCACTGATGATCCCCGCAGAACAAAAGAGAAAAGGTGGGGGGCGGGGGGGGAGAAGGAGAGGGGGAGGGGGAGGGGGGCATAATAACAGTGGCTTCTCTTTGTCTGACGAAAGCTTTCAGCTTTCATAATATTGATACAAAAGAATCCCGCATAAGAATAGACAGCTGCTCCAAACAGCCCCGGTTAAAGTCAAACCAGGGCTGTAGAGTGTGTGTGTGTGTGTGTGTGTGTGTGTGTGTGTGTGTGTGTGTGTGTGTGTGTGTGTGTGTGTGTGTGTGTGTGTGTGTGTGTGTGTGTGTGTGTGTGTGTGTGTGTGTGTGTGTGTGTGTGTGTGTGTGTGTGTGTGATATGCACATGACACTTCTATCCCGCGTCTTTAACAAGTACTTGAATGGGCTACCACTTCCATCTCGGAGGGCGTAATGTGGGTCACCTATTCACTCTCACTCATTCATGTCTTGTGTTAGCCTTTAAATGACAGAGCAGAGTCTCAGGGTTTTTTTGTATGGAGTCAATGAAATGCTCCAGAATCACCCTCAAAATCCCACTACTGCTGATGAATGGGTAGACGTCATTCCTCCAGAGGCTTTGATGCCATTACCTACTGTATAATATAGCCAGGTTAAAACAAACACGTGGGATTAACTGCTGTTCCATATAATCAGTGGTGGAAAGTACTTTTACTCAAGTAAAAGGCTACTTAAGTACAATTTTGAGGTACTTTAGCTTTACTTGAGTATTTCCATTTAGCTGATGCTTTGTAATTCTACTCGACCATATCTCTGAGGCAAATATTGTACTGCATTACAGTTATTTGAAAACTTTGGTCACAAGTTACTTTGCAGATTAATTAAGCCGTATATTATACTTTGTCTATTTGAAAAAAACGTGACAAGCTCACAATGCGTCGCATTGTGAGCCTGTAGATCTGCTATTCTCAAAAGACTAGGTAACTATGGAACTTTATTTTATGAATAAAATGGAATTTTGTCCAATCTGTATGGTATAATGACTATGTTAATACAATATAACAATTGGGGTGGTTACATTTAGTCTCCCTGTCTTCTATTGAGACATTTAGATCGTGTCAAAGGTCATGTCTCACCTAGACAACGGATCTGACACAAAATTTTGACCTGATGGTCAAGATTAAATGTATCCCTTGATCAAGCAGGCAGGCTCTATTAGCTCAATGGTAAAAATGTCAGCACTCTTAAGACACAACTAATGACAATAACATAAAATGATGGCTGTATATCCTCAATGTGCTCGCTGAGCACAAACACATCTTCGTTCTGAGCCAATCTCATCCCAAGCTGCACACAAACGTCTGTTTGTACAGCCCCAAGCTGCACACGAACTGATCATATCTCTGGGGACCTGTTTAGACTGCTGTGAAATCCCAATCCCATTTTAAGTCCGAGTGTGGAGTTCCAGCTAACTAACTAGTTGCTGCTGTGCGGCTGCCTCAGTGCCTCTTACGATGAGCTTGCCATTTCGAACATGGTGCCCGCAGATACAGACGCCCCAGAGGTGGAGGAGGATTTGACCTTTTATGTCTATGGTTAGATACACCCAAAACTGGGCTTGAACAAGGCTTGAGAGCTTGGAAAACACACAAGACAATGTGGCAAACACTGGAGTGACACTGAGGCTTAAATACCGCCAGCTTGATTGCAGGTGAATGAACGCAGGTGGTCACACTGGCTCTTAGTCTTGACACACCCATACGCAGACCTGGGTCAGACTGTGACAAACACTTATAGGCCACCTAAAGGGTCCATTTGGACCCCTGGTGGTCCCTGGACCCCACATTGAGAACGATTACAGTAAGACATGTAAGTATAACGCAGGTGTCCAGTCAGTCAGAATGGATGCAGGGATGTTGGAAGTTATGTGGATGATGGCACTTATCCTGCCAGGTACTGTACTTGCTGCACCCTTGAAGAGCAGGTGTTTCTTTTCTCCGTTCCTTTCTGTCAAATACATGCTCACGTACATCTTAAGAATGAAGAAAACCCATTGAAGGGGAAGGATTAGGCCCCAAGTGGGCAGTCTTTAGCACGGTGGCACTTCCAACACGTATCTATAGAATAGTGCTGCGCTGGAGGATTTTCCCTGTGATGACTAGTCGCTTTGACCTTTCTCTATTAATCCCCGGGGAAACACTCCACACTGCCACTGTGAAGGGAGGAGTGCGTGTCGTCACTGTCCGGTGGAAACCTCATATGTCCAAAACTATTGGATAAACTTTTCAGGATAAAAAAAAAAAAAAAAGGCAAAAATAGCCGATCTACAAACTCAAAACGCGTCACGACGTGACGCGTTTTGAGCTTGTAGATCGGCTATTTTTTGCAATTTTTGTGAGACGCTGTAGTATGACGAAGTAGGGCGTTTATTTTACGAGAAATACATACAAAGTTAAAGGTCGGAGATAAGAGGTTTCTGCCCGACAGTGACGATATATGGAGCACTTCAGCGTGTGTGAGTGCCTGTGTCAACTTTGCCGTCGCCCGGCTCTGCACCACTGAGAGCCTCACACGGAACCACATGACACCTGGCCTGTCATACAGACTGTTACTGTAGGTGTTGAGAATACAACATTATTATTTTACCACCGGGTTGTCTGAACTCAGTGGCACTCCGCGCACGCGTCTGTGTGTGTGTGTGTGTGTGTGTGTGTGTACTATACTTGTGAGGGCATCCCCACAAGTTCAGTAGAATTTAGGTTTGAATGATTCTGGTCCTTCCAAGAGAAAACTTTTTTAGAGTTAGGTTTACATTAGGAAAAGATTCAGGTTATGGTTCGGTATTTAAGTCACATTCAAGGGTTATAGAGATGGAGTTATGCCTCGTTTGTACGTAGTTACGTGCCAGTGTTGTGAGCTTGTACTTCTGCTCATAAATATACAACATGTAATCCTATTCAAGATCTACATCCAAAATGTTTATGTCCTCACATGTGTGTGTGTGTGTGTGTGTGTGTGTGTGTGTGTGTGTGTGTGTGTGTGTGTGTGTGTGTGTGTGTGTGTGTGTGTGTGTGTGTGTGTGTGTGTGTGTGTGTGTGTGTGTGCGTGTGTGTGTGTGTGTGTTTGCATGTGTTTGCGTGTGTTTGCATGTGTGTTTGCACAGGACGGCATAATCTCAGCGTGTGGCTTCCATACTATATGTTCTACAGGGGAGTTGTTTGATGTCTTAACTCGTCTTTGAAGGTTTGCCACCTGCAGCAAGCTTCCACCTGTTGGGATGAGTGCAGCTCTGGTGTGGATGTCTCTCCAGCTATCACCTGTCAAGCTTCATCTTGTAGCTAGAAGCTTCAACTCTTGCCAATGTATTTGTGATAAAACGTTATCGTCGGTAATCTTGCTTGTGCTCCCAGACATGGGCAAATTGGATCTGAATATACAATTTCGTATTAGGTCAAAAATTCCTATAGAATCCTCTGAAGTCTGCAGACACCACAAATGTCTTTAAGCAGAAGCCGCGCTTACGTACGGCGTGCTAACCCGCAAACGTTCTTACTTTGGCTATACGGTTATGTTTGATTATCATTCAAATGAGGGTGGCGTATTAATTGGTACACGTACAATAGATTAGCTATAGCCATGGTAGTGGACCACTGGTGTCAATATATGATGCCATATTTGTCTTACATTTTCTCCTAAGTTATCAAAACTCTCTACCTACAGTAATTTAACCAAATAACTGAGGCAGTGTTGGCTAAACATGATTGTGCACTTAAGCCATGGAGGTTTGAATTTCGTTCATAAATCAATCTTTTATCCACTATTTGGCTAGAATGTTTAGCACTTGAAAATGCGTAAAATAAACTGGGATAACATTTGACAAAGAAATAACCGCACCATAAAGTTCACTGTGTTGGATTGTCTATCTCAAGCAAGTCCCTGCAAGTTGATTTTCATATCGTACTGAAATGAATGGAATCCAGTGGCCTCCTCGAAAAGGAACCAAACCAAGTTATGATTTGGAAGATGGTCGGCAGTAATGACAGTTATACCACAGAGGATCCTGAGGCCTGTAGCGCCTGTAGATGCGTAAACTAACCTAGGCATAGTCTCATTTACTTTCATTGTCAAGTATTATGTGCACAACACAGATGGCACTGAGTCGACCACAGCCATTGCACTGCTCGGCACTGGCTAGGCCGTGGGCATTCGCTCTGTGTGGGCACTCGCTCGGTATGAACACTTGCTCGCCACAGGCCCTCGCTCAGCTTGCATGCCTCATGGGTCCTAAGCCAGGTTCTGTCGGCGTGCCTGCCTTGTTTTGTTTTTTCCTTGAGTTGACCTGGTGTGCAATTTTAACTTCAGAATGTATCAATGCATTTGCAGAAATGCAAAGGGGGGGGGGGGGGGTGTTGGGAGGTGGTTGTGGCTTCTTGAGAATGCTACAGGCCGCAACCGGACCGTAGCTATAAACATGCCAGACCAGCGGTATGGCCCTTTAAGATCCCTCGGGAGAAATGTTGTCAGATGCCATCTCAACGACAGACTTCTGAACACTTCTATGCCTTCATGTAGTTCGAAGCAGATTGAATGATGTCGTTCCCTCATTCCATGATCACGTCTTAATTGTCCTCTCAGCAGAAACCGCTGCAGAGGATGAAAAACAGCTCTCACTTCATCCGAGTTTCTGTCACAGCAGACGTCTCTTTGTTAGCTTCATGCGCGGTGTCACTAGACACCCATCCCCTTTGAATAGTCGTGATTTATGACGGAAACGATCTCTCCGGTGTCTATGTCCCGCTGACAATGACCCAGCCCCTCCAGCGGTGGCGGGTGACAATGGATTATAGCGTTAACATTACACTATTTCCTCTTATGGGGAGCTGCGGCGAACAGTCGCATCCTTCCACTCGGGCCCGTTCTGAGGCTTTGTACCGAAGGGCGGCTTTTTCTCTCTTTTTTCCCAAACAACATGGCCTAATAACGTCTCTGTCAGTCTCCTGGCAGGGTCACTTCCAATGGAATCTAAAGACTTGATGCCAGGAGCTCTTTAGGACGCTTGTCAGTGTCTGGCACAATGTCAGAGTCACTGCCCACCAACCTTTTATCCTGCATTCCCTAAGCCAAGTGACAGTCTCTAAGTCTGACTAGCTAAACAACCACAATGCTGGCCGCGCACTCATTTCCTGCGGTCGGTATTGTAAACGAAGGCGGCGGGGGCCAGTAGAACACAACAGTAATCATAAATCAACATACTGTAAAGGTAAAGCATCTATAAAGTCGGTGAAAGCAAAGTATAGGTGGAATTCTCGCTGCCTTTTGTCCCCATTCTTTATCTCATTACCATCACTGAGGCTGACCCTCGGGAGCACTAGCATCCAGCTGGCTTCTCTTGCCCCACAGACAAACCTTTGACCCCGGGCTGAACTGTAGAATCATCCACCACTGTCACTGCCTCCATTCTCATGCTGGAGGTCATTCGGTGCACGTTGAATGGTTCCCGCGAAGAAAAGAGTTTTTGTTGTTTTCAGAATTGATGGGGTTATTTATTTGCGGTTCTGAGAGTGTTGTAGTAAGCAAGCACAAGGAAAACAGTTAATGAGTGTAGAAAATATCATTCAGTGGATTCATTTATGAGGTGAATAACCTGAGTTACCACCCATTAGCCATCTGCAGCGGCCTTTATCTTGTTTACATTCAACACTGGCTATTTACAGGGAGCCAGGAACATAAAACTTCCTCCAAGTGCTCACATCATAGAGGAGAGTTAGACCAGGCTAATGATAAAACCAACCTTTTGGCAAACCTCCTTCTTTCTACATATTTCTCACAGAAAATTCCCAAAACATGCCGCATGGGGGTTAAATGTGGACAACACGACTGAAATGCATCCAGCTATTCTTTTGCATCCTCCGAAAAAAAAAGATTTTTCGCACCAGCATCGTTGGGTTATATATCAAAAGGAGTACTTTCAGGTATCTTTTTACTTCATTTGGGTTGAAGGTGAGGGTGTTTCTATCACTTGGCAGAGCATGAGTAGAGCGAGGCAGAAGATTAATGATATAATAGCTCTGACCACATGGTTTAGTTATTTAAACTGGCAGCATCAGCTCAAATTGTTTCATGGCTTTCTGCAATGATACATTTAGCAGCGTGTCCGGACAGGTTGCATAGATGCTGGAGGAGCGAACCACACTAGCAACTCCCTCTCTGAACTTTTTCAAGCCAAGAAGAGACAAGAGTCTGGAAGCAATGACGGCATCAGTAAAGTACACGTAGAATGTTTACTTCGCAATGACTTGTTTGTACACCCTTCATCCGCGCTCTACGGTTTCCCTTCGTGCAAATCAAAGAAAATCCTAAAATTGACAGTCCATGACTGATAGTCTAATAGATCAGGGTGAGATAAGGAGCCTTGGCTGAGTTTCCAGTTTCATTTTGTGATATTGAAGTGGCTTCTCTCTGCTTCAACTATGCCGCGTTAATACCGAGGCGAGCGCTCATTATTAAGGGAGAGGTGTCGAAATCCCTCTACAGCAACCGAGTGAAACTGTGCCACCGAGACGAGTCTGTGGTTAATTATGAACCTGTTGCACTGTCACACAGGGGAGAGAGGAAACAATCAAATCAAGGAGAGGAGATGACAGTTTTTATTGTTTGGAGGGCAGGGTAGGGGAAGGGCTGGCTGGGCTGGCTGGCTGCTTGACTGACTAGTAAGCTAGCAGACTGGATGAGTGGCATGCTGCTGGAGGCAGATCAGTGAGAGTCTCTCTCTCTCTCGTCTCTCTCTCTCCGAGGCCTTCCTGGGGTTAGGGTGAGTTTGGTGTTTTTGTTCAAAACATCCCGTGTCAGGAGGACGCCCGAGACGTCGGAGGATTACTGTAAGCTTGGCTCAGATGACGTACTGTGTGTGTGTGTGTGTGTGTGTGTGTGTGTGTGTGTGTGTGTGTGTGTGGGGGGGGGGGGCAGGTATGAGGGCCCTCCATAGCTCTGTTCCAAACACTCCGAAAACAAGGGGGAAAAGTATCATAAGGGGTGTTGGTGATCGTTTGAAGATACATCATTATACACCCCAAGCAAGCTCACGCTTCAAAGGAAGGCTCTTAACGTGTGCATTCACGGCTCTCCATTTCTACCGTTTCACTAGAAAGGCATTACTGCGCCCTGATTACATATTTCAAGAGCTTTTCTGGAAACCACACACACACACACACACACCGTGGATCTCTCTCTCTATCTCGCTCTCTCTCTCTCATGCGGGGAGCGGATATCGTCGGTGCTATCTTGGTAGCATCCATATCACAGTATAGAAGCCTAAAACACTACCCCTGGGTTAGGAGAGTTGACTCTGTGGGCTAATGCACAGTATCCCCCTTTAGAATCACATAAAGACAACGTTGTGCTCTGCAATTTACGGCCGTGCAAGTGCTTATAGGAGAGCTTGTGCATGTCTCAACCAGAGGGGAAAAACAAAAGTATGAGTGACAGAATCATGTGTCAGAAGATTTATGGTCAGAAGAGAGCAGCGTGTGGGGGTGTGGGGTGTGGGGGGGGGGGGCATTTTCTTCTGGTTCCTCCCCTCTCTTCAAATTATTGTCTTTAACGGTGTCCCCCCTTGTTTGAGGGAAATGTTTGAAGCTGTTGAGACAGTACGGTTACAGTTATGACACACAGAATGGAGTTACTGTACAATGTCACTCTGCGGCTCTTTTTTTTGCAGTGAAATGGCGAGTCCCTCCCCCGTGTGCACCGAGGGCATATGTTTTTTACTCGTGTGCCGGGTTTTGTTGGCAAATCAAATGCCAAAAGATAAAGGGCTATCTTTAGGGTAGACACGTAATTCTCTGAATTACGGTTATACAATCTCACAGTACCGTACAGTTGTGGATTGCAGAAAAGGTTTACAATCCTACCGTCCTTCCTTATTCTGAAGAAAACCTTCTATCTACAAGCTCTCAATGCGTTGCTCACAATGCGTCACAACGCATTGTGAGCTTGTCGATCGTCGATGTTCAGCGAAGATATTTAGTGTAGAAGGAAGAACAGAAAGGGGGCCTAGTACAGAGCCCTGGGGGACGCCGGTCAACTTAAGTATAGGGTTTACGACGTGGTTAAAGCAGTCTGTATACTTCATCATACGACGAATAGAAAAAATAGCCGGTCTGCAAGCCGTCTACAATAACATTTTTGAACATTTTGACAATTTCTGCCTATAATGACATGCCCAAAAATAGGGACGCCAGCCAGGTGTGGTTCATGTAAATTTATGTCATTCGTACGTTTATGTGACAAAACCAGAAGGTCCACAATGGAAATAAACACTTGGCCTTTATTGTGTAGTTCAGTGAGCTTACAGTGTGGTCCGGGGACCCCCAGGGGTCCTTGAGGGGGTTTCAGGGGGTCTCCAGCTAAATGATTGATAGTTAGGAACCAAAATGGACTTTGTTTCCTTCAAACTGGGGGTTTCTTGAAAGTAAAAAG
Organism: Gymnoscopelus microlampas; assembly: GCF_963454915.1. NCBI lineage: Eukaryota > Metazoa > Chordata > Actinopteri > Myctophiformes > Myctophidae > Gymnoscopelus > Gymnoscopelus microlampas. Next base: position 14,334,936 of record NC_139947.1, on the reverse strand, counting down.
TTTGAGAACCACTGGCGTAGTTTTTCCTTTCAAGAATATCCAACAAGATATGATGCCTCCTGCTAAAGGCTGGATACAGTAGCCTATATTCATCTATTTATATGCCATATATTTTTATACTATCAATAAAAAGTGTCAGTCAATCACACGGGTGCGATATGAAGAGAGAAAAGACAGAAGATTTCATATCTCTGACAACCGGCTGCGTCGTTAAGTCTTATCGCGTTGAATATCAACTGTTAACTGTGCACCGTGGCAATCTGATGTCACGATAAGTCAAAGAAAACAGGACGGATCTTGCCTTTTTAATGCGTTTTAAAAGTATAATGGTGTACTTACTTTGACGCTTAATTGCTGGCGGGAGAAAACACTACATGGCTGCCCTAATGCACCGGGTCACACCGGAGAGAGCAGATAGGGAAGCCATGGCAGCCTTCCAGCAATAACACACACGGCGAGCCAGACTGGAGACCATAAATCTGTAGCTACCACCGATTTCCAAGCACTGCAGGTGAGTATGCATGCGTGGGTGCGTGCGTGCGTGCATGTGTGGTTCTTGTGAGAATGCATGAATGCGTGTGTCTCCACATCTGTGCATGGGCGTGCGTGTGTGTTCGTCGTGTGCATTTGTGCATACACTTGTGCATGTGTGTGGTTGGTTGGTTGTTGTGGCATGCATGATGCGCGCGCGCATGTGTGTGCGTGCGTGCGTGTGTGCGTGTGTGTGTGTGTGTGTACAGTATATGTGTATTTATAAACAAAACTCCAAAGGGTAGAGCAACCCCACTTCAGAGCAACATGTATATTACACCCCTGAACATCTTGGCATGGTCTTAGGCCTGTTTATAGAGCAACACAGGCATAAGAGTATAATTAGTGAGTGAGTGATCCTGCAGGGTGTCTGACTTAAGGCTGCCATATCAAAGGAGCTGCTGTTTAGTGTTGGTGACTCAGTGTAGTGATGGGGTGACTGTGTAGACCCCCCTGTGTCTTCTCTCTCTCTCTTGCACCTGACCATGCAAACACTGCAGGTGGATTAGAATGGAACAACAGCCCTTAAGCTCACCTGTTTGTTTTACCGGCAGTGTTGTACAGTATATACAGTGCTGTAGGTAACCAGTGGTGGAAGAAGTACTCTGATTTATTTTTGCTTTAGTAAAAGTAGCAATACTGCAATATAAAAAATGCTCTGTTAAAATCTGACTTGAGTAAAAAAAAAAAGGATTGCCATTAAAATACAGTACCAAAAGTAAGACTCATTATGTAGACTGTCCTATTTAAAGCTCTACTATGTAACTTTCCTCTTTTACCCCGGATTTGAACCTGGTTTCCTGCTCAAGTCCTTTTTACAAGTGCCTGACAGTAACACAGATGATTTTGCAGTGTAGCTTGGGATCCCAGAGATAAAAGGTGGTCAGTGGGGTTCTGAGGTCTCATGCGTATATAAAACTGGGGGCTCCTTGAAATTAAAAAGGAACAATCAATGTCTTACCGCACAGTCAGTTTTCTGTCCATGGTAAATGGGCGGCTTTTTATTGCACCTTTTTCCTTTGTCCAGTGTTGTTTCATTCGCGCGCGCGCGCGCGCGCGCGCGCACGCACGCACGCACGCACGCACGCACGCACACACACACACACACACACACACACACACACACACACACACACACACACACACACACACACACACACACACACACACACACACACACACACACACACACACACACACACACACACACACACACACACACACACCCAACAACAACAACAACCTGATCATCAGGAGCAGTTAGGGGTTCAGTGTCTTGGGGAACAAACCAGGAACCTTTCAGTTCCCAAACAGCCGCTCTTGACTTCAAGGACCCCCCCCCCCCCCCCCCCCCCAACAACTCTGAGAATCTATTTGTACATTCTCAGACCTATACAGACCTGTAAAGGGTCCATTTTGTGGACCACCCTCAAAGAACCCAGAGGACCCCCACTTTGACAACCACTGCAGTAAGTTGAGATACTGGGTACAGTTTGCATGGCAAAGGGGGGAATGCCAAGGAACAGTCGCCCCCTGGGGACGAGGCCCTGCATCACACAGAGATGCTGAACCCATTCAATCCGGGAACCTGTCTTAAGATTTCTTTGGCTATTCAAAGATAGCAGATATAGAAGCTCATAGCGCGGCACCGAGTGCCGCAGTATGAGCTTGTAGATCTGCTATTTTTTTTTTGCTATCTTGAAAATGTTTGCAAATCTTTACAAATGTCTTCTAAATCCTAACAGTTTTCTGAAAAACGTATGTTGCTATATCAGTGGTTCTCAAACTTTTTCATGTCAAGGACCCCCAACATTATATGTATTTGGCTGCAGACCCCCCCCCCCCCATCTCAACATATTTTGTTCCAGGGACCCCCCAGAGGCAAAGATTTGAGTTACAAATATTGAATACATAAAAAAATATATGTATTCAAAGATTTGCACAAATTTTCACGATTTTTCCAAAAATAGCAGATCTACAAGCTCATAGGGAGCTTGTATATCTGCTATTTTTGAATAGCCCGAAGACATCTAAAAATGACACAGACGCGTTCCCGGATTGAATGGGTTTTTAAGAAAGGTAAAATGTTTGTTTGTTTTTTGATCGCTCCGTTGATAAGAATGCTTTGTTGCCACGATTTGCTTCCTGCAAACCCCACTTTGAAATAAGGAAAGGCTTGTGTGTCAGAAATGTAACAAGGTCCTAAGTTCAGTAATGACAGGTTTATCTTGAGCAAAGACAGAGACACTACATTACCTCAGAGACGTTGTGCCGAACACCCCAAAGACAGCGTCTCAACGTACACACAGAGACAGCGCTCTGTTCAAGTCCCTGAGGGGGAAATTCCATTCTAACTAATGTCCCTCTGTGTGAACAGACAGTGGATGTCAGAGAGTTATTATTGGGTCATATCATGATATATATAAATGTTTGTGTATTGCTGCTGTTGTCGGGCAGAATCTCCATATTCTAACTTTTTGTGTTTTTTTTAGTTGAAGTCATATTTTAGTCATCTGATATGTTTTAGTTTTTGTCTAGTTTTAGTCGACTAAATATCGTGAGATTATAGTCGACTAAAAACTACAGTTGATTTAGTCGACTAAAATTGGCCGTGCCTTGATGGCGTCGTAATGGTTGATTTTACACTCGGTTGCATGCTGAAAATAGCAGATCTACAAGCACACACCACGTCACAGCACGGCGCGTTGTGAGCCTGTAGATCTGCTATTTTCAGAGCGCAGCACCCGAGCGCAACCAAACTCGGCCCTCACTAACGTTTTAGTCTAGTTTTTATTTGTTGACAAAATTGTCAATATATTTAGTCTTAGTTTTAGTCATCATAGCTTAGTTTTTATTTCGTTTTTGTCAGTAAGTAGTCGACGAACATTTTACATCATAAATTTAGTTGTCAAAAGCAACATTGCAAATCGCGACGCGTTTCGAGCTTATAGATCTGCTACTTTCGATGCTTTCGAATTTGAATCCTGAAAAGTAACAGTTTTGGACATTTCCACCCGACAGAGACGATGCACTGTATGCATTTGTTACATTAATGTCAACCAGTGGTGATGGATGGGAACAAAGTACATTTACCTTGAGTGCAGTAAGTAATTGTTTTGAGTGTCTTGAGTATTTGTATTTTTTGGATACTTTAGCAGGGGGTCAACAGCAAAATTAATAAATAATAATAAATAAATTAATAATTAATAAAGCGTCACAATCATTTTAACCACTTAATCCATATTTTATACTTTGGCTATTCAAAAACAGCAGATCTACAAGCTCAGAGTGCCGCACTATGAGCTTGTACTGTTGTACTGCTATTTTTGAAAAATCTTGAAAATGTGGCAAATCTTAGAATATGTATATCTTTTAAAGCGAACATTTTTAACTAAAATCTTTGCTTCGGGAGATCCCTGGAATGGGGGGGTCCGCGGCCAAATAAATATCAATTTGGGGGTCCTTGGCATGAAAAGGTTTGAGAACCACCGACACATGCTGTATGCGTATAGCTTACATTATAGTGGAAACATTCCACAATCATGAACACATACCGGTAACATGTGCGACGAGGCTTCTATATATATAAGCTCAATCTGAGGACGCGGGCATGAAGTATTATGATGGGAAACCAGAGGAGGGCGGTTTTATTGACAGGGTACACACAGCTCAGACAAAGATAAACGTGAGTTCTGAAAGACTTATAAAGCAACAGGCTCAACACAGTCAACATGAGAATATTGACCCGTTAGAGCTGTATTGGTGCTTGACTTCAAGACCTGAAATCCAAGTTCCTGTCACTCACAACAAAGGGAACTTGTGCAGATTAATCTACCATAGGAGTGTGTGTTCATTTGCGCCACTCTGACCTTTGGAAAAAAGAAACCTTGTGTATTTTGGGAATTATGGGTTTTCTTTTCTTTTATATAAACGAGTGGTTCTCAAAGTGCGGCCTGGGGACCCCCAGGGGTCCTTAAGAGGGTTCCAGGGGGTCCCCAGCTCATTGATTGCTAGGAACCAAATGGAACCTTACATGTTTTGCAGTGGTGAGCTTGTAGATCTGCTATTTTCAAAATATTTTAATACATTTTGATACTTTTGATCTAAATTTTGATTACTGGACTTTTACTTGTAATAGAGTATTTCTACATTGTGGTATTGATACATTTACTTAAGTAAAGAATGTGAGTACTTCCACCTTTCCACCACTGCATGTTTGTAACTCTGACAGTGTACAAATGGAACCAAATGGACCCGTAAGGGTCAGTGCCCTAAAATGCATACCAAATTAAACACTATGAGAACCACTGTTATAAACCATAGCAGCAGTAACAGTGAATAATGGACACAATGCACAGCATTGGGAACTTGTCTTATGCAGTGTAGTGGTTCAGAAGTGACCACCATAGGTTTAGTGTGTGACATGCCTAAAAGAATGCCTGAGACAGATCCAGGTGCTCTCAACACATTGGACCTCTGAATTAAAAGTGAAGGGAGTGAAACGATCTTTTTGCAAATTGTAATTGCTCAGATGTACTGTACAACGCTAGTCAAGTCTAAGTCCCTCATTTCACAAGCTGTCTCAAAGCCAGTCAGGCAGGTTTGCTGTAATTACATGAAAAATGGTAAGTCCCTCCAGGGTTTTGGCCATATCTCTGTGTGTGTGTGTGTGTGTGTGTGTGTGTGTGTGTGTGTGTGTGAGAGAGAGAGAGAGAGAGAGAGAGAGTGTGAGCAAGCGAGCGAGCAGGTATGTGTGCGTGTGCGCATGTGCATGCGTGTGTATGTGTGTGTTTGTGTGAGAGAGAGACAGAGAAAAGAGAGAATGGCAGATACAGTAGGATGTCAGGTAGAAATAGGAAGACAGTCTGTGTGTGCGTGGGTACGCGTGCACGCGTGTGTGTGTGTGTGTGCATGTGTGTTTGTGTGTGTGAGCGAGACAGAGAGAAACAGAGAGTGAGTGAGCGAGCAAGTATGTGTGCATGTGCGTGTGTGTGTGTGTGTGTGTGTGCTGTGTGTGTGAGAGAGAAACAGAGAGAGAGAAAGAGAAAGAGAGAGAGAGAAGAGAGTATGGCAGATACAGTAGAATGCCATGCAGAAATAGTCTGTGTGTGCATGTGTGTGTACACTTATGCGTGTGTACGTGTGCGTGTGCGAGTGCATGTGTGTGTGTGTGTGTGTGTCCTGCGAGGAGGAGTGTATTTTCTTAGCATGTGAATGAACACGCACACGGCCAACAACACTTCATTTTACAATTCGTCTGCTGGATGCCAGCGCGTGTGGAAAGATGTCAACAAGTTTTAATCTGTTTATGACTCTGTAATGACACGGCCTGTCAGCTTCTGTGCGAGAGAACTCAACCTGCCACATGCACAGTAGCACGACGGGCCCTGAGCCGTCCCTATCAATATCACACATTTGTAATTCATCTGTGTCAGTGGTTCTCAACCCTTTTTCATGTCAAGGACCCCCGAGTCAATATGTAGTGGGTCACGGGCCCCCCTATCTGAAAATATGTTGTGCTAGCAGGGACCCCCATACAAGATTTGTGTTGTTAAATTGTTTTCTCAAATTCTTTTTTACGATTTTTGGGAAAACAGCAGATGTTATGACTATAGGACTGACAGATCTACAAGCTCACAAACCGTGACAACTGAGATTGTAGGTCGTCTCTTTTCAAATAGCCGATATAGGGTCAAAGTGGCTAAACATTTTTAATGCTATATTAAAGGGATAGTTCACCCAAAAAATATCATTTTTTCTATACATTTTCTTGCATTCCTAAGCCAATAGTGACTAATCGATAGAAAAAAAGTCATTTGGGGGGTGAGCTATCCCTTTAACCAACCGTCCCTGGTCTCCACTTCGAGAACCACAGAGCCATTATTATGATACAAAACTGTTGATACCGTTTAAAAAGAGCGCGTCTGTGTATGTATGTGTGTGAAACTCTAAACGCCACCCGACACCTTCACGCTTTATTCCGTGGTGTCTTTCATGATTTGTGTTAAATTGTGAGATTCCGGCTTAAATCCAGGTAATCAATCAATCCCTTTCAGAAGGAGGCCTTGGGCAACATAATTCAGGAAAATCCCTGCTATTTGAGAACCAAGGGGAAAGAAGATAGAGACACTGAAGATGACCTAGATGAGCATGAACATGAATTTTGTTGTTGCTTTTAATCCATTCAAATCGGGAACGCATCTGTGTCATTTTAGGATTCCTTTGGCTATTCAAAAATAGCAGATCTACAAGCTCATAGCGCGGCACCGAGTGCCGCGCTATGAGCTTGTAGATCTGCTATTTTTGAAAAATCTTGACAATTTGTGCAAATATTTGAATGTGTACATTTTTTTAAAGCGACATTTTTTTACTCCTTGACATGGAAAAAGTTGGAGCACCACTGATATAGCAACCAAACAACAAAAAGTATATTGCCGCGGACCTCCATCTCAAAATATTTTGTTCCAGGGACCCCCCAGAAGCAAAGATTTGAGTTAAAATGTTCGCTTTAAAAGAATATCAATCAAAGATTTGCAAAAAAAACATAATTTTCAAAAAATAGCAGATCTACAAGCTTGTATATCTGCTATTTTTGAATAGCCAAAGCATAAAATAATGCTTTTTTAGCTCAAATCTAAAATGACAACAGACGCTTTTCCTGGTCTCAATGGATTAATTCACCGTTTGTTGCACGTATTGCAAACGTACAACACAAAGTACACAATTCACGTCAGGCTAATACGTCAATCCCCCGATGCCCGGACAGATAGTTGCTGGCGTGGGATTTGCTGAAGATGAAGGTGAGAATGGAATATGTCTGGATCTCCCACAAGCAGCAGCAGTGTGCCAGACGCTTCCGTATCAACACCTCTCTTATCGCTGGAGATCCTCATCCTGCCAACTATGACAGTAATTCCATCAGAGACAGAGGGCCACACTGACAGAGGGATCATCCCAGAGAGCCATCACACTGCAACGGGGCTCTGCTTCACTCCTCTATCGCACTGGTTCTCAACCTGTGGTCCGGGGACCACCGGTGGTCCTTGAGGGGGTTCCAGGGGGTCCCCAGGCAAATTAATAGTTAGGAACCAAATTGTGTCTGTAACTCTGAGAGTCTCAGAGTTAAATGAACACTGATGATGATGATACAGTGTAGATTGAGTCCCTGGCATATCTTTTGAAATGAGGGTCTGTGGGCTAGGCAATTTGGGGGTCCTTGGCGCGAAAAGGGTTGAAAACCGCTGTTCAGATGATTTGCTTAATGTGCAACATTGTTTTCTCACTGGACAGTAAACAAACCAACATTAAGTATAAGTGTTATCTAAGGTGACAATTTAAGTGACCTTTTTAATACTCCAAAAGTAATCAAACAACTATAAATAATTGTCAAACATTGGCCAAATTGTGAAATATTACCAGAGAGAGGTTTTAAAAAACAAAATAGCCGATCTACATGCTCAAAACGCCTCACAATTTGTATCCAAGTCAAACAAAATGTAATGCCTCAACTCCCACTTACAAGTCCTTGTTACTGGGGTTCCCCAGTTCAAATAGGATTCTTTTGGGGGGGGTCACGGCCTGAAAGGTTTTGTAGAAGTACTGCTCTATACGCCAGCCTTTCCCAACCCATGGGCCATGGCCTACTAGTGGGCCGTGAGGATATTGCAAGTGAGACCCCCCCCAAAACTATTTGACAATGTAAAAAAAAGAAAGAAAGAAGCCATGGTATTTGTTCTTTAAAAAATAGATACTTCATTCTTCTAATTCCTTGTGATACTGATGAACAGGAACTTTAAAGTGTACTACGTTAGCTCCATCGATCCAAGCCGGAAAACACAATCGATCGGTTGATCACTAAAATAAACATGCATCTGACAATACACGCGGCCCACCCAACTGACCAATCAACACTGCCGTGTTAAGCGGTCAGAAGTGGGTGGGCCGCAAAAAAACACTCGAGATCGTCAAGTGGCGGTCCCCTGATCCAGAAAAGGTCGAAGATCACTGCTCTAACACAGTAAAATCATAAGCGTTATTATTAACACAACCCTCCCATGGCCTGTGTTAATGCTCAGGATTGTACTGTGTGTGCATTTACGGGGTTTCTCTTTTTTTTCCTTCCTTTTTGGCACGGCGCTCTCAGAGGATCCTCCTTGGGGTTGCAAAGTACTGTCTGCAAATGTTTGGACTCCCAGAATTTATGCATTCAATAAAAAAAAAAGAAGAAGAGCAGCACATTCCTGCAGCGCTCTGTGCCAACCTGCATCACTTTATTTGCACAAAGAGAAAAGCCTCGTTCCACGCCGAGGAGAACGGCAACACAACGGGGCCAGCCGTGGTGGCAGGCTTAACCCTTTGAGACCGGGAACGCGTCTGTGTCATTTTAAGATTTCTTTGGCTATTCAAAAATAGCAGATATACAAGCTCATAGCGCGGCACCGAGTGCCGCACTATGAGCTTGTAGATCTGCTACTTTTGAAAAATCGTGAACATTTTGTGCAAATCTTTGATTTTTCTTTTTTTTTTTAAGCGAACATTTTTAACTCTGTTACAACTTCTGGGGGTCCCTGGAACAAAATGTTTTTCGGTTGGGGGTCCACGGCCAAATACATACCATTTTGGGTGGTCCTTGACATGAAAGAGTTTGAGAACCACTGATATTATAGCAACATACGTTTTTTCAAAAAACTGTTGGAGATTTAGAAGACATTAGTAGAACCCCCAGAAGCAAAGATTTGAGTTACAAATGTTTGCTTTCAAAAATGTATATACAAAGATTTGCGCACATTTTCCGGATTTTTCCCAAAAAATAGCAGGTCTACAAGCTCATAGTGCGGCACTCGGTGCCGCGCTATGAGCTTGTATATCTGCTATTTTTGAATAGTAGAAAAAATGTAAATGGCACAGATGCATTCCCGGTCTAAAAGGGTTAATCCACCTATATTAACACCAAGGCATGAAGGCAGCGATTTAACCTCACATCTTACAGATACTTGTGGGTAAAGGCAAAGGTAACAACATCAACACGCCCCAGTGACTGCTTCTTGGCTCTGGGTAAACAGAAGTGTCTTACCCTAACAAAAACTTTACTCTGATTATGCAAACAGATCTGACAGCGCGCTGCAGACCTTGATCAGCTCGTCACATCACGGCTCGACGTGTGGAGCAATGAGGTTTGACCACAACCCAGGTCTCTCTGGGTGCTGGGAAGATACGTACTGTACTGTTACTGTAAGTAGGACCACACATTGTTATATTGCAACATACATAACCATACTAAAATGTTATGAATTATTTGACTATTCAATTTAATATAGCATAATACATTATACCGGTACAGAGGCAAATACTGTACCTTAAAAATATTTTAACCACTTTCAACCTGATGTCCAAATTTTTGGACATTATTATAGACAAGCATTTTATTCATTCATGTTAAAACATCTTCACAAATGTTAAAACTGTGAAAATGCTCATCTCCAAGACCATTGGTGTGCCTTGGGCCCAAAAGGTTTGAAAACCAGTGACAAGCTTGCTCACACGTGATGTGAAGCGACGCGTTGTGAACTTGTAGACAACGTCTACTCTCTCTTTTGTGTCTTGAGGTAAAACGTTTGGGAACCACGTGAACTAGGCTACTTAATGTGACCTGTTATTTGGCCCTAGGGCACTATACAGTATGTGAGATAAAATTAACATGGGTTGGGTTTTGCTCCTACAACATTGCAATATACGTCATTTTGTTTAGTCTATTCATCATTATTTGTCCTCTTCTCACTCATGAAATACCAGTGTTACAAAGTTTGTTTAAGGCATACCTGTTGTCATGCGCAAGTCATAACTTCACAGAATGCGGTGATTCCTGCCTGTTCTTGTGCGCTGGAACATCTTTAATCATATAAGAGGCCTTGATTTGGAACCAGATTGCATTGATACACCGCGGTTTCAAACCTACTAATGGTGTAGGCCTGTTTAAAATGAGGCAACGTCACAGACTAAAGAGGCCCCTGGATCATGAAACAAATGGAATCATTTTTAGAACTCTTAAGCCTGACTTCACAGTAAAAATGTAAATTGGCTAGCATAGAGCTTAAACCAACATACTGCAGACATGGAATTAGGAATGTTCTACTTCTATTTTTGGGAGATGTTTAATCTCTCAAGACAGCAGAATCTGCCAGCTTGTTGTTAGTGGGAATAAACACAGACGCACCCGGGAGGAAGTGGACTAAGAAAGGGGAGGGGCCAAACCGAGTTCCTGTTTGTACACAAAAAAAGGAGGTGGTGACCCCAGAGGCAAAAAAACGCGCTTTGCTCAAGGACACAATGATTTTAGGTTTGTGAGGTGAACAGTCAATCTGACTGTCCACCCAGCCAACCAGATGGCATCGTGTCAACTATGAGGTTTATTTCTGTATTTGATTTCACGAACATATTAATCCCATAGGGGAAATGATATGCTTTTTTAACTTCACCCAACTGATGGCTGCTCAGATGGCTATGATGAGCATTTAGGGGTGGGGTCAAGTGTCTTGCTCAGGGACACTTCGACACTTCGACACGGGCTGGGAGGCGAACCGGTGACCTTCCGATTACCAGACAGCCATTTTACCGCCGCTCCGTACTGCATGTATTGTATGTATAGAAACCTCAATTAGAACCCTCAATTTCTTTATTATCTATACTTTTTGAAATGTCATTGCAATAATATCTTTGGAATGCCCAATAGTATACCTTCCTTCGCCACGCTGAGCTGCAGCACAGCACGCTACAGCAGTGGTTCTCAAACATTTTCATGTCAAGGACCCCCAATATGTACTTGGCCGCGGACCACCATCTGAAAATATTTTGTGCCAGGGAAGATTTTTTTTTTAAATAGCCAATGTATATCGGGCTCAAGTGGTTAAACTGAATTGAATGCAAAATTAACTAATTTTGCTGGGAACCCCCTGGTACCCCCCCAAGGACCCCTGGGGGTCCCCGGACCCCACATTGAGAACCGATGCGCTACAGCACAGTTCACATCTTTATGCAACCCAGTGGAGACTGGGTTGCTTTATGACGATTGCACCTCGAACAGGGGAAAAAATGTCTTTTGTAATAACAAACACTTGAAGCCAGCTCATTACTTTGTGTGACATTGTTTCGTCCAAGACAAGCCTCAACGCTTCATCATTATACAACCCTACCTTAGCTATGGCTCACACACAGAAAATGTATTACCCTGGGAGTCAAATCCACTTAGAGAAGACAGTATGCATTCCATAGCTAGTTTGTTACTTTGGGCCTGTGTGAGAGAGAGCCAAGGAGTTTGGAATGCCTCTTGGACCAGCTGAGAGAGATGTGAGGAATGAATGAATGCGGCCCTTCTGCAGTTGTGTAGATCTCTTTAGACCATTGCTTCTCAAAGTGGGGTCCGGGGACCCCCAGGGGTCCTTGGGGGGGGGTACCAGGGGGTCCCCAGCAAAATGAGTTAATATAGCGTCACAATAATTTGAACCACTTTTACTTTTTGTACTTTGGCTATTCAAAAATAGCAGATCTACAAGCTCATAGCGCGGCACCGAGTGCCGCGCTATGAGCTTGTAGATCTGCTATTTTTGAAAAATCGAGAACATTTGTGCAAACCTTTGAATATATATATTTTTAAAGCGAACATTTGTAACTCAAATCTTTGCTTCTGGGGGTGCCTGGAACAAAACATTTTGAGATGGGGGTCCGCGGCCAAATACATATCATTTTGGGGGTCCTTGACATGAAAAAGTTTGAGAACCACTGCTGTAGACGGCTGTGGATGGATCATTGCTGCAGGACGTCACAAAAAAACACATCTATTTGACCCCAAAAAAAAGGTACAAAAAGACAAACCAAACGTCCACTAGAAACAGAAGAAATATCTCGAAAACAAACTCCCAAATGTTGAAAGGTGCTGTAATTGATATTTTTGGTTAAACCAAAAATGTTTTGGTTAAAAGGTTAAAGCTCTAGATTCGGCATCTCCATATGGCCAAAATAGGAACATACTGTAGAACAGAAAGACAGATACAGAGATTTGTGAATGTATTGATATTTTATGGACAACCGCCTGTCTCATCACTCGCCCGGTCTTCGGAGACACACATGGCAAGTTTGAAGTCGATTGGTCAACCGATACTCAAAATACACAGACAGACAGACAGACAGACAGACAGACAGACAGACAGACAGACACACACACACACACACACACACACAGATTTTGTGTGTTTATAGTAGAATGTTCAAGTGTGCATGAGCTAAACTGTGAGAAGCCATGCATCAGACAGTATGTGCACTATACAATATGCATGGTGTAGCGCACATATATATGGTGCATAAAAAAATGCACAATATTGTCAATATTTTTTTTTACATTTAATGGTGATAACCCATGTGATATGGGAGAGAACAACTGAGTGCTTGGCTGTGGAACGGGGTCACCTCAGGAGGGGCCCCCCCCAGGGCCCCTGCAGGTGGCATAACTCACACACAAGACGAGTGTGAATGAGTGAAACACGGCTTTTGTGACAGAGCGGCGGTGGATTTCGTCTTTCATTTACCCGATGTCTTTTTTGTAGTCTGCTTTGGTGTTTGATTTAAGGCTTGTAGGATAAAACAAATCAAGGCCGTTTCAGAGCCCCATAAACTCCAATTAACTTCTGCAAACTCATCATGGGATCTTTTGAAATCTTTTTTTTTTTTTTTTTTTGAGTCATCAAGCCTCTCCTGTGGAAACAAGTCTGGGAGATAACATACAGGAAGCTCCTATTAGAGGCAATGAGGCAGAGTGGAAGAGAAACACTGAAAACACAGCCCTGCAGCTAAAAAACCTGCACATCGGCTCTGTCGGGTGGAAACCTTGTATGTCCAAAACCATACCTTTTTTTTGACATTTTAAAAACATCAAATAGTGAAAATAGCAGATCTACTAGCTCACAACGCGTCGTGGTGTGCTTGTAGATCTGCTTTTTTTTGTGTGACACTCTTGTAGTGATGAACTAGGCATTGATTTATGAAAGAATCGCAAAGCGTTGAAATGTGGAGATACATGGTTTCTGCCGGACAGCGATGACATGTAAAGGACTGGGGGGGGGGGGGTCTGAAACCAGATGAAGATACGCAGTGGTGGAAAGTAACTAAGTACATTTACTCAAGTATGCTGTACAGTAGCCTAGTTAAATACACTTTTGAGGTACATTTTTACGTTAAAACTTCTACTCCACTATATCTCAGAGGCAAATGCTGTGGTAGGCTACTTTTTAACACCACAACGAGTATGTGACAGCTTTAGTTACTAGATACTTTGCAGATTTAGATTATTAATACAAAACACACGCCCTATACGTTGGCTATTTGACAATAGCCAATCTGGAAGGTCACAACGCGTTGAGCTTGTTGATCTGCTCATTTATTTTCTTCCTTTTTGAGGGAATTTTGACACATTTGGAAACAAAAATATCACTTAGCACCATAGCACTTTTTCTAGTGAGGGTGTCTGATGTTGCGAGACCCGAAACACTCAGTGAAGCCAGGATACATCACTGATGATGTGTCTATGGCCAAAGACAATAGGAAACCAAGACAGGCCGTCTTCCATTGATTTCCTGTATCTGTGTGATGTAGGTACGAGCTTGTAGATCTGCTATTCTTTTTCTAAATCATCATCACCTCAAATCAAAAATATTTTCTATATAAAAGAAAATGTTGCAACAAAGACTGTCTTCCAGGCTGCATGATCTCTACCTCCCTAGTGTCTTTGTACCCAGTGTCAAGCATTCCATCCCTTTTTTCTTTCATCTACCAGGGTTCTGGGTTGTGGGTAGCAGGGACCCCCCTGGGCGGGCGCCTAAAGATCACAGGGGAGGCGGGAGACCGTGTCTTTTTTGAGGTAGTCACGTTTTTTTTACATGTTGCACAAAATGATAACTAATTTTCCTAATCATTATAGCTAACTCCCACATGTAATGCATGTAACATCATGATGAAGTACAGTAGCTGTTCAATTTAACCAAATGAAAACTAGCATCCCTATTCTGGTCATAATATACGAAATTGTGCTATTTTCGCCAAAGTTTCGCCTATTTTTGCAATTTCTAAAAACAGGCAAACATTTGGCAAAAATAGGAGATCTACAATCTCACAGGCATTGTCGCAATGTGATGCGTTCTGCTAAAGTCTTCCCTACAATAAGGATGCAGGGCTTTAAGTGGTTAAATAAAACTACTGTTTAGGGGGCCCGGTGACGCAGTCGGTAGCTCTGTCGCCTCACAGCTAGAAGGTCCTGGGTTCGATTCCCGCCGGGCATGCTGTGGGCGCTGGGGGGGCGTGTTCTCTCCTCCGCGTCATCAGTGCCCATACCCTAGGTGGGGTTGCCGAAAGGGCCTTTCTGTGAGGAGTTAGCATGTTCTCCCCGTGTCCCCTATACCCTCACAAAAACATGCAGTAATCCTGGTCTCTATACTGCCTCCCCCTGGTCAGCACGGGCGCCTGATGGAGGGGAAAGGAACTGGTTGAAATAACGTGTTCCTTCCACTACGTCCTACTGGGGAAACTCCCCCCCGTCGGGTGATAAGAAGGCTTGTTAGCTCTCATGCATTGAAGGAGGCATGCGCTCGGCTCTGAGCTCTCCCTAGGTTGGCAGAGGGAGTGTAGGCTAGTGCCCAGGATTACTTAGACAATTGGCACTGGGTGGGAAAAAAATGGGTTTACAAAATCGTGGGATAAAAATGTAAGGAATAAAACTAAAACTACTGTTTATGTCAACACCTTGAACGTGAACACAACGAAAGACAGTTATTTCCCTGTCCCTGAGTCATGCCATTACTACCATGTCTTGACAGTTATTTCACCAGTCCTACAACGTTGAGGCACCTCAGGCGTGAGGTGTGTGAATATCCTTTTAGTACAATAAAATACAGCATTGTGACTATGAGAGGAATTGGATGAGTGTAATAATAGCATTGCAACGATAACGGTTTTGGACATACAAGGTTTCCGCCCGACTACAGGCATATATGAGACACCCAGCAGGGTGTCCATGTCCCGACTCCTGCACTGAAAATATCAGATCTACAAACTACATGAGCTTGTAGACCAGTAGTTCTCAAAACCAGTGGTGTAAAGTAACTAAGTACACTTAAGTACAATTTTGAGGTATTTTTTTTACTTTACTGGAGTATTTCCAATTTTCAGTATTTTTACTTCTACTCCACTATACATCTCAGAGGCAAATATTATACTTTTACTCCACTACAATTATTTAAAAACTTTAGTTACTAGTTACTTTGTAGATTTTGATTATTATTACAAAACATACATTAACCACTTCAGCCCTATATACATTTCGGCTAATTGAAAATAGCCGATCTACAAGCTCACAATGCGTTGCAATGCGTATTGTGCTCACGTATTGTGAGCCTGTAGATCTGCTATTTTCAAAGGATGTTATACATTTGGAAACTTGTGAAATGGAAAACAATTCCTATTTATTTCAATTGTGAAATATGCACATAGTGCATAATGAGTACTTTCACTTTTGGTACTTAAGTATATTTTGATACCAATACTTTTGTACTTTTACTCAAGTAAATTTTGAATACTGGTACTTTTACTTGTAAGTGTAAGTTTTTCTACATTGCAGTATTGATCTGTTACTTAATAAATTAATTGACACTGTGCCAATAAGGACCCCCTGGAACCCCGGACCCCATTTTGAGAACCAGAGTTGTAGACAGTACTGTATGACTGTATATCTAAATCAGGCATTAGTGTTCTGTTCACCTCTCCACTACAAAAACATGTTTGGTGCAAAACGCAGGCGAAGGCCTCGGGGTGAGCTGACAGTACATAGCACATTCCTTTCTGCCTGATTTAAAAGCAATGTCTGATCTTCTTTTTTTTTTGGTATGAATTAACTTGATCAGAGATGAGCAGGAGGTATCCATGATCAAATAGAAATTCACCATAAAAAGATATATAAAAAAAAAGGAACCCTGCTATATCTATATATGACCATAAAAAGGCCCAGGCTCATTCTTATAAGTCTGCTGTACTTTACATTCCTTCTTTTCTGTAATGGTTAGAGGTGTGTGTAATATGATGTCATACATATATATATGCAGAAGTACTCCACAATGTAGAAATACGCTGCTTGTATAAAAGTCATATATATATATACAAAAATTGTACTTGAGTAAAAGTACGAAAGTATTGGCATCACAATGTAGTTAAAGTAGTCATTGTGCAGAGTGTCCCAACCTAACTCTAAAAAAAAACTTTTATTTAGCCATAAAACAACAATTCCTCTTGTGAGGACCAGGAAAATTGTCTATTTCTCAAATTCTACTAGCGCGCACGCACGCACGCACGCACGCACGCACACGCACACACACACACACACACACACACACACACACACACACACACACACACACACACACACACACACACACACACACACACACACACACACACACACACACACACACACACACACACACACACAGCGAGGGAGAGCTCTGAGCCAGCTGTCTCCATGGAGATGAGGAAGGTCTTGTACCGTGGCCAGAGAACTAAAGATGGATATCTCCTCTAGAATCCTGAAAACGCATGATTGTGCTGCGATTCAAATGCATCGCAATGAACCAGAGATGTTCAGTCAAAGAGCTCATAGGAATGCTTGATCCCTCTCCCACTGTACAGCTCACAGACCATGGCATCTGTTTGCAGCTACTATGGCTGCTCACTTCATTATCTCTGTCTGCCAGGCCGGAACGGCCAGCCAGTGGTGGGAATTATGTTTTCACCCCTGTCCGTGTGTCTGTGAGCAGCTAATCTTGTATGGGCACCGCTGCACCGATCTACGCGCAACATTGCACGCACACTCCCAGTAGACCAAAGGAAGAACCAGTGTTGATTTCGTCGACTAAAACTATGACGTAAAATGTTCGTCGACTACCTTTTTTCACTGACGAAAACGAAATAAAAACTAAATAGAAACTAAGCTAGACGACTAAAACTATGACTAAATATATTGACAATTTCGTCAACAAATAAAAACTGGACTAAAATGCTAGTGAGGGACTAGTGGAGAAGAGATCCAGTAGAACTAAAAGACATTTTATGTTTGGTTGCGCTCGGGTGTTGTGATCTGAAAATAGCAGATCTACAAGCTCACAACGCGTCGCGCTGCGACGCGTTGTGAGCTTGTAGATCGGCTATTTTCAGCATGCAAACAAGTGTAAAATCAGCCAATACGACGCCATCAAGGCACCGCCAAAATACATTTTAGTCGACTAAATCAACTGCAGATTTAGTCGAAAACATTTCAGATGACTAAAATATGACTAAAACTAAATGGAATTTGATTCAAAAGACTATATGACTAAAACTAAATTTGCTGTCAAAATGTCAAAAACACTGGGAAGAAGCTCCACCACAAATGATTTAAATTTGATACCGTTTGCCTGTAATTGCCTGCATAAATTTGTGGGCGGGGCTTCTTCTTTTTTCTTTTCTTTTTTAACAAAGAAACGCCATATCTCATGAACACAATATCCAATACCCAAATTGGAATCGCATGTTGAGGGGCCTCCATCCACAAGTTTCCTATAGGGCGTTGTGGGCATCACTTCCTGTCGATTTGATCACTGATATACCTGATCAAATCGACAGGAAGTGATGCCCACAACGCCCTAGGAAACTTGTGGATGGAGCGCACCTTCAAAATCTATTTCACTTCTACCCAAAGGGGGGGGGGGGGGGACAAACGCGAACAGTTTCACCGTCTGTCATACAAACTCTACTGCAGGGGTCTTCAACGTTTTCAGGCCAAGGACCCCCTAGCTGAGAGAGAGATGAAGCATGGAACTGATGATTTTAATGGTAGATAGGGGCAGGTATAAATGAAGATTTATCTTCATCCTGCTCCTTTTCATTTATGGAATATGTAAAAAGTAAAATAAATGAATGAATTAATGTGATCTTGTAAACCATAATGAAATAAATAAATAAATGAAATGAAAAATGAAAAATATATATCTGCCTGACACTTTTTTGTATTTTAGACAAAAATTGTACGCATGCAGGTATTTTACTATAGTATATGAAAGTTATTGAAAAAGGCAGACGCGATTGGTCTAGTCAAGCTCTTCCAGCTCATTTGTGTTGGTTCTAATTTCAAAACCAGAGGAATAAACCTGAAGGAGTCTCGATGAACCTGTGCTTACAATAGGGTCTGTCTGTCAGAACCATGGTGGCAACATGTTCCTATTTACTTTGGCTTGGAGCTTATCTTACGTACTTCCACCATATTTGAGTTACACACTGTTTGGGGAGAAGTCATAATTCTGGGTGGCCTCAGAAGATCTCTTGACAATCAATGGCTGGCATATACAGTATACAACTGGTTGTGTTTCAAGCGCATAGTGTTTGAAGTGGCAGTGCTAGGAAACATGTTTTGTTTATTATCTTACGGCAAGTTCTGTCTTTTCAAATTAAGTGACCTATGTTGTTGTGGGAGGAGGTGAAGTCACTGAAGTCAGTCGTGGAAAAAGTACTTAAAATGATTTGCTTAAGTAAAAGTATCAATACTGCAATGTGGATCTCTGTTGCAAGTGAAAGTCCGGAATTCAAAGTGTACTTAAAGTACATAAGTATTGGTATCAAAACATACTTAAAGTACCAAAAGTAAAAGTACTAAAATGTTTGAAAATAGCAGATCTACAAGCTCACAACG
The DNA here is from genome assembly GCF_963454915.1 of Gymnoscopelus microlampas. NCBI lineage: Eukaryota > Metazoa > Chordata > Actinopteri > Myctophiformes > Myctophidae > Gymnoscopelus > Gymnoscopelus microlampas. The sequence continues at coordinate 14,315,651 of NC_139947.1, read as the reverse complement.
CGTCGCCATGCGACGCGTTGTGAGCTTGTAGATCTGCTATTTTCAAATGGCCTACGTATAAAATAGGGCTAAAGTGGTTAAAGTGTGTTTTATAATGTAATCATTCATATCTGCAAAGTAACTAGTAACTAAAGTTTTCAAATAATTGTAGTGGAGTAAAAAGTATAACATTTGCCTCTGAGGTGTAATGGAGTAGGAGTAAAAAGTATAGACAATTGGAAATACTCCAGTAAAAGTAAAAGTACCTCAAAATTGTACTTATAAGTACAGTACTTGAGTAAATGTACTTAGTTACTTTACACCCACTGGGTGAAGTCATGTCAGGAGGATTGAATTGGGGCTGGGTGTTTTTTTTCCCCTTTTTTTTTGTTTTTACCTGACTGAGAGTGAGAAATGTCAACCTCTGACACAGGAAGCTCTCCTCGGTCTCACCGATGAAATATTGCAGTCTGTCTGTCATCTTGTTGTAAGGCCCATACTTAACCCCGTGGCTGCTGAGTTACGTCCCAATCGCCGTGACGACAAGGGCGTCACGTGGTTCAATTCCCTCCCGTCCGCTACACACACGCTCATTAACCCATTAAGACCTGAGGCCGATTCTACAAATGCCTTCTGAATCAGTAATTCTCAAACCTTTTCGTGTCAAGGACCCCCAACGTGATATGTATTTGGCCGTGGATCCCCTTCTGAAAATGCTTTGTGCCAGGGACCCCCCAGAAGAGAAGATTTGTGTAAAAAAATAAATATATATATATATTAAAAAAAAAAAAAAATCTAAAATAGCAGATGTACGAAGTGGTGCGCTGTGAGCTTGTATATCTGCTAATTTTGAATAGCCAACACTAGCATCTAAAATGACACTGATGCTTTCCCGGTTAACGTTCCTCTTTTCACACAGCCAGCCAACCTCTTCAATGGTGCAAGAAGTTTATTTTAAACATTTTTTTTTACACAGATTGTATTTACTTAAAAGGTAGGGTAAGTGATTTACTTTGGTTAAAATAAGTGTTAAATAGCTCTATATTCTGATAGTACTCATTGCTATAGACATAGAGTGTTTGTTCAGTAAAAGGAGTCTCCATGTCTCTAGCTCTTTATTAAACAGAAAATGCATTTTCAGTGCTCTCTGCTGATTGGCTAACATGTTTTCACCTACCTGAAAATGTACTATATTCTGTTTACTAAAGAGCTGGAGACCCCTGTGAACAAACAAACACTCTGTAGCAATGATTACTATCAGAATATAGTACTTTAACCTTTTTAACAAAAATAAATAAAAAAACAAAATATATCACTTACCCTACCTTGAAGTAAATATCTAAACAAATATATATAAAATAAATACTCTGTTACAATCTGTTCAAAAGTTTACTTGAGCAAAAGTACAAAAATATTGGAATCAAAATATAGACCAATTATTTGTTTACCAACATTGAGACTGGATGCACATGTGATTGTTTCATGCAATCAATTCTCAACCTGTTGTTTCGGGGTGCGCTGGTTTCAGCACACCCCAACCCCCTCTTGTGTGTTGGCTGGTGAGGCGCGTCCTAGCGAGACCTGACAGAATGGGTTCCATTGCGCGCATACTGGTTGCACGCATACTGGTTCTTATCAGTGTGACGTCGTCTGTTAAGGGGTCTATACTAGTTCTAACAAACACTTTTAGTGCAACTAGGTTAATGATGACGGGGGGGCAGGTGATCAGTAATCAGGGCGGGGTAGACAGTCACACAGGCGGGAAACACACAAGGGCAGAACGTTAGAGATAAGGAGGTTATAGTTTGGTCCAAAATAAAACAGGAAGCGATGGATGATATGAAACAGAAAAGCATTAACCTGGTGAGCTGGGCAGGACAATACAGAGATAAGTGGAAAGAGTATAGTCTGATCAGGGCTTTGAGATGTCACTTTAAAATACCCTCTTAGATTCGGTGCATTGTATTGCATTATCTTTTGGATAACTAAAATGTATGCCCTGAGGCCACAGTGGCCTTGATGCCCCACCCAAACAAGCCCAGAGTCCAAGCTGGTGTCATTGCTTTCTCCTCTGCCTCTTTCTAGTCTAGGTTTTTAGACACCAGTGTCATTTACTGAAATTCTGAATAGGCTCTATTCACAGCAGCCATATTATGAAGAAATTCACAGGTGTTACCAATGATACTAATGAAGGCTCTGTTCCATTCTGGTCAAACAGAGTCAGGGTGCTGATATTGTGCATGTTGGCTCACTGGAAACACTCTGCTACATCAGTTGTTCTAAAGTTTGGGTCCAGGGACCCTCATGGGCTTCCAAATGGCCCCTTACGGGTGTGTAACTCTGAGAGTGTACAAATGGAACCAAATGGACCCGTAAGGGTCCATTTGGTTCCATTTGTACACTCTCAGAGTTATGGGGTCGTGGAAACCACTGTGCTACACTAAATGGAACAGAGCCTTCATTAGTATCATTGGTAACACCTGTGAAGGAAGTGATAATATGGCTGCTGTGCATAGAGCCTATTATTAAATCCCCTTTACTCCCCATCTCCAAATGAGCCCAGTGACCCTGATTAGTCCAGTGCTGAGCATGTATAGTATGAACTTTGGACTCAGGAGTTTGTAGAAATAATATTTGTAATTTCGTAAATACCAATAATTATTTTGTGGAATAAACGGCTTTTTCAATTATTTATTTCACTGATAGTCATACTATGTATTCAAAATAAAGTCCTCCCTATTATTATTATTATTCCTGCAGAACGCCTTGCTGCACTATCATTTGGCCTTTTTGCCCTCAAACAATAGACAACACAAAAGGCCAAGTGGCTTGATGTTACATTGCTTTACCACAGACACATACTGGCAACTGCTGGGTTTACGAGTCTTACTACATTTTTCTCACACAATTTCAAAGCATTTGAAACAGTAAAAACATAGGCTATATGAGTTAATTAAATGCTTTTTAGCGTGCGGACACAGAGGCGAAGCTAAGAGTTCAGCACCACGGATAGCGATCATGCCATTTTGGAACCCACTTCAACCAATTTTGTTGGACCGGTCAACTTCCCATAACTCCACTGCACAACATTTGTCTGTGTGTATTTTATATAAGTACCTGGAGGCAAAACCTTGTTCTTTTTGTTGTATAACTATTACTGTATCATAACATAAGCGAGTTACAATTATTTGGATTGTGGATGGACTTGAATAGATTCTCTCTCTCTCTCTCTCTCTCTCTCTCTCTCTCTCTCTCTCTCTCTCTCTCTCTCTCTCTCTCTCTCTCTCTCTCTCTCTCTCTCTCTCTCTCTCTCTCTCTCTCTCTCTCTCTCTCTCTCTCTCTCTCTCTCTCTCTCTCTCTCTCTCTCTCTCTCTCTAAGGTGTGGCATATCAGACACGGGAACATCATGTGTACGTGTATTATAACACATTAACCGCCTGACTGGTGCATATGAGCAGTCCTATCATTTCCCCGTGGGTGCGTTGGCATTCAGCACGGGTGCTCGGGCCCTGAAGCACCCATGGAATAGGCGCCTGGGATAAAGAAGACAACCTGCTTTGGTCTTGTCCCCCTGCTATAGAGCCCATTAGACCAATCACAGTGAAGCACACAGCTCAGCTGACACTGCTATGCCAAATACAGCTCATCTCACCCGGCTATAGTCTCACGTTTAACACATTAGCAAATCATTGCTGCCTCGTTCACAAACTACATAGGACACAGGGTTGGTAACTTGTTATCCATAGCTACAGACAGTGGTGGAAAAAGCACTCCATTTTTTTTTACTTCAGTAAAAGTACCATGGTTAATGTATGTTTTGTGGTAATAATCTAAATCTGCAAAGTAACTAGTAACTAAAGCTGTCAAATAATTGTAGTGGAGTAAAAGTACAATATTTGCCTCTGAGATGTAGTGGAGTAGAAGTAAAAGTATTGAAAATGGGTATACTCCAGTATACCCATATAAGTAAAAATTCCTCAAAAGCGTACTTAAGTACAGTACTTGAGTACATGTATTTAGTTACTTTACTCCACTGGCTTCAGATTGTACAGGGAAACCACACTTTTATTCTTAATAGAATAAAAACAAAGAAGTGAATAAACTATGTTTGGAGTCACGCAGTCAAATGCGCACACACACACACACACACACACGCATGCACAAGCGCATGCATGCACGGATTGCACGCACGCACACACACACACACACACACACACACACCAAAGGCAATTATTATTGTTCATGACACCTCTTAGTTCTGCTGCTGCCACGTTAAGCAGTCTTTGCTGTTGAACCCAGGCCTATCCATAACATTTACACTTCAATAGATCTCTATACCACAGCCATAACTGAGAGAGAAGTGGCACGCAACCTGCCCTGTGCTGTCACCATTGATGAGCCTTCATACCTGAAGGAAAACAACTACTAGAAAAGGGGCACTCCTTCAGAGTGCAGGTCTTCACCAGGCCGGGTGGCCTGCCCAGGGCTGTGTCAGTTCCTGGCCACAAGTCTTTGAAAGCCAACGTGTGCGCGCGTGCGTGCGTGCGTGTGTGCGTGCGTGCGTGCGTGCGTGCGTGTGTGAGAAAGATCAAGAAATCAAGATAGAAAGATAGAAAGAATGAATTATGGCCATGGGCCATGAGGAATAGGCCTACATAGACATGCCAGGTTTTGCCACCAAGCCAGTCATGAACCCTGTCACAACTCAACCTTCAAAAGCAGTCACAACAAACACACATAATGTAGATCCACATCAGTCAATCAATTTATGGCTGTTGCGTCAGAGCCAAAACCCTCTAGCTGGAACCTTAAAGGAAATAGCAACCTCACATTGGCTAACTGAAGTTACCAGAGACACGTAGACAATACATACTGCACCCGTTTACAACTCATTACCTTCAACGGCAGACACAACACACATGTTGATATAACACAACGTATAACACAACAGACATACTCACTAGATTCACTTCAGCCTTCAAACCCAGAGCAAGAAACAGTCACTGAACATGTTTCATTACCACCCAGTCATTGGGTTCCAAAATGACAGCAATAGTACAGCTTGAGTTCCTACCTTGAGCCGTCTTCTACTTGACTTCATCAGTTGTGTAAGTGATGGCCAGGGTCAAACTTTGGAATCCATGGATAGAGAGATAGAGCCTCTCTCTCTCTCTCTAGTTCACCCTTGGATGAGCCTCTCCATCCTCCATACATCTGGCTAGCTCACCAGTACTTTCCTCCCCTGCTGGCAGCTCCCGGTATCAATGGCACCGACCAGCTTCACCCATAAGACCTGAAGCCGATTCTACAAATGTCTTCTAAATCCCAACAGTTTTCCGAAAAACGTATGTTTCTATATCAGTGGTGCTCAAATGTTTTCATGTCAAGGACCCCCAAAATTATATTTAATTTGGCCACCGACCCCCATCTCAAAATATTTTGTTCCAGGGACCCCCAGAAGCAAAGATTTTAGTTACAAATGTTCGCTTTAAAACAATATATATTCAAGGATTTTCACGATTAAAAAAAAATAGCAGATCTACAAGCTCATAGCGCGGCACTCGGTGCCGCGCTATATGAGCTTGTAGATGTGCTATTTTTGAATAGCCAAAGTGTAAAATAATGCTTTATAGAGCAAATCAAGAAGTGACACAGATGCGTTCCAGGTCTTAAAGGGTTAACCCATTAAGACCTGGAACGCATCTGTGTAATTTTTTGATTTGAGCGAAAAAGTATTATTTTACACTTTGGCTATTCAAAAATAGCACATCTACAAGCTCATAGCACGCCACCGAGTGCCGCGCTACGAGCTTCTAGATCTGCTACTTTTGTAAAATCAGGAAAATGTGTGCAAATCTTTGAATATATATATATATTATTTTAAACCGAACAACTCAAATCTTTGCTTCTGGGGGTCCCTGGAACAAAACATTTTGAGATGGGCGTCGGCGGCCAAATACATGTCATTTTGGGGGTCCTTGACATGAAAAAGTTTGAACACCACTGATATAGACAGAGCCGGCGCGCCCTATTAGGCAGAGTAGGCAGTTGCCTAGGGCGCCACTAGGGGGGGGGCGCAAAAAAAAAAAAAAAAAAAATCTAGGTGGCGCTGTGGCAGAAAACGGTGGCGGTGCGGGGGGGGGGGGGGGGGGGGGGGGGGAGGACTATAATGAAGAGAAAGGGGGGCAACACTCCTGCCAGGATATCACGTCCGGGGTCATCACCTTGGGCTCTTGTACCTGTGGAGCAGGTTGGGGGGGACAACAACATAAGCTTAGTTAGTATTAGGAAATTAGTATTAGTATTAAGTCATTACTATTTTCAACTGCGACTAAACCAAATGAGATATTGACCTTCAACAAATGTATGCAGTGGTGGACTAAGTGTCAGGACAGACGGTTTAGGACCCAAATGCAGACTCAAGACAAAATCCAACTTCACAGGGGGTTTAATAACCAAACACTGAACAACAGGACATCACAGAGGAACATAGGTTACAATATAATCCAACAAGGAATACGCCCAAACACACGGATAACAGGACACAGGTGAAACCAACAGACAATTAAGACACGATTGGCTAAGGGACTAACAGGACACAGGTTGAGATAACTAATAATCACAGGGAAGTGAGACAGGACAGGAAACAGTAACTAGATCAGACAGGAAAACACTAGGACATCACTACAAAATAAAAGGTACAAGGAGCACAGGAAACAATTGGAACGATACAACAAAATAAGGTACCAGAAACACTTCAAAAACAAGACACAGAAATGCATATCCTGACACTAAGTACTCAACCCCAGTACTTTTAGTTTTTTTGTATTTTTAAACATGCACATATAAAAAAAAGGGCTACACCTATAAATCCGACTATAGGGTATGTCTTGAAATAAATTGAGAGATTTAATAGAAATCTACCGGTAGATGTGCAATTCAGGTTGTAACACTTGCTCCAAGTTTCATTCAACAATATTTTGTGGCGATATTAGTTACAGCTGATATGCTTTTATTGTGAAGATCACATAGAGCTTAAGAGGAAGTGTGTTACCGGATGTTATATCAATGTTCATGCTACTAGCAGAGACAAGTCACGCTACATTGAGAGTTCCTGGTCAGTAAACAACATTAAGCTATGGCTGTAGTCTACAAACCGCAGTTTGCAGTATTATTTACTCACATCACATC
>NC_139947.1:14220981-14303481 GCF_963454915.1 Gymnoscopelus microlampas | reverse complement strand
AGAGATTCTTCCTACTGTACATCTGAAAAGGCATCTCAATTCATGCATACACCATCATCCTCTGTGTTGCGGATGATGTTGATGATGATGGCGATGATGAAGCAGTCAGTGGTGATTACAGTGGGTGATGATGGCGGTGCTAGTGATGCAGATAGTAATGATGATGCTAAGTCATACTATGTATACACACTGCTATCTCGCCAAAGTGAACGGTGACTGCATGGGGCTCCATGACAGCTTAACCACTAATCTATTAAGGTAATGATAACAAAAGGCTCACCCTGATTTAAAGTTGTTAAATTTCACAATATTCAGCAAATGAATTTGTGCAAGATGCAACAGGCACACTGCAGTGCTTCTTCCATGGGCTGTCTGCATACCGATGTGACCGCAGTCTAACTATTACTCTTTATCTTTTGCCCCCTCCGGCACCAGAGCGAAAAACCCTGTGTTCGCCTTCCAACAGAAAGCCTTTTACTTCAAGACCTGCTCTGCTGCTGCTGCTGCGGGGATGTGTATACATTTTGTTTGTGTTTACCCCTACAGCAAAGTCTTTTCTCATGACAGATCCTCCGTTTACGCCAGCGTCAGACGAGAAGGTAACATAAAGCGGGGGCATTAACTTGAATTCTATCCCACACTGACAGAAGATTAGGAATTAAAGCGATCAGAGGAGACAGATTCATAATGAGCAGTTATTAGCTGCACTATGCACCTCAAAGGCAAATGTACTTTTTCACTCCACAAGAGGTTTTTGAAAACATTACAAAAACATACATTAACAAATTAAGTCCCCGTTTCTTTGTCTATTCGAAAATAGCAGATCTACAAGCTCACTTAAAAAAAAAGAATAGACTTTTACAGTGGTAGTACTGTAAAGTATACTTCTTCCTACCACTGCATATGGGCAGTTATTTAGACATGTGAAGCGTGATTTATACTTAGTTGCACGCTGGTGTTTCATGCCGTAAAATAGCAGATCTACAAGCTCACAACACGTCGCGTTCGTGACGTGCTGTGAGCTTGCAGATCTACTATTTACTGAGCACGACACCGGCACGCAACCAAGTATAACCGAGGCTTAAGACAGTATTAGCTTGGTTTGTTCTAGCCTTCCAGCACCTGAGCCACCAGCAGGATAGTGTTGCTTTGTTAGAAAGATTGACGCCTCCGTGTTTATCTGCTGTAAATCCATGTGGCAGTTTAGCAGCGTGCTCCTGTCCTGAATGACAGCTACTCAATATTCTTATTCACAAACACAAGCAGCAATCAGCATAAATCATGTCACTCCCTCCACCAGCCCACCTTATAATACCAGATGCACTTGAAGAAATATTATTCTAACGGCAGGTTGATTTGTTGTTATTTCTGTCTAATTGTCTAACTTGTCACTGATGCGAGCTCCTATGACTCAACGAGCAACACGCCCAGATAATGGGTTGCTGGTGGTGGAGAGGGAAATTTCCCTAACTCTTTCACATTAACTTACGGACAGCCTAGAGGAAACTGGATGGGTTTACTGCCTGCCTGCTTGTTCTCGGGGAAACAGAGAAGTTCATCGCAATATATTTTCCCAGGCCTTGTTTTGGAAAACAACCCAGAGCTGATATGCTGCCATTTATTGTCTAGCTGACAGACAAAAGCCACAGAGCGCCAATGGAAATTTTCATCGGGCTGAAACGGTGTCAAGCGCTGTCTTGTAAAAAGATGGACCCTTAACATTTTGAACTCTCAGAATACATTCTGAGGCCTGTCAAAAGCATGCTCTAAGAGTAGGCTACAGTGGTTCTCAACCTTTTCAGGCCGCGACCCCCCAAAATAATCATATCTGAACTGGGGACCCCCCAAAATAAGGGACCGACCCCCCACCCTGACAAGTACTTGGAATTGTAGGAGTTGAGGCAATACATTTAGTTTGACTCGGGTTCACAGATAAACATTTTGAAAATAGCCGATCTTTAATGGTATTTTTTCCTTTTATTTATTTTTATTTTATACATTTGTTTAGGTATCAAAAGTCCTTAAATTGTCACTTTACTGTCATCTGGGGACGCCCCCCCCCAGCCCAAAAAGATAAAATAAAATCATGTGGGGACCCCCGACCCACAGGTCGAGAACCACTGCTCTAGTAGTCTATTACAGACTGAGACTATGACAGATATAGACAATGACAGCAATAGTGTCTGTGACTTTAAAATGAGGTCATGACCGCTATTATGTTCGTCCATTAAAATTACGGATGGGAAAAGCTACATGAGCATAATGCCATACGTTGAGAAAAGCCACTGTAATAATTAATGTCTTGCAGTCTTGCAGAGAAGCACCAAGTCAGCAGATTGGCTTTGCAGCCTATACAAACAATCTCTCTATGAGCATTCTTTTTTTTCTTTATCTTTTTTCTAAATTGTTATCCCACGATTTTGTAAACCATTTTGTCACCCAGTGCCAATTGCCTAAGCATGTAATCCTGGGCGCTACTCTCCCTCTGCCAGCCTGGAGAGAGCCCCGAACTGAGCTCATGCTTTCTTCAGTGCATGAGGAGTGAGCAGGCCGCTTCTTATCACCTGACAGGGGGGAGTTTCCCCAGTAGGACGTTGCGCGTGGAAGGAACACGTTATTCCAACCAGTTCCTTTCCCCTCCATCAGGTGCCCCGGCTGACCAGGGGGAGGCAGTATAGTGACCAGCAGTATAGAGACCAGGATTACTGCATGTTTTTTTGTGAGGGTACCTACCCTAGGGGACATGGGGAGAACATATGCAAACTCCACACAGAAAGGCCCTTTTGCTAATAGATATGGGCACTGATGACGGTTTCTGACACGGTTTCGACCCCTACCAGGCCCCAGCCACCTTATTGTAGTACGACCCATGCAAAACCAGTTTGACGGTTTAAAAAACATTTAGTTTGTGGATTACGCTAGCCTGGGAAAAAAAGACATTAGTTATACAGGCCTAGATGCCAAAATGTAGTGGTGGAAGAACATTTACTAAAGTACTGTACCTCAAACTCTTTTGAGGTACAATTTTTAGGGTACTTTTACTATGCTGGAGTATTTCCAATTTTCAATACTTTTACTTACTCCACTACATCTCAGATGTGTTTGTTTGTGCTTATATATTGTACTCCACTACAATTATTTAAAAACTTTAGTTATTAGTTACTTAAATTTGTAGATTTGAATTATTATTACAAAACATACATTAACCACTTCAGCCCTATTTAAACAACGCGCCGTGTTGTGAGCTTGTAGATCTGCTATTTTCAAAAGATTTGAATAAATTGTATACACATGCTACCTTGTGAAAGTACTTTTACTTTTGGTAGCCTACAATAAGTATATTTTGATGCCAATACTTTTGTACTTTTATTCAAGTTTAAGTTTGATTTATACCGGACTTTTACTTGCAACAGAGATTTCTACATTGCAGTATTGATACTTTTACTTAAGTAAAAAAAAATTACAACTTTTTCCCACCACAATGTCTCCCCACCTACAGTAACTCTTCATCTCTCACAGCGTCTGCACAATTCCCATTTCTGCCGGTATACCCATGTTATCAGCGTCTAGGCTGTTGCATCTGCCCTTGAATTGAACCATGAGTGCTCACCAGTGCCCACCAGTGAACCAGATGAGATCAAAGACATTAATATGTCCTTAACTCTAGTGGTGTTGATGATCCGCTGTCAATAAAGAGGTGGTGGGGCGGTAGAGTTCCTGACCGCTCAAAGGATAAATCAGGGCTTAAAAGGGTTTCTTCATCTCTTGGGTCTGAACTATAGGCTTTGGGTTACTTCACTGCACACATGATGATAGTGTTGGACCACTTAGATACCATAGATAGATCACAGTTTCCCAAACAGTGGGTCGAACTCGGGACTCATTTGTGGACCAATTTTTATGGGTAAATATCCCTTTATTTTTTGTTTCCTACATTTAGTTTTTTACTATTAGGCCTATTTCAAAAGAATTTCTAAAATTCCCAACAAAAAAGCTAAATTTCATAAATAGATCAAAGAAATTTCATAAATAGATCAAAGAAATTACATAAATTAGAAAAAGATTATAAGATCTTATAAGATAGTTAAAATAGCAGACCTACAAGCTTACAACGCGGGCGCACTGTGAGCTTGTAGATCTGCTATCTTCACTAGTTTGGGTCCCGGGGATACGTCAAATGTCCTATCTTTTTTGGCCTCGAGCTAAAACGTTTGGGAACCAGTACCATATGATCACAGCATGGTAGTGAGGCTCCTCCAGAATGAACATCCCATCCATGTCACCTCATGGCTCATGGTCTGCAGATGCTGAGGACAGCATGTCAAACCCTGTCGGTTTTGCCTGGCACCGAACACATATCGCTATCTCCCCAAATGTGCTGTGTATCGTTCCCCTATATCTACCCTAGCTGCTTCCTGCTTAAATAAAAGCAAAAAGAAAAGGTTATTAATTTTTTTTAAATCACATTAGTTGTTAAATATGGAACTGCATCCCTCAAAGCCAGAAGCAGGCTGTTAAGTCCAATTTATGCTGCATCGCATGATGGCGTCGCGCAAATGAAAATAGCCGCTATACGCTATTTCCGTGGCGCGACACCGTCCTGAGACGCAGTACGAACGTGGCTTTTAACACGGGGTGGACACATTACGTTATAATGGACAGAACAGGAGGGGAGAAAGAAGAACAAGAAAAGAAAGAAAAAACAGCCAACAAATTCCTCAGATAAAGCTGGGAGAAAAGGAGCTGTCATGAATGTGATCATTGTTTCCTTCTCTTTGGTGTTTCACATCATAAAGCTGCAGGAATGTAGCTGCATCATGTTGGAGCTTTGACTCAATCCATTCAGACTCTTTGTTGTGCAGTCATTCAGATCGTACACTACACAGTACACACACACACGTACACACACGTACACATACGCACGCACGTACATACACATGTACACACGAACACGCAAGCACGCACGTGCACACACACGTACACATACGCACGCACGTACATACACATTTACACACGTACACGCACACACACACGTACACATACGCACGCACGTACACGTGTACATGCGTACACACACGCATGCACGTGCACACAGACACACAGACACAGACACACACTCACACTCACACGCACACACACACACACACACACACGCACACACACACACGCACACACACACACACACACACACACACAGGTGATAGTAGTGAATACACTCACACTCGGCTATATCAGTCATCTACTACAGTTCTGATAGCCATGATCAACACCAGGGCCATGCATTCAGTTACCACCTGACTGCACACTCACTGCGAGTAGTGGTTCTCTCTCTCTCTCTCTCTCTCTCTCTCTCTCTCTCTCTCTCTCTCTCTCTCTCTCTCTCTCTCTCTCTCTCTCTCTCTCTCTCTCTCTCTCCTGTATGTTATCTCTCAGGGAACAGAGCAGAACGTCTCTATCTCGTCCAGTGATGATGGATCTATGAGCTCAGATCTGTACAGAGATCTGCCCCATGGTGTCAAACTGTACTCTCACTGTGCTGTATGTGTGTCACATGTCACCATATCCACACACTGGAAGATATGACACCATATGAATCATATTTTATCTGACACCCCGTGACTGCTTTATCTGCTTTCCTTTTCTACCCAAAATGATGTAGAGCAGTGGGTTCTCATGCCCTTTTTCTGGATCAGGGCCTATACTGTATATGCTTGAAAATTCTCGAAAGTATTTCAGGGCCCACCCATCCGGTCCCACCCATCTGGACTTTACCAATGTAGGAACACTTCTCTCCGTTCTCTGCGTTCATTTGGTCCTTCGTTGTGTACATTTTATGAAAGCTTACGAACGTATTGATTGATTGATCGTATACATCAGTGGTTCTCAAACTTTTTCAAGTCAAGGACCCCCAAATGAACACTTATTAGCCTGCGGACCCCCATTTGAAAAGATATGCCAGGGACCCCCATAAGAGAAGATTTTTACGGCTCTAGCAGTGATTCTCAACCATTTTAATTTCAAGGACCCACAGTTTGACATGCATTAGGGCTACGGACCCCCATTTAATGGCATTTCTATCTCTGGGACCCCACTTTGAATTGTAAAATCAATGTCAATCTAACTCTGAGAGTGTACAAATGGAACGAAATGGACCCGTTAGGGTCCATTTGGTTCCATTTGTACACTCTCAGAGTTACAGACACATAAAGGTCAATTTGGTTCCTAACTATCTGTTAGCTGGGGACCCCCTGGAACTCCCTCAAGGACCCCTGGGGGTCCCCGGACCCCACTTTGAGAACCAATGGTATACTGTATTAGACAGAAATGTAAACGGCACGAGGTACTGAGTCAGACATTTGGGCTAAAATTTGGATAACACAAATTGTGGTCCATTATGTATTAAATTCATAGCACACATAGCATAAAAATAACACCAATATACAGTATCATCAACAAATATAAAACACTAGCATTATGGACATCACGTATCTGCAAAGTGCAACGTACTGTATGAGCAATGCTGCTTGTGTTCTGAACGTATACGTACAAATGTATATGTTCAAGAAAGGGTGCATAAATGGGCCTTCACTCCGATCTTGCATGTTGTAAGTCGCTCTGGGGAGAAGAGTGTCTGCTAAATTGTGTCAATCAGGGGTCTTCAACAGGGGGTCCGGGACCCTTATAGGGGGTCCTCAGAGATACTACAGGGGGGCCGCCAAATCTTTGTGTGATAGGATAAGCCGAAGGACTTCAGCCGAAAATAGAAGATCTACAAGCTCACAACGCCTCGCACTCTGAGCTTGTAGATCGGCTATTTTCGGCAAAGAAGTTTGATGTAGAGGGAAAAGAGGTATTGACGGTGGTAAAATGTCTAAAGAATGCACATTAACATGAATCCAACATACACTGATGATAGCACTGTCCAACAGGTCTATGAATGAAGCCACCTATGAAATCTATATGGAAAAAGTTTAATCTGCAACACGATGAAGCAGGGACCCCCCCTTTGTCTCTCTCTCAGCTATAAGGGGTCCTTGGCCTGGTGTAAATCGACATGCTTTTACTAAAACCGTTGGATGCAAAGGCAAGCAAAATAGAACCGCAAGAGCGGCTCACATGTGGCTGACGGGAACACATGTCCTCTCACATGATGGGGGAGAAAAATGGAGGCCGCATGCAGCACTAGTATCCAGCGAAAAAAGGCACTCAGAGGAATAATTCACCTGTGTTTATGGAAAGTGCCTGGAGTGCATTGGAGACGCGGTGTCTCCTTTGAATCTGATGGAGGAGTTTAGATCCTACCTGCAGCTATACTGAGGCTGGATCAAACAGCTGCCAGTATGAAAAGGATTGCCATATCCCCCCTGTTACACCTCCAGGCTGTGTGCCCCCCCCCCCCTCCTCTCCCCCCTCCCCTTACATGCACCTCTCTTTGGTTGGAAACATTTTTTCATAATTGCCTTTAATTCTATGTTAGGTATATCCACTACGCCTCTATTAAGGGTAAAGCTAAAGCTAAGGATACATTTCAACCTGACTTATAAGTGCTTTTATTCATTCAAAGAGAGAGACTATCATGATCCCGACGTTAAGAATACAAAACCCACAAGATGGTAAGGTGTCATCAGTGCTATTTTTCTGTTGTTGTCGGGCAGAAACCTCCTATCTCCTCCTATACTTTTTGTATAAAAAAGTAGCAGATCTACAAGCTCGAAACGCAGTGCTAAGCATCGCGTTTCGAGCTTGTCGATCTGCTACTTTTGCTATTTTTGAATTTGAATTCTGAAAGTAACTGTCTTGGACTTAAGAGCTTACCATCCAACAGAGACATTTTTGTTGATATTTCAATTATTCCCCATCAGCATGTATTTTATTTTAAATATATGTGTGCGGCAGTGAAATCCCCTTCATTTATTATAACGTTGCATAATTAAGCGGTTTATGAATCAGAAGGTTTGGGAAAAGAAACATTTTGGTTAGATTCCTTAATTACCTTGAGGAGGGAATTCCCAATATGACATAGTTAGCTCATTGTTATCTGGGTCTTTCATCAAGGCCGGGGCAGGTGATGCTTCTTAGTCACGTTTTTTTTCTTCTCTCTCTTCATTTTCTCCCCCCAACACTTTACCTCCCAGTTCTGCTCCCTGCCATAGACTGTATAAAAGAGATGGACAAAGTGACGCCCCTAGACTCTACAGACCGTCAAATCCGCCATCTTTAATTAATATATACCAAAAAGCAACCGGAAATCAATAGCTAAATGAATGCTATTGGATGGGTAGCTTGTCAATCAAGAGTGGGGTCGGGGAATGGATGCTATTGGTTGTGTAGCTTGTCGATCCAATCATCCCGCCCCTCCTAGAGCATACCCTACTTTATTGTCAATTTTACAATAAGGGACCTTAATTTACCAAAACGCATGTCATGTTGATTGAAAGAAGACTTTAAACTAGCGACTGGAAGCATATAGAAAATCAAGTCTAAAGTTCGTCAAAAACCCATCCACTTGAATGGAGAAAAATTCTTTCTGACACCAGCAGGGTTAAAACAGCGAAACTACAGGCCATTCATATGAACTGTTACTTCCTATATAGACTCAATTCCAAAGCAGGAATCTGGGCTCTTGCTCCCTGCTTAACAGATGCCCCAAAGATATTAAATTATTAAAGATACGCCGTCCCAATTGGAGCCGCTAGATGCAAAATGGTACACAAATCCTGACCTACAAATGGTCTCCAAAGAGTTCGGCGTCTGATCTTGCGAACTTCCGATGTTTACTGGTGCTAGATCCCGCGAGAGTGTGCTGCTGGGACAGAAAGGTCGATAACAAAGTAGATTTTCTCCTGATTTGTTTCTTTGAAAAAAGCCACTTTATAATAATGATAGTTATTATAATACATCAAATTGATAGCGCTTTCCTTGGTACTTAAAGTCGCTTTACATTTTAGTATGAAAATCTTAGGAAAATTGTGTGGCTTGTGACTATTGGGTCCAATATTTAGTTCAGTGACCATGGGCTAAAGAATGGTTCAGAAGCTGTGCTCACGTTCACTCTTCCATTGGAAATAATAGACTCCAACCTGCTTCCGGTCTCCTTAAAAGGCGGTCACCTACTTCTCGCAGATACGGGAACCAGGGATGGCATGTCTTTTTTTTTTTGTCTTGGCTATTGTCCCAGGCATAGATATAGAAACCTAGATACCTCATTGGCCGCTGCAGTTCGTTGGAGCGACATGTATCGCGGCCGCCATTTTAGAGGGGCCACGGCACTGCCACTCAATGTGACTACAGGCCAATCACAGCGCGTTGACTACTGGCCAATCACAGCGCGTCGACTACTGGCCAATCACAGCGCGTCTAACCAGGAGATCTGTCCTTGCTCACTGTAAATCGAATTCTGGATTAAGAGCGTCTGCTAAATGCCTAAATTATAAATTGTAACTAAGACAAGTCATTCAGAATTTCATTCAAAGGTAACAAACAAGCTAAAAGTTATTTTATCAGTTAAGCTGGTGTGTTTATGCTCAACTTGAAATACAATGAATGCAAGCTAAAGAAATCACCACTGACCTGTGCTGATTAGAGAAGTGAATGACCCAGAGTTGCTTATCTTGGATCGTAAATTAATTTGGCATGCTGAATGATGTATAAAGTTTCACTGTCCTCAAATTGAAACACATCATTTAAAATAATGCATTACACTTGACTATACTTGTGTCAGGCCTACTCCACTAAAAGGGGGGGGGGGATAAATAAATAAATAATTGTATCATTATTATTATGAGAAAAAAAAACTTTAACAGCACATATCTTGTTGAAACAAAGTTACAGCTATCTATGATATAAGGTAATAGCAGACCTACTGTTCCATTTACTTGCCTATAGTGTGATGGCTTATTTTGTCTTATTTCAATTTGACTGTATTCTATTTGTTTGGTCAAATTACATTACATTACATTACAGTCATTTAGCAGACGCTTTTATCCAAAGCGACTTACAATAAGTGTATTCAACATAGGTAGGGAACGAAAACTACTAATCACCAGAAGTTTTAAGTACATTTCCTGCAAAAACAAGCAACCAAGAGTATACCTAGCGCTAAGGTAAAAGTGCAATATATCAGCTACCTACTTTCTTAAACAGATGAGACAAAAATGGCAAAATCAAATGAGCACGAGCTAAAACAAATAAGTGTATCGACTAAACAAGATCCAATAAAACAATACAAAAATAAAACAAGAGTTCGTACAACTAGTTAACAACAAGTAGGCCAGGCAAAGAGGAAGGATAGTGTTTCCTGAAGAGGTGGGTTTTCAGCCTGCGGCGAAAGATGGGCAGTGACTCTGCTGTCCTAACATCAGTGGGAAGTTCATTCCACCACTGTGGGGCCAGAACAGAAAAAAGTCGTGACCGTGTCGATCGACCAGAAGGACCGTTGAGTGGCGAGGGAGTCAGTCGCCCCGAGGTGGCAGACCGGAGTGGTCGGGCAGGGGTGTGGGCATTGACCAAAACCCGGAGGTAAGAAGGAGCTGTTCCTTTCACTGCTCTATAGGCTAGCACCAGGGTTTTAAACTGAATGCGAGCTGCTACGGGGAGCCAGTGCAGAGAACGGAGAAGGATAGTTGTGTGGGAGAACTTGGGGCGGTTGAACACCAGACGAGCCGCAGCTTTCTGAACAAGCTCCAGAGGTCTGATGGCTGATGCCGGAGCACCAGCAAGGAGGGAGTTGCAGTAGTCCAGGCGGGAGATGACAAGAGCCTGGATGAGCACCTGGGCTGTTTTCTCCGTGAGGAAGGGGCGAATCCTCCTGATGTTGTAGAGGAGGAATCTGCAGGACCGTGTCACTGATGCGATGTTAGCCGAGAACGACAGTTGATCGTCCAGGGTCACACCCAGATTCTTCGCAGTCCGAGTTGACGTCACCACAGCATTCTCAATGGTGATGGCCATGTCTCGGTGAGGACAGCCCTTCCCCGGGATGAACATCAGCTCGGTCTTGTCCAGGTTGAGCTTCAGGTGGTTCGTCGACATCCACTCCGAGATGTCAGCCAGACAAGCAGCAATGCGTGCCTCCACTTGTGTGTCAGAGGGGGGGAATGAGAGGATCAGCTGGGTGTCATCGGCATAGCAGTGGTAGGAAAAGCCATGGGAGTGGATGACAGCACCAAGAGATGTAGTGTAGAGAGAGAAAAGAAGAGGACCCAGAACCGAGCCTTGGGGAACCCCAGTAGTGAGCCTGTGTGGTTCTGACACAGACCCTCTCAGCATCACCTGGTAGGAGCGACCCGTCAGGTAGGATGCAAACAGGGAGAGTGCAGAGCCTGAGACACCCATCCCCTCGAGGGTGGAGAGGAGGATCTGGTGGTTCACTGTGTCGAACGCTGCAGACAGGTCCAGGAGTATCAGGACGGAGGAGAGAGAGTTCGCTCTAGCGGCATGGAGCGACTCCGTCACTGCCAGGAGGGCAGTCTCTGTCGAGTGACCCACTTTGAACCCCGACTGGTTGGAGTCCAGGAGGTTGTTCTGGTGGAGGTAGGAAGACAGTTGTTTAAAGACAGCACGTTCGAGAGTTTTAGATAGGAAGGATAGAAGGGAAACCGGTCTGTAGTTCTTGATCTCAGAGGGGTCAAGTGTCGGTTTCTTCAGGAGGGGGGTGACTCTGGCAGTCTTGAAAGCAGAGGGAAAGTAGCCAGACGTCAGAGAGGTGTTAATAAGGTGGGTTAAGAAGGGAAGGAGTTCAGGTGCAGAGGACTGCAGCAGAGGGGATGGGACCGGGTCCAGGGAGCATGAGGTGGGGCGACTAGAGGTAACAAGGAGAAGGACCTCTTTAGAGGAGAGGGGAGAGAAGTGGGATAGAGAGGGTGGGGGAGAGGGAGGAGGAGTAGATGAAGATAGGGAGGGAGGGGTGGAAGGCAGACAGGTGTGGGTAGTGCGCAGGGCATCAGCCGGGGGAGGAGTGAAGGAGGATCGGATATCGTTCACCTTCTTGTCAAAGAAGTTGGCGAAGTCGTCAGGGAGGAGGGAGGAGGAGGGAGGAGGGGGAGGTGGTTGCAGGAGAGAGGAGAAAGTTTCAAATAGTTTTTTAGGGTTGGAAGCAGAAGCCTGAATTTTAGTGCAGAAGAAAGCAGCTTTAGCAGCTGATAGAGAGGAGGAAAAGGTAGAAAGGAGAGTTTGGAAGGTAAGAAGGTCCTCCGGGAGGTTGCCATTTCTCCATTTGCGCTCAGCCGCTCTCAGGCTCCGTCTCTCAGTACGCACTGAGTCCGACAACCAGGGGGCAGGTGGAGTTTGGCGTGCAGGCCTGGTGGTGAGGGGACAGAGATGGTCTAGAGAAGAGGATAGGGTAGAGAAAAGAAGATCAGTGGCGGTGTCAGGGGATAGAAGAGCAAAGGATTCAGGGGCAGGGAGAGCAGAGAGAACAGAGGAGGAGAGATCAGTGGAGGATAGTGTGCGAAGGTTGCGACGTGAGGAAATCATGTGGGTAGGGAGGGGCTGTGAGGGGGGAGAGGAGAGAGAGAGAGAGTAGGACATGAAGTAGTGATCAGATAATTTCTTACCTTTTCTAACCTTTTCACTGGAAAGAGGAGTCACGGACAGGTTAGCTGTAGAGCAGCATCTGGTGAAGATCAAAATTTAATGGTCTGTGACTCTGAGTTAAATCAACCTGCATTGTAGGTTGGGGTCCCAGAGATCTAAATCGTATGAAAATGGGGCTCTGTCAGTGGCCTAATGCATGTCAACCTGAGTGTCCTTGAATGTAAAAAAAGGTTGAGAATCACTGCCTTATATTAAGGTCTATATTTGTGTTATTAAAAGGGTCCCCCACCCACCGCCTCGAGTCCCAAACACATCCTGTGTTTCTAGGTGCCAGTCCAGAACTACTTACAATACACACCATGAACCACACCATGCTGTGATTGATGCTCCTTTCCCCTAATTAGCGTTATCTGTCTCTCTAGATTAGCTGCTACTGTGCTTTCAGGGTCAGTGAATCACGCATCCCTGGCGAAGGGAAGCAGGCCAGATCTATTATGGTTTTAAGGACACAGCCAGGAAGTTATGAACTGTCCGGGGCCGCAAAATAATGGAGAAAAGCCATCGAGCTGTGGAGAGTAATGGAGCTGCTCCTCCTTAATAAGTCATTGTGCTGCAGCCAGGTCACACAATGCTACAGTATAGTGGACGTGTTTTAGTCTGTATGTACACTTATCTGTATGGTTTGTGTTTAATAATAACTGCGGTTATAATGAATGTGTCTTTTGTAAGGAAGGCAATACGTCAAGTAATGATACATGGTGATGCAGTGCTGCATACACCCATTTAATCATCAACCATATGATTCTGGTGCAGACAGACAGACAGACAGACAGACAGACAGTAAAATAAAATAAAATAAAATAAAATAAAAAACTCAAGAGTTAAGGTACCCCTGAAGGACCCCTGGGGGTCTCCGGACCACACGTTGAGAACCAGAGATATAAGGCAGTGGTTGTCAAACATTTCAGGCTGTGACCCCCCCCCCCACATCCACATTTACATTTTGTTCGACTTGGTTCCACAGATAAATATTGTGAAAGTAGACAATCTACATGATCACAACACCTCGCAGCACAAGGCTTTGTGAGCTTGTAGATCAGCTATTTTCAAAATGTCTGCCTCCTTCTTAGGTAATATTTGAGAATGACTTTTGATGCATGGTCAAAAGTAATGAATGTACAGATTCCCTGTATGCACTTATACTGTATGTTGACTTGCTTAATGAGCACATTAAGCAAGTCATCTGGGGACCCCCCAAAATCATTTGGTGACCCTCTGGGGGTCCTGACCCACAGTTTGAGAACCAGTGATATGGCCTTCTGGGAGAACCTCATTGTGCAGAAGTTCAAAATGTATAAAAAAGCTGAGCTTGTAGATCGCCTATTCAAAAGGCCTAAATATAAGGCTGAAGTAGTTGTCTTTTTTGTGATAATAATCTAAATCTGCAAAGTAACGAGTAACTAAAGCTGTCAAATAATTGCAGAGGAGTAAAAGTACAATATTTGCCTCTGAAACGTAGTGGAGTAGAAGTAAAAGTATTGAAAATGGGAAATACTCCAGTAAAGTAAAACATTCCTCAAAAGTGTACTTAAGTACAGTACTTGAGTACAGTTACATTTAGTTACTTTACACCACTGGCTATTAAGTTTAAATAGGTTTGTATCACATTCACTCTGTGGGCCTAAAATTAGACAATAGAGAAATCATGACAGAAAGCAGTTGGATGACCGTTGACCCCCATAACTCATGTGGGAGAACAGAAAGCTGGCGAGCAGCTCTGTTTGGATGTGCAGCCTACATTAATACGGCTGTCACAGAGACACTCACACCCTTTCCGATGTTTACAATGGTCTCCGAGGGTCCTCAGAGGGCCGCGTTGGCCCGGGCCCACAGAGTGACCTCAGCTTTTTGATAAGGAACCAACGTTATCACACGTATCCACTTCATCAAGTTTCCTTCTCTTTTTTTTTTGCATTCAATTAATTCACCGCGCCGGACAGAAATGAAGTCAATTCTATATTCTGCCCCTTACTGTTGCAACAAGGTTTATTTTGAACCCTGCCCGGTCATGTAGTGTAGATACGGTAGATACTACCCAAACACTGGGTCAGGACCCATTTGTGGGGCACGGACACATTTTTATGGGCAAATATCCCTTTATTTTTTGTTTCCTACATTTTGTTGTTAATTATTATCATTTCTAAACATTTTCAAAAATAATTCCCCCCAAAAATGCAACATTTTTCATGGAATTAAAAACAAATGATCAGAAATAGCAGATCTACAAGCTTATAGATCTGCTATTTTTGAAAAATCGTGAAAATGTGTGCAAATCTTTGAATATATATTATTTTGAAGCGAACATTTTTTAACTCAAATCTTTGCTTCTGGGGGTCCCTGGAACAAAATATTTTGAGATGGGGGTCCGCGGCCAAATACATATAATTTTGGGGGTCCTTGACATAAAAACAAATTCAATGATTGTTCAAAACAATTTCATGAACACATTTTTTTTTTAATCAAAGAAATTCCATAAATTAGATTTTTTATTTTTATTTTTTAAGTTCACTAGCTTTCCTTTTTGGGTCTCGAGTTAAACAGTTTGGGAACCAGAGATGTAGATCAGAAGACCCCCCACTATTGTCTGTGAGTGTCCTGTAGGTGGAGCCGTAACTCTTTCCATAACGACACTAAAAACCTAGTTATAGCCTCCATATGAGAGCTATACAGCACTGTAACCTTTTATTACAGATATCAAGAGATTACAAGATCCTTGCTCTCATTATGGTATCGTAAAGATGTGATACGTGTGTCAAATAGGGAGCGTGTGTGGATAGATGGAGCTCATTGTCACAGTGATCTCACCCCATATGCAGTGGTGGAAAAAGTACTCACATGTTTAAGTAAAAGTATCAATACCGCAATGTAGATACACTGTTACAAGTATTCAAAATGTACTTGAGTTAAGTACAAAGTACAAAAGTATATCAAAATATACTTAAGGTACTGAAAGTAAAAGTACTCATGGTGCAGAATGTCCCATTTCACAAGTTCAAAAATATTTAGAAAATGCGACGCATTGTGAGCTTGTTGATCTGCTATTTTCAAATGGCCTAAATATACATGTATATAGGGCTTAAGTGGTTAGTGTGTTCTGTAATAATGATCAAAAATCTACAAAGTAACTAGTAACTAAAGTTTTCAAATAATTGCAGTGGAGTAAAAGTATAATATTTGCCTCTGATATGTAGTGGAGTAGAAGTAAAAGTACTGAAAATTGGAAATTCTCCAGTAAAGTAAAAAAATACCTCAAACTTAAGTACAGTACTTGAATACATGTACTTAGTTACCTTCCACCACTGGTGAGGTGTGAACAAGTATGTAAATAGGCCATGGATATATAGTGTGTGACATGTCCTGACATGAAGGTTCATATACTGTAACCACTACAGAACTGCTTCACTGTACAGTACAGCCTTTCAGTGGTCTAAGGACCACTGGCTGTGTTGCCACATTTTACAAGACAAATAAGCAGTGGTGGTAATAGTACAAAAGTATTGGTATCAAAATGTACTTAAAGTACCAAAAATAGAACGTACTCATTATGCAGAATGTCACATTTGACAAGTTTTCAAATGTATATAAATCATTTGAAAATAGCAGATCTACAAGCTCTCAACGCGTTGCGAAGCTATTTTCAAAAGGCCGAAATGTATATAGGGCTGAAGTGGTTAATGTATGTTTTGTGATTATATTCAACATATTCAAAGTAACTAGTAGCAAAGTTTTGATATAATTGTAGTGGAGTAAAAGGACAATATTTGCCTCTGAGATGTAGTGGAGTAGAAGTAAAAGTACTGAAAATGGGAAATACTCCAGTAAAGTAAGAAGGGGGGGGGGGTTATGCTTTGGTTGGCAAAATGGTTTAGCACCACTGCTGTTATAGTGTCTGTATAGGGACAATATATTTATTGAGTTATAAAAGAAGCTTAACAGCCAAAGATTACTGCAGAAAGACTGTAAATTACAATTATCCTTGACTCTCCTCTCCTCAATATACCATAATAATATCTCATTCTTATTCAAAGTTACACCTGATATGTCCCATTAGACACAGAAGAACACGCTGACGTGGCTTTTACATTTTTACTAAAAATATTTTTGCAGCATAAAAAAAATCCATAATAGAAAATATGATACATCCTTTCATAATGTGTCTGGATACAGAGATACACATATATGTCATATACTGCAGTATTAAATTAATGGCAAAAAAAATATACTTCCAAGACAGAAGAAGAACAGCAGCTCAATGTAATAGGCTGTATTCACAGCAGCCATTATGAAGACATTCACAGGTGTTACCAATGATACTAATGAAGGCTCTGTTCCATTTAGTGTAGCACAGTGGTTTCCACAACCCCCATAACTCTGAGAGTGTTGGTTCCATTTGTACACTCTCAGAGTTACACACCTGTAAGGGGCCATTTGGAAGCCCATGAGGGTCCCTGGACCCCAACTGTAGACCCACTGGTGTTTCCAGTGAGCCAACATGCACAATATCAGCACCTTGACTCTGTTTGACCAGAATGGAACAGAGCCTTCATTAGTATCATTGGTAACACCTGTGAATGTCTTCATAATATGGCTGCTGTTAATAGAGCCTATTGGAGGAAGAAAAAAAAATGTAGATATTCAGGGAACTCTTTTATAGACAGCATGACTTCTGTCATCACCTCTGTGGTATCAAACCACACATCATAAATCTATCGCCATACTGTTGACCAAAAACCTTGATATTGTTGTTGTCAGGCAGAAACCTCTCATCTCCATATTTCAACTCTGTGATTTTTCGTAAATTAACGCCCTACTTGATCATACTACAGCGTAAAAAAAAAAAAATCTAAAGTAGCAGATCTACAAGCTCGAAACGCGGCGCGAAGCGACGCGTTTTGAGCTTGTAGATCTGCTGCTTTTGCTATTTGGGGATTTTTATCCTGAAAAGTAACAGTTTTCGGACATACATTTTCTTAAAAAGAAAAAAAATCAAAAAATGGCCGATCTACAAGCTGACAACGCATAGCAATGCGACGGATTGTAAGCTTGTAAATCTGGGGGAAAAATTGGGCCATTTTTAAAAGTATAAAATAAGGCTTAAGTGATTTAAAACCAGGAAAAGACAACAGTTATGCCATAATCACAATATTACGGCTATGCAAGATCCCAGATGATATCTAGTCACATATCACGATATTGATATAATATTGATACAGCCCTAATAACATGTACAGTATAACAGCACAGGTTGATGTGAAGAGAAGGCCAGGGTGAGAGAATACTGCGGTTGAAATGTAAATAGAGCTGGGCAGAAATGTGCAGCCTGTAATATCTGATAAACTTTAGTCACATAAATGATCCTGCTAGAATAATCTATATATTAGAAATAGCTATATTTTCATTGTGGTGGATTGAAAAACTTGCATAAGCATAAACTCTCCCCTGATTGGGTGAAATTGGTGACCCAGCTGAAAAAGCATTTTGTGTTTACTAAAGAGCTGGAGAGACAAGGGGAGACCCCTGTACCTCTGTAGCAATTATTGCTCTCAGAATACAGAGCGTTAACCGTAACAATAAACCTTTTTGTTTAAACAAAAAATACCACTTACACTGCCTTTAAAGGACGACTTCACCCATTTTCAACCTATCTTCATATAAGTGGTCCTCACTAATGCTCATTATAATACAGTATGGTACCATTTTTGTCTACCCCGTCCGTGTCTCAGAGGAGGGCTGTGGACAGCTCAGAAACCCACCCACCAGTGACGTCATCGACGATGGGGACTCCAAGCTACAGTAATAGAAACTGCAGGCTTTCTATTCCTGGAAAGTTAGCATGCTATAATGGAAGCCATTGTTCTCTCATTAATAAAAACTAGTCCATACTTGTGCGCACTCAAAGTATTATGTGCTCTGTTCACTTCATGTGGCACAAAAACTGATACATTTTGGGGACTGCAACCCCTTTATCTCCGAAATGCCTATTGAAAGGTAAAATTCAATACAAAGTTTGCTGCAGTGTTGCGTGTTAATGGCATTGATTGAGCACAATGTTTACACAAAAACGCTATTAAACAGCTTACATTTTGGTAAAGTGAAAAACAGGCATCGTGGTTGTGTGCATATGCTAATGGTCAATGCCTGTGTGCACGTTCAGATCAATTGCTCAAGCCACTGAGGACAACCGTGCGGAACAGACAGGTTTTGATGACAGAGGTTTCCTTATTTTATAGTAGGATAAAAATGATTGAAATATTGTTTGAAAAAAAAAAACTGCCTAATGATGATGTCACTGGTGGGCGGGTTTCTGAATTGTCCACAGCCCTCCTATGAGACACAGACCGAGTTTAAAAAAAAAAGCTACCATTTTATCATGAGCATTAGTGAGGACTAATTACATGAAGATACTGAAGGTTGAAAATGTGTGAAGTCGTCCTTTAAGCGATGTTGGGACCATGTGATGAAATCGAGTGGGGGGGTATAGAGTGGGGTGACAGTGATAATAGGCAGGTAGGCAGGTGGTCTCAGCGGTTCCACCAAGTTCCACAGTGTCCAGGGGGGACGGGGGGTGGTCTCTCTCTCTCTCTCTCTCTCTCCTGGGTGCGTTAGAGCGAGTTGGCCGTGATGAACACGTAGATCTTGGCCTGGAACGTGGTGAAGGCACCCTGCCGCCACAGCTTCATCTCCACGTCGATCAGGAAGTCCCGGGGCGGCTCGTGCACCTGCCGGTTCAGGTAGACGGCGCCCGTGTACGCGTTGAGCTTGCGCGTGCTAAAGTAGTTCTCCTCGTTGCCGGCGGCGATGCTGATGATGACGTTGTCGCCGGAGTAGGCGGGCGACGGCCCGATGCGGAAGATCTGCGCCGGGATGAGGATGTTGGACTGGAAGCTCAGGTAGTAGTAGGTGATCCTCAGCGGGGAGTTCTGGCACTCCACGTAGCCGGGACAGCTGATCCGCTCACAGCGTCTGCATGGCGGGAGGGAGGGGAGGGAGGGAGGGAGGGAGGGGCATGGGTGGATGGGGGGAGGGGCATGGGTGGATGGGGGGAGGGGCATGGGTGGATGGGGGGAGGGGCATGGGTGGATGGGGGGAGGGGCATGGGTGGATGGAGGGAGGGAGGGGGGAGGGCAGTGGAATGTAACTAGGTACGTTTCGTGTGCTGTCGGGCTGAAGATTCTTATCTCCATTTTAAAAACTTCCAGTATTCTGAGAAAACGTATGTTTCTATATCAGCGGTGCTCAAACTTTTTCATGTCAAGGACCCCCAAAATTATATTTATTTGGCCGCCGACCCCCATCTCAAAATATTTTGGTCCAGGGACCCCCAGAAGCAAAGAATAGAGTTAAAAATGTTTGCTTTAAACAATATATATTCAAAGATTTGCACACATTTTCACGATTGTTCTAAAATAGCAGATCTACAAGCTCGTAGCGCGGCACTCGGTGCCGCGCTATGAGCTTGTAGATCTGCTATTTTTGAATAGCCAAAGTGTAAAATAATGCTTTTTAGCTCGAATGAAAAAGTGACACAGATGCGTTCCAGGTCTAAATGGGTTAAAAACCTTTTTCGTCTTTTTCCCCCCGCAAATTAACGCCCCTAGTTGATCATCATACTACAGCATCGCACGAAAGCATCAAAAGTGGCAGATCTTCAAGCTCGAAAAGTGTTTTATATTGTGGCGTTGCTACTTTCTGTGTACTCCCACCACTGATGGGAGGGAGGCAACATCCCAAAACTCACGAATGATGCGTCTCCTTGTGGTTATCTTTTATTCTTTGTATTGACATTCTACGGTTTTCTCTGGTTCTCTGTAGTAGTTAGTTAGGGGTTTTTGATTTACAGCTGTGTTCCTTTATTTTTTAAGTATTGTTCTATTGTTTCCTGTTTTAATTGTATCTGCCAGTCCTGAGTGAATTGTAAATTATGTTCTCCTGTATCCCGTTAGTCTCAGCCAATCATGTGTTAATTGTCCATTATGTTCACCTGTATCCTATTAGTCTCAGCCAGTCACGTGCTAATTGTCCAAAATAGATCCCTGGAGGACCCCTGTCAATTTATACAGTTTAAGTGACTGAAGTCATCATTCATAGTTGGATTCGAGGCCAAATCCTCTGGAACTTTGAATATATGGTCACCCAGTCCCGCCACATCTATATTTATTTGGTGTATTACACATTTAGCCCCTTAATTAAAACATAAAGAATCATGTTTTTTATCGAGGCGGTATAAATGAAACAATATAACTTACGTGTCGGAAACTTTGCGATAGTTTTGTGGACAGTTGAAGGCCAGGCAGCGGTAGCCTCCCTGGATGTTGTAGCAGGTCTCAGCTAGGGAGCAGTTATGGCCCCCGCTGGTGCACTCATCAATATCTGAAAGTACAAGCGGAACATCATGCCAAGGACCCTCAAAATGATATGTATTTGGCCCCCCCATCTGAAAATGTTTTGTGCCAGGGACCCCCAGAAGAGAAGATTTGTGTTGAAAACATTTATAATTACTAAAAATGTTTCAAGATTTTTCTAAAATGTTTCAAGATTTTTCTGAAATGTTTCAAGATTTTTCCAAAATGTTTCAAGATTTTTCTAAAAAGTTTCAAGATTTTTCTAAAACGTTCAAAAACAGGCTATTCAAAATTAGCAGATATACAAGCTCACAGAACTTCGTGCCGCACGTCGAGCTTGTACATCTGCTATTTTGGATAGCCGACGTATAAAATAGGGATAAAAGGGGCTAAAATGATTGTGATGCTAACAAATGTAGCTGGGGACCCCCTCTAAAATGACACAAGATGCTTTCCCGGTATTAACGGGTTAATTTATATTCCGTGGCACGACCCGGCTGCTCTACTAGAGCATAAATTATAGGCCTCAGCCTCAACAAGACAGTTGAACTGTGAGTAACAGCTCCATTATCCCCAACGCATAAAAACTTGTGAAGCCAAAATTGGGGTCTGGAGGGAAAAGATATTGCTCAAACAAAGAGCTTTCAAATTAGTCCAATTAGGTCTTTGAGCCAAATAAAGTGTAAGCTACTGAAGCGTCGAAAAAACGAACCAATTATAATTATCCTCGTACAGCCAATAAAATGTTGAGTTCAGAAGAGTAGACTCAAGGGTTATTCGCTGAAGAACAGGATGCTTCAAAGTAAAATAAAATAAAATGGAAAATAAAGGGGGTGTGTAGCATGATTTATGATCATCGGTGCCGGTTTCCAGTGCGGGACACCATCCTTCAATGAAGTATAAATTAATCCATTAAGACCGGCAGGAACGTATACTGTGTCATTTTGAGCAATAACCATTATTTTATACTTTGGCTATTCAAAAATAGCAGATATACAAGCTCATAGCGCGGCACTCGGTGCCGCGCTATGAGCTTGTATATCTGCTATTTTTGAAAAATCATGAACGTTTTTGCAAATCTTTGAATATATATATATTTTTTAAAGCGTACATTTGTAACTCAAATCTTTGCTTCTGGAGGTCCCTGGAACAAAACATTTGACAAACATTCGCTTTAAAGAATATATATTCAAAGATTTGC
Source organism: Gymnoscopelus microlampas (assembly GCF_963454915.1). Taxonomy (NCBI): domain Eukaryota; kingdom Metazoa; phylum Chordata; class Actinopteri; order Myctophiformes; family Myctophidae; genus Gymnoscopelus; species Gymnoscopelus microlampas. Next base: position 14,281,344 of record NC_139947.1, on the reverse strand, counting down.
ACCCATTTTCACGATTTTTTCAAAAATAGCAGCTCTGCAAGCTCATAGCGCGGCACCGAGTGCCGCGCTATGAGCTTGTAGATCTGCTATTATATATATATATATACTGTATATATCGTTCAAGAAATCTAAAATGACACAGATGCGTTCCCGGACCGAATGGGTTAAGTGTGCGTTCGTGTGTGTGTGTGTGTGTGTGTGTGTGTGTGTGTGTGTGCGTGTGTGTGCGCGCGCGTCACCTCTGCAGGAGCGTCCGTTGGGGGACATGGTGTAGCCGGTCTCAGGACAGGTGCACTGGTAACTGCCTGGAACGTTGACGCACTTATAGGTGCATAGTTGACCGATGCTCTGGGAACACTCGTCAATGTCTGGAGTCGAGGGGGAAGGGGGGGGGGGGGTGGATCACACAAAACTGGGTCATGAACCGCACAATGAATCTATAAAAACACTCTAGAGACCACCTCACCTGTTTTCACCTGAGGTGTTATCGTCTCTGTTCGGGCGGAAACTGTCCAAAACTGTTACTTTTCAGGATTCGAACCAAAAAAATTGCGAGGTCGACAAGGTCAAAGACACGTCGCTTCGCACCGCGTTTTCGAGCTTGCCATATTCGGACAAAAAGTTAGAATATGGAGATGTTTGTCCTCACAAATGCTCATAAAAAAAGATTGCACCATTTCTGGCCCGGACAGCTGGCGTATGTATAGCGGTCCGGGCACCTATGGTGCTTCAAGGTAGCCTGACAGCGCGTCGCGGGTTCGAGTCCCGTTCCCGACGAGCTTTGCTGCATGTCTCTCTCCCTGTCTCTCTCGCCCTGTTTCTACTGTAAAAAAAAAAAAAACTATAAATAAAAGGCCAAAAAAGCCCCCCAAAAAATATTACCTACCAGTTACATCATCTGTAAGCAGGTTTGGCAATTTCATTTTTTTTATTTTTATTAACGCAAGAACAATGGCTTCTATTTCAGCGTGCCAACTTTCCAGGAAGAGAATGGCTTGTAGTTTCTGTTTCTTGATTTATAGCGCACATTTTAAAAACAATACAACAAAACAGTACACAAAATAAAAGGAGGGAGAAGTGCCAGGAGGAGGCAAAGAAGCCCCAAAGGGCTTTATACGAGGCCTCTAACTATGTATAGCACAATAATAATAAACATTAGTAGGACGTGATTATAGCTTGGAATCCCCATCGATGATGTCATTGGTATACGGCAGGCAGCTCTCTGAACTGTCCCTATGGCCCGCCAAACAGACGCTGAGTGAGAGAGAGAGTGAGTGAGTGGACGGAAATGGTGCTGTCTTATAACGAGCATTAGTGAGAAGCAATTATATGAAGATACGGTTGAAAAATGAGCAAAGTGCTTCGTTTATTATAAGACCGGGAACGCATCTGTGTCATTTTTTATTTTTTTATTTTGGGCTATTCAAAAATAGCAGATCTACAAGCTCATAGCGCGGCACCGAGTGCCGCGCTATGAGCTTGTATATCTGCCATTTTTGAGAAATTGTGAACATTTGTGCAAATCTTATTATTATTATTTTAAGCGAACGTTTGTACAGTAACTAAAATCTTATTGCTTCTGGAGATTCTACAAATGTCTAATATAAATCCTAACAGTTGTATGAACGTATATGTTGCTCAAACTTTTTCACGTCAACGACCTCCCAAAATGATATGTAATTGGCCGCGGACCCCCATCTGAAAATATTTTGTTTCAGGGACCCCCCCCCCCCCCAGAAGCAAAGATTTGAGTTACAAATAATCACTTTATTCAAAGATTTGCACAGACTTTCCACGATTTTCCAAAAAATATAGCCCAAAAGAAAAAGAAAAGAAAAAAAATGACACAGCGTTGCGTTAATTAATCTATCTGACTCTGAAGTGTGAACACGTTGTCATTAATGATGTCAGACCTTCACAGGTGTGTCCGTCCTCTCTCAGGTAGTATCCTGCTCTGCAGTAGCACTGGTAGGAGCCGTAGATGTTGGCACACTCCTGGCCGCACGGGCTGGACAGACACTCGTTCACATCTGGAGGTTCAGAGCAGAGCAAGGACTTAAAGGGATAGTTCACCCAAAAAAATACTTATTTTCTATCAATTATTACACACCCCATGGAGACTTGAATTCATGGAGATTTTGGGGTGAGTAATCGATAGGAAAAAAGTCATTTTGGGGGTGATCTAAGCTCATAGCGCAGCACTCGATGCCGTGCTATGAGCTTGAATATCTGCTATTTTTGAATAGCCAAAGTCTAAAATATGGATAAAGTGGTTAAAATGATTGTGACGCTTTATTAACTAATTTTGCAGAGGACCCCCTGGACCCCTGGGGGTCCCCGGACCCCACTATGAGAACCAATACTCTAGACCAGTGGTTCCCAGACGTTTTAGCTCGAGGCCCAAAAGAGAAATTTGATGTCTCCCTGGCCGGGACCCAAACTAGTGAAAATAGTGAGAAAAAACATAATATACTTTCCATCCCTGCTCTCATTTCTCAACAAACAAATATTGTTTAATATTTAATGCTTGTATTTATTTATCTGAGCTGAATTCCAAGGACGGACGGAATATTTTGCTTTATTGGAGTATTTTCAATTTTCAGTACTTTTACTCCACTGCATCTCAGAGGCAAATATTGTACTTTTTACTCCACTACAAGTATTTGAAAACTTTAGTTACTAGTAACTTTGCAGATTTGTATTATTATTACAAAACACACATCAACCACTTTAATCCCTATATACTTCGGCTATTTGAAAATAGCCGATCTACAAGTTCACAACACAAAGTGAAGTAGAAGTAAAAGTGCTGAAAATTGGAAACACTCCACTAAAGTAAAACATACCTGACAACTTCTTGAGTAAATGTACTTAGTTACTTTACAACCACTGCTCAATGGTCTTCCCTGAACAAATAAAGAAAAAAGAAAGAAAGAAAGAAAGAAAGAGCAGACAGCGTACCTTCACAGTTCTTGCCGTCTGCAGCCAGGCGGAATCCAGTGGTACAGGAGCAGTGGTAGGAGCCCGGGGAGTTCTCACAGGTCTGGGCACACAGGCGGCCCGGATACCGCCAGCACTCGTTCACATCTGGATGGAGGGGGGGAGCACACGCTTTATAGGATGTCTCTACAGCATTGGTTCTCAAAGGGGGGTCCATGGGGGGTACCAGGGGGTCCCCAGCCCAAATTAGTTAATATAGCGACACAATCATTTTAACCACTTGTCTTACACCATAGTTTGGCTATTCAAAAATAGCAGATCTACAAGCTCGTGGCGCGGCACCGGATGCCGCACTATGAGCTTGTAGATCTGCTATTTTTGATAGATCTGCTAATAATGTCCTGACACATTTACTTGAGTAAAAGGCCAAAAGTAGTGGTATCAAAATGTACTTAGAGTATCGAAAGTAAAAGCTCTCGTTACGCAGAATGTCCCGTTTCACACGTTTTCAAATGTATAAAATTCATAAAAATCCTTTGAAAATAGCAGATCTACAAGCTCACAATACGTCGCATCGCAACGCATTGTGAGCTTGTAGATCTGCTATTTTCAAATGGACTAAATGTATATACTCTTGGTTGCTTGTTTTTGCAGGAAATACACTTAATACTTCTGGTGATTAGTAGTTTTGTTCCCTACCTGTATCTGCATATGTTGAATGCACTTATTGTAAGTCGCTTTGGATAAAAGCGTCTGCTAAATGACTGTAATGTAATGTAATGTATATAGGGCTTGAAGTGGTTTTGTAATAATAATCAAAATCTACAAAGTAACTAGTAACTAAAGTTTTTAAATACTTGTAGTGGAGTAGAAGTACAATATTTGCCTCTGAACTGTAGTGGAGTAGAAGTATTGAAAATAGTAAAGTAAAAATATTTCAAAATTCCAATTAAGTACAGTACTTGAGTACATGTACAGTACTTAGTTGCTTTACATCACTGAGAGACACTATACAACAGCAGAGCCTGTGAAACAGCAGCAACACCTCCCACACTGAACAACACTAAACATTACACAATTCTACACACCACCGTACAGAATACTAAACACTACAGGATGATAAACAGCAGTAGAAAGAACAGAGAAGGCAGAGGCGTTTTGTTATTATTATGGTAGAGTCAGAGGATATCAGAGAGAGAGAGAGAGAATAGAATAACTTGGAAACTTTTCAAACATGAAAGAAAGTCAGAGAGTGTAATAGAGCGTGCCAAAATTCCTGAAAGGGGCGTCAACAAGTGTCTTTTGGTAGCGGCGGACATCTTTGAGGGGTAAAAACCAGGTTGACTTAACCCATTGAGACCTGAAGCCGATTCTACATGTCTCCTAAATCTCAACAGTATTCTGAAAAACGTATGTTTCTATATCAGTGGTGCTCAATCTTTTTCATGTCAAGGACCCCCAAAATGATATGCATTTGGCCGCGGACCCCCATCAAAATATTTTGTTCCAGGGACCCCCCAGAAGCAAGATTTGAGTTAAAAACAGTTCGCTTTAAAAATATATATATTCAAAGATTTGCACACATTTTCACGATTTTTCAAAAATAGCAGATCTACAAGCTCGTAGCGCGGCACTCGGTGCCGCGCTACGAGCTTGTATATCTGCTATTTTTGAATAGCCCAAAGTGTAAAATAATGCTTTTTAGCTCAAATCTAAAAATGAGACAGTTCCAGGTCTCAATGGGCTAACATTGCCCAATGCCACGCCCAATGCCAACGCCCCCCGTGGTGACGACGCGTTGGCACGCTCAATACATGGTTCCATTTGTACACTCTCACAGCTAAAGCTGCGATCCGTTGCTTTTATATATCGTCTCTGTTGGGTGGAAACCTCATACGTCCATAATGTTTTCAGGATTCAAATTTCCAAAATAGCAAGAATAGCAGATCGTCAAGCTCAAATCGAGAGCTTGCGGATCCGCTATTTTTGATGCTTTTGTGTGACGCTGTAGTGTGACAACCCGTTCTCACTCCCGAGGCGTCACATTTTGACCGTCAGTAGCCCTGAAACGTCAAGTTTTGACATGACGGGACGCAATGGCGACGTCGCATGTTGACAAAACTGTACCTAAACCTAACCCTAGTCCTAACCTCACAAAAATATACCTAACCCTAACCTCACAAAAACTGTGCGGAGAGAGGGAAAAAAAAGTCGAGAGAGAAAAAAATAAGTCACACCCATGGTGGAATTCGATCACGGGAGGTTGCAGTTACTAGCTAAGTGCTGCTGCCAGGTTAGTCACCGAAACGCTGGTCAAACCCTCAATTCGAGTAGTATGTGAAGCTCCAATACGTTCCTTGCAGGGGTCGCGCTAGGATTTTAATCTGCCGGTCCCAAGGATTCAAATTTACCGGACATCTGACAAAAATAACGGTCATAATTATTTTTATGCATTAATGACAAGCAGGTGCGTAAATACAGCCTAACACTTAGGCCTACAGCATTATATTTTGGATTGAGCTATTAGAACATGAACCATCATAATATACATAATATACTTACACAAATACATTAATTACCTACATTACCATTTGCGCGTGCTGCGTGCGTAATGGTTTCTCAATCAATTGCGTTTGAATGCATTTTCTAATCAAAGGGCACCGCACAAAATTGGGCATTTCAGATTAATCCTTCATAACGTGGCTCAGCTGACCTGTTAGGGCAATAACTGATAGACCACTACTCACTCACAGGAGGTTATAGCCTACTGTATAGTTAGACAGTGGATGCCGTCCGTGCGTCTAGTTGGGACAGCCGTGGGAAAGTTGATGAGTTGTGAGAATCTTGTGGTCTCCTCATAGAGCTATTCAGTTCAAAGTGGTAACGTTTACTTTTAACGTGTCCACCTCATAGAGTTAAAAATAGGTCCACGATTATGATTAACGTCGTGTTTCACCTCGATGCCATAGTTGTTGCAGTAGCCTATAGCTGTTGTGGGGAGTATTTACAGTGTTGGATATTTCATCTTCAACCTGCATTGTTGTTAAACTGTAGGGCAACTTGCCAACTTTACTCACAAATGCCCTTGTAGTAGCCTAGTATCAGTGACATATTCTAACTCGTAATGATACAACTTGTGTGTGACTGACTGTTTACATACACAACTTTATAACTTGTAACTGTGTGTGTGTGTGTGTGTGTGATGAGGGAACGTACCGACACACGTCCTCCTGATGGAGTCGTACTGGTAGCCCGTTTGGCAGTCGCAGCGGTACGAGCCGGGCAGATTGTGACACAGCTGGCCGTCTCCACAGCGATGCAGGCCGCCCTGACACTCGTCCACGTCTGCAGCAACACACACGCGCACACACACGCACACACACACACACACGCACACACACACACATAACAGGGATGGAGATTAGAAGTAGGAGGAATGAGTTGTAGGTGTGTGTGTGTGTGTGTGTGTGTGTGTGTGTGTGTGTGTGTGTGTGTGTGTGTGTGTGTGTGTGTGTGTGTGTGTGTGTGTGTGTGTGTGTGTGTGTGTGTGTGTGTGTGTGTGTGTCCCGCATCCCCCGCGCTACGAGCTTGTAGATCTGCTATTTTTGAAACATCGTGAAAATGTGTGCAAATCTTTGAATAATATATATTGTTTTAAAGCGAACATTTTTAACTCAAATCTTTGCTTCATGGGGGTCCCTGGAACAAAACATTTTGAGATGGGGGTCGGCGGCCAAATGCATATCATTTTGGGGGGTCCTTGACATGAAGAAGATTGAGAACCACTAACATAGAAACATTAAGTTTTTCAGAAAACTGCTGGGATTTATGTAGAATCGTCTAGAATCGGCTTCAGGTCTTAACCCATTAAGACCTGAGGCCGCGTCTAAAAAAAATCCAAATCCTAAAAAAAAAATTGGGAAAAAATATAAAAAATAATTTTCACGATTTTTCAAAAATAGCAGATATACAAGCTCATAGCGCGGCACTCGGTGCCGCGCTATGAGCTTGTAGATCTGCTATTTTTGAATAGCCAAAGACATCTAAAGTGACACAGATGCGTTCCAGGTATCACTGGGTTAATGGGTTAAAACCCTGAAAGCATGTGTGCCTTCGATTTTTGCGTTGACTATTCAAAAACAGTACACGTACAAGCTCGCGGCTTGTACATCTGCTATTTTTGAACATTTTTGAAAAATCTCGCAAGTGTGAGAAGCGCTGATTTAGAAGGCATTTGTGTAGAATTAGGCCTACAGGTCGTTCTCACCGATGCATCTGGACGCATCGGGATTGGCGTGGTAGCCGCGGCTGCACATGAGCACCCTCCTCTGGCACCTGTAGGAGCCCGCCGTGTTGATGCAGGTGAACCCCGGACTGCAGGGCTGGGACACACTGGCACACTCATCCACATCTATACAACCCAGGGGCACAAGAAACAACCGGGATTTAATGACACACAAGAGAGAGGAGAGATGAGACAGAAAGAAAGACAGATTCCTGCTTCACTCTGCAGCCACACTGTGTGAAAATCAAAGCAACCCACTCATCATCACACATCACACTTGCATTCCCAAAAGAAAATTGTGTGTGTGTGTGTGTGTGTGTGTGTGTGTGTGTGTGTGTGTGTGTGTGGTGTTGTAAAGTAACTAAATAAATGTACTCAAGTTACTTCTACTCCACTACATCTCAGAGGCAAATATTGTACTTTTACTCCATCACAATTATTTGAAAACCTTAGTTACTAGTTACTTTGTAGATTTTGATTGTTAATAAAAAAAAAGCATATTAACCACTTCAATCCGGCCATTTGAAAATAGCCGATCTACAAGCTCACAATGCGTCGCATTGCGACGCATTGTGAGCTTGTAGATCTGCTATTTTCAAAAGATTTTTATACATTTTGAAAACGCGTGAAATGGGACATTCCGCGTACTTTTACTTTTGGTACTTTAAGTACCTTTTGATACCAATACTTTTGTACTTTCACTCAAGTAAATTGTGAACATTTCATTGCAGTATTGATACTTTTACTTGAGTAAAACACGTAAGTACTTCTTCCACCACTGTGTGTGTGCGTGCGTGCGTGCATGCGTGCGCGTACGGGCGGGCATGTGTGTGTGTGAGAGAGATTTTCTCAATTTTCTCTCATTTCTCAGAGCTTCTTTCTTTTTTTATATATATATATATATATATATGTATGCGTCCTTTTTTACAGTGGCGGCGGGGCGGCTGCCTCAACACGCCTCAGTTCCTGCCCCTGGGGGCTAATTCCACAGCGTTGGCTCGTACTGCAGGAGGACACAGGATTGACTTTCATCCGCCCCACTGCAGACCGTCTCTGATCTGCTCACCTGTGTGGCATTTAACCCCTTCAACCCGGGAACAACGCGTCCGCGTGTGTCATTTTTAACATTTATTTGGGCTATTTCTTTGGGGAAAATCGTGAAAATGTGTGCAAATCTTTGAGCGTATATATACGTTTTTTTTTTTACTCAAATCTCTGATTCTGGGGGTACCTGGAACAACACTTTTTGAGATGGGGGTCCGTGGACAAATACATATCATTTTGGGTGGTCCTTGACATGAAAAAATATTTGAGAACCACTGATATTATAGCAACATACGTTTTTTTGTTGTTGTTTTTTTAACTGCTAGGATTTAGAAGACATTTGTAGAATCCCAGAGTTGAGTTAAAAATGTATATATATATATATATATATATATATATATATATATATATATATATATATATATATTCAAAGATTTGCACAAAATGTCAAGTTTTTTTTTTTAAATAGCAGATATACCAGCTCGTATCGCGGCACCGAGTGCCGCGATACGAGCTTGTAGATCTTCTATTTTTGAATAGCCAAAGAAATGTAAAAATGACACACAGATGTGTCCCCGGTCTTAATGGGTTAACCCCTCTGTCGCTGACTATAGAGCCCCCGTCTCTATGCATAGGCCTAGGATTCAGCTTCAGGTGAGACGGATGCATACAGACCCCCTGCGGTGTCAGTGAGCAGACATCAATTAATTGTGGTGGAGTAAAAGTTGTACATAAAGGAGTAGCTCACCCAAAAAAATGCGTATTTTCTATGAAATGCACACCCCATGAATCATTGAATTCATGGAGATTCGCATTCCTCAGCAAATCATTAGATTACCGGCGGAAAGATGCTAATGTATCCGGTAGGAGACTCAAAGGAGACTCTTTGAGTCTCCTACCGGAAATACATACGGTCATTAAATTATTGGCTCAGGAATGCGTCAAAAACTAAAAAATCTCCATGAATTCAATGCTTCATGGGGTGTGTAATTGATAGAAAATAAGTCATTTTTTTGGGGTGAACTACTCCTTTAAGTATAGTACTTTACACCACTGCATTTAACCCCTCTGTCACTGACTAGAGCCCCCCGTCTCTACATAGGCCTAGGAATCAGCTTTAGGTGAGACAGACACATACAGTATACCCCCTGCGGTGTCAGTGAGCAGACATCACCCACCTGTACATGAAACTACTACGGCAGTGATTCTTGCTAGTTCACACTATCACAGTGATTTTGACAGCAAATTTTGATTTAGTTTTAGTCATAGTCCTTTGAATAAAATTGCATTTAGTTTTTGTCATATTTTAGTTTTGAAATATTTTAGTTTTTGTCTAGTTTTAGTCGACTAGTATCATAAGATTATTCGACTTAATCTACAGTTGATTTAGTCGACTAAAATGTATTTAGGCGGTGCCTTGATGGCGTCGTAATGGATGATTTTACACTTGGTTGCATGCTGAAAATAGCCGATCTACAAGCTCACAACGCGTCGCAGCCGCGTTGTGAGCTTGTAGATCTGCTATTTTCAGAGCGCAACACCTGAGCACAACCAAACATAAAATGACCTGTCTTTTAGTTCTACTGGATCTCTTCTCCACTATAGTCCCTCACTAACATTTTAGTCTAGTTTTTATTTGTCGACGAAATAGTCAATATATTTAGTCTTAGTTTTAGTCATCGTAGCTTAGTCTTTATTTTGTTTTTATTGAGTTTTCGTCAGTGAAAAAAGGTAGTCGACGAACATTTTTCGTCATAGTTTTAGTCGACGAAATCAACACTGCCTGCACATGAAACTACTACGGCAGTGATTCTTGCTATAGTTCACACTATCAGTGTTCTTTCTCACCTGAACAGTGACCCTGCACGTCCTGGGTGAAGCCGGCGGGGCAGCGTGGTTTGGGGTTGCAGCTGAACGAACCCTCCGTGTTCACACACTCGAAGCCGAGGCCACAGTTATCGGTCCTCTGCGCACACTCGTCCATATCTGTAGAGAGAAGGACGGATAATAAGCCATCATGTTATAAAGCAGTGGTTTTCAACACTTTTCATATCAAGCTCCATTATTTGTTCGGCATCTGAGCCACGGAACAACCGGATGAGATTTAGACTCTCAGATCCAAAATGTAGAATATTTTGTTGTCGTTGGATACAATTTTGTCCACAATTCCATGCTGTATTGATGTGGTACCATTAGGAGAGATAACAGGCCAACATTGATCAAAATAACAATTAAAGCACGACTTCACCGATTTTCAACCTATCTTCATATAATTGGTCCTCACTAATACTCATGATAAAATGGTACAATTTTTTTCTACTTGGTCTGTGTCTCATAGGAGGGCTGTGTGGACAGTCCAGAAACCTGTCTACCAGTGACATCATCGTTAGGCATGATTTTTTTTTCCAACAAGATTTCACATTTTTTATTTCGATTTTTATTAATATGAGAACAATGGCTTCTTTTATTGCATTGCAACTTTCCAGGAATAGAAAGCCTGCAGTTTCTATTAGCTTGGATTCCCTATTGATGATGTCACTGGTAGACGGGACTCTGAACTGTCCACAGCCCTCCTCTGAGACACAGACCGAGTAGAAAAAAATTGTACCATTTTATCATGAGTATTAGTGAGGACCAATTATATGAAGATAGGTTGAAAATCGGTGAAGTCGTCCTTTAAGTAATGCAGATTTTAACAATAATTTAACTCTTGAGAGTGTAAAATGAAACGAAATGGACCCGTAAGGGTCCATTTGGTTTCATTTTACACTCTCAAGAGTTAAAGATCTATAAGGGTCCATTTGGTTACCAACTCTCCATCATTTAGCTGGGGACCACCTGGAACCCCCTCAAGGACCACCGGTGGTCCCCGGACCACTGGTTGAGAACCACTGTTATAAAGCATGCACTGTTACAGTAGCTTCAGTTTCGCAAACATGTTCATGTCAAGGACCCCCAAATTGATACGTAGTATTTGGCCCACGGACCCCAAAGTGAAGATATTCTGTGGCGCAGGGACCCCTGTAGGAGAAGATTTGTGTTCAAAAGGTTACGATTTTAAGATATTTCTAAATGTTCGAGAGACTAGCAGATCCACAAGCTCACAAGCGCATAATTTTAAGATTTTTCAAATAGAAAATAGGGTTAAGGTGGTTACACTGTTCCTCGCTTTGCAAGGGACCCCCTAGAGCCCCATCAAGGACCCCTGGGGGGTCACCGGACCCCAGTTTGAGATACATATACAGTACAGTACATTTGTTATGTTGTTGACCGCAGTTAACCACGATACATGTGGTTCCTGTTTTGGCCACTGGATGGCACTGTGGATAAGTGTCAGAGATCTACCTGAAGCACACATGACAGACACAACCCTTCTTCTTTCTCCAGCTTAAAACCGGTGATTACTTACAAAACTGTGAAGCGTTCAGGAGGCTGTTCTTTGGAATGTTTCCTGTAGCAGTCACTCACGTTACAAACACAACATGACAACTACAGTGTCCCACAGCGCTGCCATTTACCTGCATGAATATTATCTCCATATCTCCAGAGACACAAGCTGTCAGAAATTATTTATTAGTCCCGTGTTCTGTATGTGTGTTGGATGTGTGTGTGTGTGTGTGTGTGTGTGTGTGTGCGCCATAGACTGTATAAATGAGATGGACAAACCCCCTCCGCTGCTTTCTACAGACCGAAAATGAATCCTTTGCTGCAGACTGTAGGTCCGCCATGTTTCACTACGCGTCAGAATGAGTTCAGACCATTATTGGTTGGGTAACTTGTCAATCAAGAGCGGGGGGCGGGGAATGAATGCTATTGGTTGTGTAGCGTGTCAATCAAATCATCCCGCCCCTCCTAGAGAATAGCCTACTTTATCGTCAATTTTATAATAAATAGAACCATAATTTAGCAAAACGCATATCCTGATGATTGAAAGGAGACTTTAAACTAGCGACTGGAAGCATATAGAATTTATGACCATTTTTATTACAGTAAGAAAATCGAGTCTGAAAGTTGGTAAAAACCCATCGGCTTGCGTTAAAATAAATTCTTTCTGAACTCACAGGTCGGCACGGGTGAAACAGCGCCTCTCGCTGGACATTTACTAAACATCCGGGTTGGCCTCATAGTAAATATCTCAGCCTTGCCCCTTGGTGTGCGCGCGCGTTTGCGTGTGCGTGGCACAGTGACATACAGTGGTGGAAAAAGTACTCAAAATGTTTTACTTAAGTAAAAGTATCAATATTGCAAAGTAGAAGTACTCTGTTACAAGTAAAGTCAGTCATTCAAAATTTACTTGAGTAAAAGTTCAAAAGTATTGGTATCAAAATGTACTTAAAGTACCAAAGGTAAAAGTACTAAAATGTTTGAAAATAGCAGCTCTATGAGCTCACAACGCGTCGCGATACGAGGCGTTGTGAGCTTGTAGATCTGCTATTTTCAAATAGCCTATGTATAAAATAGGGCTAAAGTGGTTAATGTATGTTTTATAATGTAATCATTTATATCTGCAAATTAACTAGTAATAACTAAAGTTTAGCCCTATCTTATGCCCCTATACCCATCGCTCGTTGTAGATCTGCTATTTTCAAAAACTCTTGACAAAATGTGGAATATTTTTGGTAACATTTTTGGTATACATATTAATTTGGAGGTCCTTGACATGAAAAAAGTTTGAGAACTGCCGGTTTAACCCCTTTATCTCTTTTTTTTTTTTTATAAAAACAATAGCCGATCTAGAATCTTGTAGATCGGCTATTTTTGAAACATTTAGAAAACATTTTTTTTTAAATCATTTTGAAAACATTTTAACAACAAAAAACATATGGTTGTCCCTGGCGCCAAATCTTTCCAGACGGGGGTCCCCCCTTGGACATGAAAACATTGGGACGTTGAATCACTGCCCCCCCCCTAACGCGGCGGCTCTCTTGACGTTCGTTCCCCTGTGGGCTCTGAAGAACAGCAGGACTATAGCAGACAGACAAGGCAGAGCAGGGTGATAGTGATTGAGCGTCTCTGGCGCGCGGCAGCAGGGGCTGAGCGAAGGGCCTGACAGCTCCAGACAGATGGAGACAGAGGGCCAAGCCAGGGAGAGAGAGAGAGAGAGAGAGAGAGGGGGATAAATGTGCCAGAGATTGGCAGTGACCTCACTCACAGCCATAGCAATGGGAAGGTAATTGGCCGCGGGACGAATCGCAAGAACAAGCCGGGCTAAAGGGTGCACGGTGAGAAGGTCAGAGGGTTCGCGAGGCTTCCCGCGCGGCGGCGGGCGGCCGAAATTCGATGATTCTCCGAGAAACGCCAGAGGTTGAAGAACCCCCCCCCCCCCGCACCCCACCCCCGAAAACGCGAGTTGACAAGACAAGCTATTCCTTTTTTTTGGGTACCTTGGAAAGTCACTCCGTGTTTATGCTAAGGGAAGGGGAATTGAGTTGCTCGGAGCGCAGTGGGACTTTGCCTTGTTCTGTGAGACATTGGTGTAAAGTAACCAAGTACATGTACTCAAGTACTGTACTTAAGTACAATTTTGAGGTATTTTCTACTTTACTAGAGTATTTCCAATTGTCTATACTTTTACTTCTACTCCACTACATCTCAGGGGAAAATATTGTACTTTTACTCCACTACAATTATTTGCAAACTTTAGATACTTTGCAGATATAAATTATTCTAATATAAAACATACATTAACCACTTCAGCCCTATTTCATACATAGGCTATTTGAAAATAGCCGATCTACAAGCTCACAACGCGTCACAACGCGACGTGTTGTGAGCTTGTAGATCTGCTATTTTCAAACGTTTTATTACTTTTACTTTCGATACTTAAAGTATATTTTGATGCCAATACTTTTGTACTTTTACTCAAGTAACATTTTGAACACAGGCCTTTTGCTTGTAACAGAGTATTTTTAATATGGTGGGTATTGCGGAGTACTTCTTCCACCACTGTTATGTCCCTCCGTGTTGATGCTAAGGGAAGGGGAATTGAATTGCTCTGAGCGCAGGGGGACTTGCCTTGTTCCGTCAGACACAACAGCGTCTGAGCAGGCGATACGGTACGTACTGTATAGGGAATAGTGTGGTACGTACTGTATAGGGAATAGTGTGGTACGTACTGTATAGGGAATAGTGTGGCACTGAGGCAACAAAGTTGTTTATTATCCAGCCTTTGTATCCTGATTGCCCGAGGCTGAAAGCAGCTGTTAAAGAAACTTTTCTCTAAGTGTTGTTTCATCATTTAAACCCATTAAGACCGGGAACGCATCTGTGTCATTTTATGATTTCTTTGGCTCTTCAAAAATAGCAGATCTACGAGCTCATAGCGCGGCACCGAGTGCCGCGCTATGAGCTCGTAGATCTGCTATTTTTGAAAAAAGAAAAAAAGAAAAGCTTTGAATATATATATACATTTTTGACTCAAATCTTTGCTTCTGGGGGTCCCTGTAACAAAATACTTTGAGATGGGGGGGTCCGCGGACAAATACATATCATTTTTGGGGGTCCTTGACATGAAAAAGTTTGAGAACCACTGATATTATAGCAACAAAAAAAAGAAAAGTTAGGATTTAGAAGACATTTGTAGAATCCCCAGAAGCAAATATTTGAGAAGAAAAAAATGCTTAAAAAAAAAATATATATATTCAAAGATTTGCACCAAATTAAAAAATATATATATATATATATATATAGCGTCACCAGCTTGTAGATCTGCTATTTTTTGAATAGCCAACGTATAAAATAACGGTTTTAAGTGGTTACACAGACACGCTCCTGGTTTTAATGGGTTAACGCCTGGCCTTTTGTCCGTGCGAGTATGATTTTTTTGAAGTTCAGAGGCACCTTGCAGCGAGGCTGCACTGCCCACTGACTGCAGTGGTAAACAGCACTTTAACAACATCTCATCTTATTAGATGTCTCTGTCTTCCTCTGCTCACATGAAGCCCTACCGTATACCCAGGGCCACAATCTAACAGCTTATAAAGGACATATATAGCCTCGGAAACCCAGCCATTTTTTTTGTTAGGACATATATGACTCAACGCTCAACGGTTTGTCATACCGGCGTCCATCTCCATAAAGACGAGCCAGAGAGCTTGCTCTTCATGCTGAAACGCTGCTAACGGCCATGTCTCCCACAGTGATAATACATGTCATTGTCTTGTCTGTCTGTGCTGAATAAAGACATGATATAATCACTGGACTGTGAAGCATTGAAAAAGAGCTATCATTGGTGGAAAGTACATTTACTTAAGTACAGTTTTTTTTGTACTTTACTTGAGTATTTCTAATTTCCAAAACTTTTACTTCTACTCCACTACATGTCGGATCCAAATATTGTACTTTTATTTATTTATTCAAAAACGAGTTACTAGTTACTAATCACTTCAGCCCTTTATACAATTCAGCCTTTTGAAAATAGCAGATCTACAAGCTCGCAATGCGTCGCATCGCGACGCATTGTGAGCTTGTAGATCTGCTATTTTCAAAAGATGTGTATACATTTGAAAACTTGGATTGGGACATTCTACACAATGTGTGCTTTTTCCTTTTGATACTTTAAGTACATTTTGATACCAATACTTTTGTACTTTTTACTGAAGTAAATTTTGAATTCCGGGCTTTTACTCGTAACAGATTATTTTTTACATGGCGGTATTGAAAATGTGAGTAATTTTTTCCACCACTGTCAGAGTGCTTGCTCTTCATGCTGAAACGCTGCTAACGGCCATGTCTCCCACAGTGATAATACATGTCATTGTCTTGTCTGTGTGTGTGTGTGTGTGCTCATTCTGCTCAATAAAGAAATGATATAATCACTGTGAAGCATTGAAAAAGAGCTATCATTGGCAACGGTGAACCTCCAGGGGGTGCTCGTGTGTTTGTGGACCGTTCATGTGAATGATGTGCGTGTGTGTGTGTGTGTGTGTGTGTGTGTGTGTGTGTGTGTGTGTTTGCGGCGTGCGAATGCACTGTTGGTGGGATTTACAACCTAGTTATTGTCACTGGGTGTGAGTGTTTTGGTGCCTAATGTTTTGATATGGAGTTATGGCGAGAACAAGGCAAGGCGGGTTTGTTTGTGTAGCACATTTCAACAACAAGACAATTCAATTTGCTTTACACAAAACACAGAGAGCTTTAAGACAAAGTGCAAAGGAAACACACGTTATAAAAAATAGTTATTAAAGAGTTAACGGAATATAGAAAATCAGAATACGCTCAAATGAACCCATTAAAGACCTGAGGCCGATTCTACAAATGCCTTCTAAATGAGTAGTTCTCAAACGCCTAGGACCCCCAAAATTATATGTACAGTATTTGGCCGCGGACCCCCCCTTCTGAAAATGTTTTGTGCCAGAGGACCCCCAGGAGAGAAGATTTGTGTTAAAAAACAATGCAAAATTATTTAAAAAATGTCAAACACTTTCAAGAAAAAGCAGATGTACAAGCTCTCAGTGCGTCACGAAGTGACGCGGTTGTGAGCTTGTAGATCTGCTAGTTTTGAGAACCACTGTTCTGAAACCGACGTTCTAAATCCTAAGATTTTCTTGCACCTGTTATACCCGTTGTCATAGCACCCGTTTTAACCGTCTGTCTGACTGTGTCCCTTTTGTGCCAATATATGAAGATGTCTGTATGTCTGTCTGTGTCCCTTTTATCCCCATATATGGAGATCCCAGATGTTATCGGTATATGCCCATATATGGGTATTCCCATATATGGGCATATGGGGCGGGAAGGGTGTTGTCAGTTGTGGAAAGTCCTTGTGCACAGTGGTAAACGTCTGTGGAGAATGTGTGGAGAATGTCTGAAGAACGCAAACTGACTGTGGAAAGTGGACCGACTAAAGTAATCAAATGGCAGGTGTGGGGAATTTGACAGGTGTGTGGAATAAGCTCTATTCACAGCAGCCACATTGTGAAGACATTCACAGGTGTTACCAATGATACTAATGAAGGCTCCGTTCCATTCTGGTCAAACAGAGTCAGGGTGCTGATATTGTGCATGTTGGCCCACTGGAAACACCAGTGGGTCTACAGTTGGGGTCCAGGGACCCTCATGGGCTTCCAAATGGCCCCTTACAGGTGTGTAACTCTGAGAGTGTACAAATGGAACCAAATGGACCCGTAAGGGTCCATTTGGTTCCATTTGTACACTCTCAGAGCTATGGGGGTCGTGGAAACCACTGTGCTAGACTAAATGGAACAGAGCCTTCATTAGTATCATTGGTAACACCTGTGAATGTCTTCATAATATGGCTGCTGTGAATAGAGCCTATTTGCCAAATCAGTAAAACACAGTGTATAAAAAGTGAGCAGACAGCGCAGTGCGTTAAAATGGCCTTTTTACCTTCACATTTATCGTTGTACACCTGGTACCCGGGAGGACAGGTGATCTGTCTCTGACACGCGTAGCTTCCTTCGTTGTTCACACAGCGTTCGTTCAGCTGGCACGTATGGTTGGACAAACACTCATCGATGTCTGCGGTGTGTTGTGAAACGGAGGGCCATGGAAGGAGAGAAAGAGACAAAAGATACTGTAGATTACAGGGGGGGGGGTCTTCAACAACAACAATTTCAACATTTTCAGCACAGGAAACCGGGTTCAAATCTGGGGTAAAAGAGGAAAGTTACATAGTGCAGCTTTAAGTAAAATGTTGAGGTGTTTTATGTTACTCATATTGCACTTTTTACTCCACTGCTATTATGCTTCTGCTCTTTACGGGCTTTACGGCTCACTCTATAGATTAACAACGCTATACCAGCGGTGCTCTTTGTGTCTGTCACTAAAAGAATAGGATTCTTTTGGAGTTGTGAGCTTGTAGATCTGCTGTTGTCAAAGAAGTAAAAAAAAATGTGAGTACTTTTCCTATGGTAAAAAAAAATGCTGGGTCTTTTTGGGCTTTATTTATAGTTGTACAGTAGAGACAGACAGGAAACAGGGGGAGAGTCATGCAGCAAAGCTCGTCGGGACCGGGCTCGAACCTGCGATGCGCTGTCAGGTGCCTTGGTGCCCGGACCGCTACGCCAGCTGTCCGGGCCTTCCTATGGTACTCTGAGTAATGCTAGTTTTTAGCGGCGCTAGCCGCTCTATACCTTTAGGTATACACAAATCCACGGAGCGCTGCACTGTAGGTGGCGCAATCATTGCTGCGGTGTCAGTCAGCCGCTGCTGCGGTTCTGTCCATCTGTTGACGTTAGCAGAGCAGCCATAAACTAGCCTACTGGCACCTGACGTAGGTGGTTCGTCCCAATTTTCTATACATTTTTGTAAAGTTAGTGTTAGTAAAAGTTAGTAAAAAGCAGGTAAAAGAGTAACGTGAGCAGCTGACTGAGTCTGACACCGCAGCAATGGTTGCGCGCAGGGCAGCGCTCCGTGGATTCGTGTATAGAGCGGATATTAGCCCTCTATGCCTGGCTTTTGCGTCAACGTTCTGATTGGTCAGGTGCGCCAACGTTCTGATTGGTCAGGTGCGTCAACGTTCTGATTGGTCAGGTGCGTCAACGTTCTGATTGGTCAGGTGCGCCAAAGTTGTGATTGGTCACTATTCATGACATCACTATGATGTCATGAATATAGAATTCGATGTCTATATAAACGATGACAATGACTTCATCTTATTATTCATTTGGCTAAAGTCTCCGTCTAGGTAAGTTATTTAAAGTTAATATGACGAATAGAAAGAGAAAGATACAAGAACAGATGAAGGGTGAATGTATAGAAAGTCTGAGTTCGGGACCCAGTCATCCGTTATGACAGAATGGTTTGATAGAGACGATCGAGAATCCAAGAGTCCGTTAAGGTTCTGATTGGTCAGGCCCGTCAAGGTTCTGATTGGTCAGGCCCGTCAAGGTTCTGATTGGTCAGGCCCGTCAAGGTTGTGATTTGTCAGGCAAGGGGACTATTCATGACATCACTATGATGTCAAGGTTTATTTTTTATTTCCTCATGTTTTTTTTTGTATATATTTTTATTTGGCTAAAGTCTCCTTCTAGGTAAGTTATTTAAAGTTAGATCCTCAATTTAACTTTATCTGTCGTCGACGCTCTGATTGGTCAGACCCGTCAACAAAGTGATTGGTCAAGCTTCACATGACACATGGCTATAAACACATTATAAACAAATATCGATGACATAATGTATTCAAAGGCGCCGCTACCTTCACACAGGGTGTGATTTTTTAGTTACGTAAGGAATGGGAGTACATTTTTCTCCACCAGTGCAGACAGCTTTGAAGAGGCAGGCCGTATAACGTCGGCAGCGGGGAGAAGGATTGGGGTTAAGACCGCTGGGCATTAAACACCCACACAATGAGAAACCTGTCAGCATGTGTTGCACCGCTCTCTCTCTCTCTCTCTCTCTCTCTCTCTCCGGAAAACACAGAACCGGAGGAGATGACTTAAATCAAACACATATACCCTCAGTCAGACAACTCGGGCAAGATGGAGGGGAGGCTAATGGGTTTTATGATTAGAAGAAATTATTTAAAAAAAATGGAGGAATAAGAAATCCCATTCTTTGAGTGACGGACAGGAAGAGCACACGCCATGGTATGCCGTTGTAAAATCCATATAGAGTGAGATGTAAGCCCCCCCGTATATGAGAAGAAGAATGGGGAGAGAAGAACTCTGCTTTTCGTCTCCCTCGGGGCGGGTCATCAGAGTTAAAGGTCATCGTGACAGTATCTCCACTAGAGATCTAGGGAGCTACTGAAGACGAGAGCCAGCGAGAGAGAGAGAGAGAGTGATAGAGAGAGAGAGACAGAGAAAGGAATCACAGATATACATTCTCTACGGGACAGTGGTTTTCAAAAAGAAAATCATGTCAAAGACCCCCAGCTTGATATGCACTAGGCCACGGACCCCCATTTGATTGATACACTGTGTCTGGTGAACATTATAGGACTCATCACTGCATCCTCTACTGTATGTATGATAGAGTGGGTTGGCCTTCCTTGGCCCGACAGGCGAAACAAACACTGGTACCTGTTTATTTTTTAAGGCAATTGATGGGACTTCACCATTTGTATGTTAAATCTCTGCTGCGTTGGAATCCTGTGACACATAGGACACACTCCAGTGGCTGGCTCACGCTAAAAGGTCCCTAAAGTAAAGACTGAACTGGGGAAAACATAGCCTTTTGTTTTAGTGCCTCAACCACTTGGAATGACCCACAGCTTAAGTTTAACATCTGTTTCCCCATAACATATGGTTAATTTAAATATTTGATTGCAGACCTATACCCACAAGTGTCTGCAACTGCTTTTAAATGTGTGTTGTACACGATGAGGGAACATTTCTGTATTTGTTTTGCTTCTGTTTTGTTTAGTTTTACCATTGATATGAATATTGATGTGAAAATGAAACTGTACCGTGATGTATCTCGACGACGCGGAAAATGAGGGCAACCTCAATGTCCTTCGAGTATAAATAAAATGAAATTTGATACAATTCTTTCTTTTTCATTTTCTCTGTAACCCCCAAACTACATTGTAAAAATCCTCAGTATTTTAACTCTCAGACAGGGTAGAAATAGGGTTAGGGTCCATTTGGTTCCTTTTGTATACTGTCTGAGTTACAGACCTGTAAGGGTCAATTTAGACCCCCCTAAAGGAACCCTGAGAGTCCCTGGAACCCAGTTTGAGAACCACTGCCCTACAGGAATCTCTGCTAGACTAGAAAAAAGATCATCTCTGGATTGGATACTACGCTAAACTAATAATCTATTTTGCACTCTGGTGTTTCATTCAACGTGTAAGCGATACAAACTGTGTTATTATTGTGTTTGGGTGTTTAGGGGGTCCAGGGGTCCTTGGAGGGATACCAGGGGGGTCCCCAGCAAAATTATAGTGTCACAATCATTTGAACCACTTTAACCATATTTCATACTTTGGCTATTTTTGAAACATCTTGAAAACTTTGCAAATCTGAATATATTATATATATATATATTTTAAAGCTAACATTTGTGACTCAAATCTTTGCTTCTGGGGGGTCCCTGGAACAAAATATTTTGAGATGGGGGGGCGGTCCACGGACAAATACATATCATTTTGGGGGGGTCCTTGAGATGAAAAAGTTTGAGAACCACTGGTTTAGGGTTCCTCACCTGCACAGGTCTGTCCGTCGGCCATCTGAGAGAACCCTGGGAAACAGGAACAGTGCGGCCTTCCGTCCACAGGGGTGCACTGTTGCACACAGGGGCCATTTTCTATTAAAAAAAAGAAAAAGAAAAGCAGAGGTGGTAGTCAAGTGTGGAGTCACTCACCACCGACACAATGTAGCGCACAACTCAACAGAACAACAAGGGTGACATGTGACATCGTGGACAGATCTATGGCCCTGCTGCACGTGCCAGATAAACACTAATTTATTATATCCCCCCCCCCACTCCCCCCTTTACCTCATTTCCTGTTTCCAGGTTGACCCCCTGACCTTGGTTGTATTGAATTTCCTAATTGTGGCCCACAGTGACGGCACCCCACCCTGGAGCTATGGAAACCAAACAACAGAACGTGACCAGCCGTGGAAAAGTAACCGAGTGCATTTAATCACGTACTGTACGCACAATTTTTAGGTACTTTTTTACTTTACTTGAGTATCTCCATTACTTTACTTGAGTATCTCCAGTAGTATACTTCTACTCCACAACATGTCAGAGGCAAGCGTTGTACTTTCTACTCCACTGCAATTGAAACTTTAGTTCCAAGTTACATTGCAGATTATTAATACAAAACATACATTAATCAAATTAAGCCCTATTTTATACTTTGGCTGGCTGTTCGAAAAATAGACGATCTACAAGCTCACAATGCCTCGCGATGTGATGTGAGCTTGTTTTTAAGATTTATGCACTTTGGTACTTTTACTCAAGTAAAACATTGAATAACAGGCCTCTTACGTGTAACAAAGTATGTCTATATTGTGGTATCGCTACTTTTACAAAGATGTGAGTACTTTTTCCACCAGTGAACCAGTGACCCTGTACAACATGTTTATATGAACACCTCATGTGAGCAACTGGTTATCCCTGGAACAGAGATCTTTGATAAGATCTCCAGGCCTGTACAGTACAGTACATGACATTTGCAACACAATTACCGCCCAGGAAAAAGGCCCAGTTTGACGTAATCGTGTTTAGTAGAGTGGATGTTAAGCTTCTCTTCTAAACGAAAAAAAATGGCCTCTTTAGATGCTCGGCCTAATCTCTGATTAAAGGTAGGGTGAGTGATAATTCTTTGTTAAAATAACTGTTGAATAGCTTTATATTCTGATAGTAATCACTGCAATATCGAGTGTTTGTTCCGAAACAGGGGTCTCTCCGGCTCTTTAGTACATTATTATACAGGATACACTACAGGATCAACAAGAGAGATTGGAAGTGACTCAAATAAATTACCAATAATTTGGAACTGGAAGACTATAACATTTCAGCTGATAAATGGGTGCTCTCTCCTGATTGGCTGAAATTGGCTGAAATGTCAGATGTTTACGAAAGAGCCTGAGAGACGGGAAGACTCCTGTTGCTGAACAAACACAAAGAGATTTTTTGTGGAAAACTTATGTTAATAAATCTTCTGGGGGTCCCTGGCACAAAACCTTTTCAAATGGGGGTCCGCGGCCAAATAAATATTTATAATAATTTGGGGCTCCTTGACATAAAAAAGTTTGAGAACCACTGCTTTAGGATATAAGTGTGAATAAAAGTGTTAATTGTTTCCCTCTCCCCACCCTCATAGATCCAGCTGTGTGCTATATATTTCCCCATGCCCCTCAAACTACTCATTACCTTGGCATTCTAAGCCTACTGTATATGTAAGAAACCCCTTTGAAAATGAAAATAGTGTGCAAGTTAATTAATTAATGCTGTCAGCGTGTTCCACCTGGTAATAACTACAACTAGCAGCAAACAATCATCATCACCTGTCCTATGGCCATATAATAATAACAATAATACATAATATACATCTATCTATAAATGCACAGAATGTGTGTGTGTGTGTGTGTGTGTGTGTGTGTGTGTGTGTGTGTGTGTGTGTGTGTGTGTGTGTGTGTGTGTGTGTGTGTGTGTGTGTGTGTGTGTGTGTGTGTGTGTGTGTGTGTGTGTGTGTGTGTGTGTGTGAGAGAGAGTCAGTTTAGTTTACGGTGTACAGTTTAGGCATTTAGCAGACGTTCTTAATCCAGAGCGATTTGCCATAAGCAAGGTAAACACAAGGTAAATGCATAGAGACATTGTAGTGCCTCGGTAATCTAGGATCATAGGTAAACCAAGAACCTATCATCAGTCTAAACAATATAAAAAAATAAGAAATAAAAATAACCCTTGGTTTGCCGAGGAACAAAGGGTATGCTGTGCCAAGTGGAAATTCATTCAGACCAGAGGTTGTCCAGAATTGTCTGTCTGTCTGTCTGTCTGTCTGTCTGTCTGTCTGTCTGCCTGCCTGCCTGCCTGCCTGCCTGCCTGCCTGCCTGTGTCCCTGTATGTTACCAATATGATGTCATTGTGAAGCATTGTGAGCTTGCTATTTTCAAATGGCCAAAATGTGTATAAGGCTGAAGTGGTTAATGTATGTTTTGTAATATTAATCAAAATCTAACTTTTGGATTAGGATCCGATGGAAATTGGAAAGACTCAAGTACAGTACAAATACCTCAAAATTGTACTTAAGTGCAGTACTTAAGTAAATGTACTTAGTTACTTTACACCACTGCCCAGCGGGCATCCCCCTAGTATCTAATAATAATGATAACAATAATAATACATATCTGAGAGATACTCGCATAGTGAGGAGAAATCCTGAAGGGCTGACATGTTGTCTTTGTCTGCCATGAGGGAATGACATTTCAGCATTCTCAAAATCCATGCAAAGTCATCGCAATTACATTTGTTCATTTGAAGACTTTCATGGGCGGCAGTGGCTCAGCGGTAGACTAGTGGCCGGTAGAGCGGCCGGATGGGAACCGCGAGTTTCCCGGTTCGATTCCGGGCTCCCCCAGAGTTAGTGTCGAAGTGTCCATGGGTAACACACTGAACCCTACATCGCCTCCAATGAGTCGGTCGGCGCTAGCCGGCCACCATTGGTGATGTGAATGTGGGAAAAGTGAGGACGCTGGCGTCGACTGTTCGCCGCGTCACCTCCCCAATGCCTAGGCCTGTCACAAGTATTACATAAGCGTCTAATTGCAATTATTTTATATAATAGCAATTATTTTTGCATAATCGTCATAAACAATTCCATGTTAAAAAATGTCATATATTTAAAAATAGTGGAAATAGCCGATCTATAAGCTCAAAACGCGTCGCATCTTATAGATCGGCTATTTCCACTATTAATGTTTATTTTTAAGTATAAAGTAACTAAATGTGTAATCGTGACAGCCCTACCAATGCCCCCCCCCCCCCCCCCCCCGTATGAATGAATGAACCATTGTAAAGCGCTTTGAGCACTTGGAAAAAACGCTATAAAAAATGCAATTCATTCATGTTTAAGACGGAGCCACATAAGGGTACTTATATGTAAGTACAGGTAATATCAGTATGCTTCAAGACGTTTCACTAAAGTGGTATTCTAATGGTTGACTTTCCCTTTTTACCGGTGTCATTTCCTAGAGTGAGATATCTGTGCTTTCGGGGGTAATTTTTTTGGTCTCACCTTCACAGGGGTCCGGAGGAGAGACAGCAGGCGTGGTTGTTGTCGGGGGGGCGGGAGGAAGTGCGGTGGGTTCGACGGTAGCCCTGTCATCCTCTCTCAGTCTGTTCTCCTCATCCGCCGACTCTACGGGGAAGAAAACACACACACACACACACACACACACACACACACACACACACACACACACACACACACACACACACACACACACACACACACACACACACACACACACACACACACACACACACACACACACACACACACACACACACAAATAAACTCATCACAGAGCTAATTGCACTGTAATCAAGGACATTTGACTCCCCCCTCCTCTTCTTCAGTCTGCTTTAGAGCTAGTTTAAACCTTGGGCAAATGGCGTGTGCTTTTTAACCCATTAAGACCGGGAACGTCTTTTTTAGATTTCTTTGGGTTATTCAAAAAATAGCAGATCTACAAGCTCACGCTATTTTTTTCAAAAATAGTGAAGATTTGTGCAAATCTTTGAATATATATATATTTTTTTTTTAAAGTGAACGTTTGTAACTGAAATCGTTGCTTCTGGGGGGTCCCTGGAACAAAATAATTTGAGATGGGGGTCCAAATACATATCATTTTGGGTGGTCCTTGACATGAAAAAGTTTGAGAACCCTTGATTATGATATAGCAACACGTTTTCTTTTTCAAAAAAATGATTTAGAAAACATTTGTAGAATCCCCCAGAAGCAAAGATTTGAGTTACAAATGTTCGCTTTGAACAACAATATATTCAAAGATTTGCACACATTTTCAAGATTAAAAAAAAATAGCAGATCTACAAGCTCGTAGCGCGGCACTCGGTGCCGCGCTACGAGCTTGTATATCTGCTATTTTTGAATAGCCCAAAGAAATCAAAAAAATGACACAGATGCGTTCCCGGATTGAATGGGTTAAAATCCTTGGGCGAATGCTTTTTAATCTGCAGGTACGAGGCCAAAGCAGCCACAGATTGAGAGTTGCGATATGGAGTTTAAGGTGGAACAGGAAAACACACATGGCCCGCAGACAAACATTTTGCTTTTATTAGTGACTCTCATCCCTCACTGTAATTTGCTGGAGAGCTCTCTCTGACATTACAATCCTGTCGAGACTTGAGGCTTGTGTTTTGGTGAAAGCTACCGTGGATTAAGACCTGGATTTCTACTTGTTTGCGCGCCGGTGAGGTGTCGTGCGTCGAAAACAGCCGATCTACAAGGTCACACAACACGTCTTTGTGGGCTTGTAGATCGGTACATTTACAGATCGGTGCATTTACTCAAGTACTGTACTTAAATAGAATTTTGAGGATTTTTTACTTTACTGGAGCATTTTCCATTTTCAGTACTTTTACTTCTACTCCACTACATCTCAGAGAGGCAAATATTGTACTTTTACTCCACTACAATTATTTGAAAACTTTGGTTACTAGTTACTTTTCAAGATTTAGATTATTATCACAAAACTCTTCAGCCCTATATACATTTCGGCCATTTGAAAATTGGTGCATCGCATTGTGAGCTTGTAGATCTGCTCAAAAGATTTGTATACATTTGACAACTTGTGGAAGAGGACATTCATGCATGATGAGTACTTTCTACTTTTGGTACTTTAAGTGCATTTTGATACAACTACTTTTGTACTTTTACTCAAGTCAATTTTGAATTCCGGACTTTTACTTGTAACAGAGTATTTCTAACCTTGCAGTATTGATACTTTAAAAATGTGAGTACTTTTTCCATCACTGTAAGATACCAATTAAACATGATAAAGTTTCACGTAAAGCAACTTTGAATTCCCTTGTTGTTGAAATGTGCTTTACAAGCAAACTTTCATCGCGTTGCCTTGCCTTCTTCATCTGAGCAGATGGCCAACCATAAAGTATTCAGCACGTCCCAAAACTTTTATCTTGAAATTGTGCCAAACAAATAAAGCGTTTCTTCAATTGCTTATTGACTTCCAGCAGATTGACTGAGCGCATGTGTACGCAGCATCTCTCTGTGTCAGTCCAGGAAACGAATGCTTGTGTGTGATTAGGAGAACTATTATTAGTCAGTTGGAGGGGCTTGGCAGACAGGAAGGAACTAGCTGTCATAACGCACAACCCAGGGAAAATAATATAGTGTGAATATGTGGACAAATAAAGACAAATGGGGCCTTCCTGTCAGGACGCCGATGATTTGGAGTGCCGCCGAGGATTGGATAAAAAAGGTGGAAAAGTACAAAATGGCCAAGAGAAAAGCTTTAAATCAAACGTGTATTGCAAACTGTCTGCATCTATGGAGGGATGCTGCTTAAGAGAGGTGACACGGACAGGCTGGCAACGCGAAAAAGGCAGACTGAAAATAAATCAAGCGATAATTTATCCATTTGTAACTCCAAGGGTGCACAATGGTGCAGTCAATTATATGTTTTGGTTGAAACAAAAACAAAAATGGTAAAAGCTCTGTATTCTGATCTCTCCAGCTCTTTAGTAAACATTAAATACATTTACATTTTGTTTCATCAATTCCAATTTCAGTTCAGTTTATCCTGTATCCTGTATGAGTTCTCTCTCCTGATTGGATGTTATACAAAAAAAATTCAGATGGGGGTCCGTGGCCAAATACATATTGATTTGGGGGTCCTTGGCGCTACAAGCTTGTAGATCTGCTATTTTCGAAAATTTGTGAAAATGTGTGCAAATCTTTGAATATATATTGTTTTAAAGCGAACATTTTTAACTCAAATCTTTGGTTCTGGGGGGTCCCTGGAGCAACATATTTTGAGATGGGGTCGGCGGCCAAATACATATCATTTTGGGGGTCCTTCACATGAAAAAGGTTGAGCACCACTGATATAGAAACATACGTTTTTCAGAATACTGTTAGGATTTAGAAGACATTTGTCGAATCAGCTTCAGGTCTTAATGGGTTAACAAAAAAATATCACTTACAGCACCTAAGTTGTGTTTTAAACAGCGGCCACACAATTAGTATAAACATGGAGCCAGACGATGAGAGATCTCTGCCTACTGATAATGTCTGGTGACATCAAAATTCAATTAATGGGCTAAAACTGCATGGGTGGAACAAGTTCAGAAAATGAAAACTTCACAGAACCAACTAATGCCAAGACTTTATAGGCCATACTTCATATTGGGACAGTATCAGGTTTGGATTTAAAAAGCAGTGGGCGTGCGTTTGTTAGCGCTGGTTTTCTCTGCTGTCCTAAAAAAAACATGAATTGAATCTACTTACTGCGCAGATATCTTGGCCACTTGTTCTTGTTTTTGTTACCTAAGATTTGTTTTTGTCTCGACCACAAATGTTAAAGAATGTTGTTTAGATAATGTTGTTTGCACAAAAGGCTAGGTTCACTGTTTAGTTTACCTTGTACCCTAGTTTCTTTGAGACACTACATTTTTCTCTCGGCACTCTACTTAGTATGTGAGTATTTACCTCATTGTTTGTTGACTAGGGTTCATGCTCACTCTGCTATTCTGATCTCGCATTGTTAAGACGCTCTGGATAAGAGCTAAATGCCTGCATTATAAATTGTAATTGTAATTTGAGTTTAGATTTCCCCAGACGCATCGGTTGGCAGAGATCTCTGATTATCTGGCTGTGTGTGAGACTACACAGCTATAGTATATAAACCAGTGGTTCTCAGACCTTTTCAATTCAAGGACACCCAAATTGATTTGTATTTGGCTGCGGGAACTAGACAAGTCTTCTGGCGTGCCAACAGAAATTACGCCCCCACTGTTTTTCTGTAAACATACTTTTTTACTGCTTCGACGATTTCTTGCATAGTATTGAATGTCGTTATACATCATGTATTGATGAATTGAATACATAGGACCACGATGGAAACAAGCCCACGGGGCCTTTTGTGTTATCCTTTTAGCATTATTGTAAAACTGCACCTGTAAACAAAACTCCCATCTGAAAGTATTTTCAGTGCCAGAACCCCAATAGGCTCTATGCACAGCAGCCATATTATCACTTCCTTCACAGGTGTTACCAATGATACTAATGAAGGCTCTGTTCCATTTAGTGTAGCACAGTGGTTTCCACGACCCCCATAACTCTGAGAGTGTACAAATGGAACCAAATGGACCCTTACGGGTCCATTTGGTTCCATTTGTACACTCTCAGAGTTACACACCCGTAAGGGGACATTTGGAAGCCCATGAGGGTCCCTGGACCCCAACTTTGAGACCCACTGGTGTAGCAGAGTGTTTCCAGTGAACCAACATGCACAATATCAGCACCCTGACTCTGTTTGACCAAGACTGGAACAGAGCCTTCATTAGTAGCATTGGCAACACCTGTGAATGTCTTCACAATGTGGCTGCTGTGCATAGAGCCTACAGTATAGTATAATATCTGCTATTTTCAGCAAAGATAATGTAGTGTATTGTGAAAACAGTAACTAGCATAGATCCCTGAGGGACACCGGTCAATTAAAGGAGGAGTTCACCCAAAAAATGACTTATTTTCTATCAATCTATGACGCCTTGAATCCATGGATTATTTTTTGTTTTTGTCTTATTCCTAAACTAATAATTTGATTCCCGTCTCCTACCGTCTTATGTATCCGGTAGGAGACACAAAGTAGATTATTTGTGTCTCCTACTGGAAATACACACGGTCATCAAATTATTGTCTTAGGAATGCCACCAAAACAAAAATAAATCCATGAAATCAAGGCTTCATGGGGTGTGTAATTGATAGAAAATAAGTCATTTTTTGGGTGAACTCCTCCTTTAAGTATAGGGTTTAAGCGGTCCAGTACTTGAGTAAATCATAAGACTCATAGTATCATTTCCTAAGTCATATTATGGCCAACTTGTGCTTATCTCTGCTGTCCTAACACTGCTGATTCACCGTGCATTATTGGCAACAAACAGCCTATCAGAATACTTGTTTACATTCCAAAATCACTATCTGCCTAAGTCAAGGAGATGACGTAGGCAGATATGATCTTGGAATACGACAAGTATTCTGATAGGCTTAGGACATTGGCAATAATAATGCACGGTGAATCAGCAGTGTAGAGTTAGGCAGATAGTGATCCCAAACTTTTTAGCTCGAGACCCATCGCGGCGTGTTGCGAGCTTGTAGATCTACTATTTTCACTACTTTTTTTTTAATAATTTATAATAATTGACATTTCTTAGAAATATTTTTATTATTATTCATTTATGAAAATTATTTTTGAAAAAAAAACAACTTTATTTTTGAAATAATAATTAAAAACAAAATGTAGGAAACAAGAAAATTAAGGGGAATTTACTCGCCACCCATAAAAATTGGGTCCCCGAGCCCACTATTTGAGGACCAGTAGATGGTACTGTACCTGAGGCACATGTGAGGCCGTCCTCCTGCAGAGAGTACCCTGGGAAGCATTGGCAGTGGAAGGACCCGACGGTGTTGATGCACCGGTGGTGGCACAGCGAGCCCTGGTAGAGCAGACACTCATCCATGTCCTCCACCTCCTGAGGGATCTGCACCACCGCGTTCTCCCTCTCCTTTTCCTCCTCCTCGCCCTCCTCCTCCCCGATGGAGAAGGCCTCCTTAGGGAACGGGCTGTCGGACACTGCATGATGAGACAAAACCCACCGGATTTAGAACGAAACAATGGGAAAGTTCTCAACTCTAACTGCTCTGCCAACAACACGTGGAATGCCCTGACAACACCCATTGACCCATTAAGACCGGGAACGCATCTGTGTCATTTTAAGATTTCTTTGGGCTATTCAAAAATAGCAGATCTACAAGCTCATATGAGCTTGTAGATCTGCTATTTTTGAAAAATAATTGTGAAAATGTGTGCAAATCTTTGAATATAGATATTTTTTAAAGCAAACATTTGCAACTCAAATCTTGTGCTTCTGGTGGGGGTCCCTGGAACAAAAATATTTTTACATGGGGGTCCGAGACCAAATACATATCATTTTGGTGGTTCTTGACATGGAAAAAAGTTTGAGGACCACTGATATTAGAGCAACATAGGATTTGCAAGACATTTGTACAATCCCCAGAAGCAAAGATTTGAGTTAAAATGTTCGCTTTAAAAAATATATATATTCTAAAAAAAACATGATTTTAAAAAAAAATAGCAGATCTACAAGTATAATTGTATATCTCCTATTTTTAAATAGCCAAAGACATCTAAAATGACACAGATGCGTGGATTAACGGATGTGTAACACTAAAACACCTATCATGAGACCACAAGGGGAGGTATAAACATCATTTTCCCACGTACTCTCACGTATACATATAGTGTTTATATTTGTTGATGACATGTGTTATTGTATGCTATGTTGATGAATTGGATACACAATGGAAACAAGGCCCCCAGGACCTTGTTGTGTTATGCTTTTAGCTTTAATGTCTTACTGTTACCACGTGCTGTTTTCACAATATTTATCTGTGCAAAGGAGTCAAACTAAATGTAATGCCTCAACTCCTACAAAGTGCTTGTCAGGGTGGGGGGGTCCACAGTTCAAATATGTTTGTTTTTTTGGGGGGGGGGTCGAGGCCTGAAAAGGTTGAAAACCACTGCCCACAAAGGTTGAAAACCATTTTGTGAGCAAAGGTTTTTGGCGACGCCACACTTGATTTATAGTGTAATCTGCAATGTCAAAGTTGAAATAAAACTTTAGAAAATAGAGCATTGGTAGCCTTGAATAGGAATATGTTTTAGAATGCATTTACAACACTGTGAGATTCCTGCTGATGTTGTGTTTTATCAAAGTAGTTTAAAAGCTACGGAAAAAGGGTTTCCATACACATTTCATCCTATATGTTGCCAGAGCCTTAATGAAAGACAAAAACAAAAGAAAAAGCCTTCACAGGCTATGCTTTTCAAAAACAAGTAATAATAATAATATTATCTCGAATGTATATAGCGCAAAGTACCCAAAGACGCTTTACATGGGGGGCATGAGAAAACAACAAATAAAAACTATTTTATTAGGGGGACAAAACACTAAGACTAAGGAATAAAATCAATAAAAACAGTGGAAAGAAGAAAAAGAGGGGGGGGGGATTATTCCCCAGCTAATATAGGCTCTATTCACAGCAGCCATATTCTGAAGACATTCACAGGTGTTACCAATGATACTAATGAAGGCTCTGTTCCATTCTTGGTCAAACAGAGTCAGGGTGCTGATATTGTGCATGTTGGCTCACTGGAAACACACCAGTAGGTCTACAGTTGGGTTTTATTCCTTAGTCATGGGCTTCCAAATGGCCCCTTACAGGTGTGTAACTCTGAGAGTGTACAAATGGAACCAAATGGACCCGTAAGGGTCCATTTGGTTCCATTTGTACACACTCAGAGTTGTGGGGGTCGTGGAAACCACTGTGCTACACTAAATGAAAAAGAGCCTTCATT
Organism: Gymnoscopelus microlampas; assembly: GCF_963454915.1. Lineage (NCBI taxonomy): Eukaryota > Metazoa > Chordata > Actinopteri > Myctophiformes > Myctophidae > Gymnoscopelus > Gymnoscopelus microlampas. The sequence continues at coordinate 14,249,019 of NC_139947.1, read as the reverse complement.
AGTATCATTGGTAACACCTGTGAAAGAAGTGATAATATGGCTGCTGTGCATAGAGCCTATTATAGCGATATTGAGGAGGTGGGTTTTGAGGGCGGGTTTTGAAGGATTGGAGGGTGGGGGGCATCTCTGAGAGTTTTGAGGGAGTGCATTCCACAGGGTTTGGGGCAGCAAAAGCAAAAGCTCTGTCGCCCCCAGGTATACGGTACTTGGTACTGTAATAAAACACTCTGAATGGGAACGATATACTTTTATTTTTTCAGTTGTCAATGTGGCGACCCCCCACTGTCACCTTCCCGCAACCCTACTTGGGGTGCCGACCCATAGTTTGAGAACCTCTGAATTAGAGTATTACTGTATATTGTATCTTGTGAGATGGGTGAACTATAGGGTATTAGTATTATAACTAGGATATCGCACTGTATACGATACGTTGTTCTGGCAGGGCATTGAAGTGCACCATCTCTTTTCTCTTTTTTTTTCTCTCTTTTTTTTCGTCATAGTTGGGAGACCTCGCTACAATGAATGCCTCCCTTTAAGCAGCCAGAGTAAAGTAAAGGGAACGTCTTTTGTGTAAATCTGTGCTTTGCTCTGGCAGTGCAGTGGTGTGTATTTCATTACTGCTCTTTGAAACGTCTCTCTTGTGGAGTGTCCTGGCAGGGAGCCGGGCTGTGCACAATGCTTTCGCTACATTAGCTGTGCACCGAGTTGTGAGTGTGTGTGTGTGTGTCAGGTGTGTGTCAGGTGTGTGTGTGTGTGTGTGTGTGTGTGTGTGTGTGTGTGTGTGTGTGTGTGTGTGTGTGTGTGTGTGTGTGTGTGTGTGTGTGTGTGTGTGTGTGTGTGTGTGTGTGTGTGTGTGTGTGTGTGTGCGCATGCGCGTGCGTACATGCTTGTATTACTACACCTGTGAAGGCCAACTTGTCCCCACAAGTTTAGTCGAATTTGAGAAATACACATTTTGAGGACAATTTTCCAGGTAAACGGTGATAAACGGTTGTTTTTAACAACAGACAACAAAGCAAAAATAACAAAACAGTTTGTCACACCTGCAGCCCGTAATCTGGGTGTGATTTTTTACCCCGACCTCTCTTTTAACAGACAAGTAACAACAACAGTCGCCATGTTATCCTGTTACTTTCAGTTGAGGAACATTGCCGAAAATCAAGTCATTCGTGTCAGCCCCCCTGACCTCAAAAAGGTCATTCATGCCCTCACATCGTCACGCCTTGATTACTGCAACTCCCTCTACTCCGGCCTTATAGCAAGAAAGTCACATCCCGCCCTGCAACTGATACAGAACACGGCTGCTATAGATTGCTTACTAATACGAAGAAACGAGACCATATCACACCCATAATAGCCGCCCTTAAGTGGCTGCCTGTGAGCTCCAGGAGCTCAACTTATTACTTATCAGTGGTGTAAAGTAACTAAGTACATGTACTCAATTTTGAGGTATTTGTATACTTTACTTGAGTATTTCCAATACTTTTACTTCTACTCCACTACATCTCGGAGGCAAATATTGTGCTGTTACTCCACTACAATTATTTGAAAACTCTAGTTACTAGTTACTTACTATTTTGATAATTATTACAAAACATAGATCACCCACTTCAGCCCCTATATACATTTCGGCCGTTTGAAAAAAGCAGATCTACAAGCTCACAATGTGTCGCGGTGCAACGCATTGTGAGCTTGTAGATCTTCTTTTTTCAAAAGATTTTCATACATTTTGATACCAATACTTTTGTACTTTTACTCAAGTAAATTTTGAATTCCGGACTTTTACTTGTTACAGAGTATTTCTACATTGCAGTATTGATACTTTTACAAACACTGTAACAAATGTGAATGCTTTTTCCACCACTGATAGTTTGCACAGTTTCAATATTGATTGGACTGATGATTCTTGGTTCTTGGTTTACCTATGATACTAGATTACCACTTCTATGCAATTGAGGTATTACCTCGTGTTTACCTAGCTTACTGTAAATTGCTCTGGATTAAGAGCGTCTGCTAAAATGCCTGAAGTTGTAACATGTGTTTACGTGCGTGTTGTTGGACAGTGCTGTAACCTTTCTTTGGCAGGGCGGTGGGGTCCAGGGAGGGCTTCTCCCTCACCGTGCGCCAGACGTCTCCTCCTGCGGTGGTCCCCTCCTCCTCCTTCTCCTCCTCTGCCTGGCAACAGCCCAGAAACGCGCGTCTGCACTGGAGGTCCAGGCGGGGGTGAGCCTCACAGCCGTGTCCTTCAGCGCGGTACTGCAGCCCCAGAGAACAGCACCTGCAGCACTCCTAGAACCATAGCAAAAATAGGGGTTGTTATTGTCAGTCAGTGGTGTAAAGTAACTAAGTATATTTACTCAAGTACTGTACTTAAGAACAATTCTATTTTTAGATATTTTTACTTTACTGAAATAATTAAAATGTTCAGTACTGCGGAATCTGCCAATGCTTTGTCAATGTAAATGTGTGGAAGCACCATGGTGCTCAAGGCAGAAGGCTGTGCGGGCTGTGTAATATTGTTGTACAGCTTCATTCGACCAAACCCAGCCCTGCCGCCCTGTGATTGGCTGAATACAAAAACGAGAAAACAAGGACTCCGCCCCCAGAAGGGACGGTGGGGGCATTTACAGTCTAATACAGACCAAAACCCTAGTATTGCATGTGGTCTCATGGCGTGTGGTCTCTGTGGTCTCGTAGTTTTGGACCATGAAGGAGGTGCGCCGACGCAGCAGACCTTGAGGCCGAGGAAGTCGCGCCCGAGCGCCTCCAGGCGCGAGTGCCCGCGACGACCGGCCGATGGCCTGCTAGTCGACTAAGCGCCGTCCGAGTTATGTACCGATAGTGGGGACTGCGTTTGCCCCAACTGTCACTCAAAGTGACCACTGGCCAATCACAGCGCAACTTTTCCGGGTCTGGGGCGGGTCTTGGCAGGATGAAGCTGTATATCACTATCACGCGTGCGGGCTACGGGGAGGGTCCTGAAAGTGAGTGACAGGTGCGTCACTGCGTTTTTTAAGAATCCGCTGGCTGCAAAAAACTGTGGCCGCACACAACCTGCGTTTAACAGCAGCCGACCATGTTTTGGTGGGAGTGTGCCCTAATGTAGTATTTCTACATTGCAGTATTGATAATTTTACTTCAGTAAAATATCTGAGTACTTTTTCCACGACTGTTATCAGTGTTGCCATGTCTGCTTATGCTTAAGCTCACAACGCGTCGCGAATGTGACGCGTTGTGAGCTTGTAGATCGCCATTTTCAAATAGCCAATGTAGCCTACTGTATGTAGGTTTAACTCTCAATGAAGAACTAAACTAGAACTAAATGGAAAAAAAAGAAGTAAGAAAATCATCTCTGTTTTAAGTATTCCCCCCATCATAGCGGATGTCCAGCATTCTTTCATCCTACAGTACCTTTTCCAGCTTCTATAAAATGAAGGCTTAACTTACAATACTTGGAAAACTAAAACTAAATGTAAAACACTAAAGTGAAAAACTATCTCTCTCTCTCTCTCTCTCTCTCACACACACGGTGAACAGTGAGAACTGGAACTCTCTCCACACTCTGGGTGATAATTTAACCCATTAAGACCGGGAACACATATGTGTTATTTTTTTCTTTTGGCTATTCAAAAAATAGCAGATATACAAGCTCATATGGCGACACCGAGTGCTGCCATATGAGCTTGTAGATCTGCTATTTAATAAAAAAATCATGAATAAAGTTTTTTTTTTTAAACTTCATGTTGCTATAATATCAGTGGTTCTCAAACCTTTTTCATGTCAATTAAGGACCCCCAAAATGATAGGTATTTGGTCGCAGACGACCCCCCCCCTCGCGGACCCCCCTCAAAATATGTTGTTCCAGGGACCACCCTAGAAGCAAAGATTTGAGTAAAAATGTTGGCTTTAAAAAAAGATATATATTCAAAGATTTGCACACATTTTCACAATTTCTCAAAAATAAAATAAAAAGCTTGTAGATCTGCTATTTTTGAATAGAACAAAATCTTAAAAATGACACAGATGCGTTCCCGGTCTCAATGGGTTAATGGACATGATAGATCATGCGGCGCAGCGGAGCGGTTGGCATGTTTGGGGGAAACATTTCAAAATCTGCCTTCGTGGGAAAGACACACACGTGCAGCGGTCCGCATAGGAAGATAATATTTACTTTGAATTAGGATCGCTGTGCTAAAGGCTGAAATTAGAGCAACTCTTGTTCCTCGCTTTCCAAACTTCTCTAGCTCCCTCTCTGCTCCCCTGTTGCTCTGAGGAACGTAGTAACAGCCATAAACCTGCTCAGATGTACTGTACTGTACTGTACTACTGGGAACGATGTACGAAAGCCAATTTCACCCACTTTTTTACCTTGTAAACAGTGGCGTGCACAGACATTTTGAGGGGCAGGTGCTCAAGTAAATTATACTTTTTTGTTTACTTGGTCTGCTCTTTTTTCCCTCTACACCTATACTTCTTTGCCAAAAATAGCCGATCTACAAGCCCACAACGCCTCGCAGCGCGAGGCGTTGAGGGCTTGTAGATCGGCTATTTTTGGCTAAAGTTCTCCTCAGAAAAGGGATGCTAGGTTTCGAATGGTTATGGTAAAAAGAAAAATCATATCACATAAAGAATTGGCGGACCCCCTGTAGTAACTCTGAGGACCCCCTGTAGTAACTCTGAGGATGTTTTTTCAAAAGGGCACTTCTGGTCAAGAGGGCAAAGGGCAGGAGCTCTAGCACCACCTAGAGTCTATCTGTTCACGTCCCTGCTTGTAAACCTGCGATGTGACAATAAACCTGATTCTGATTCTGATTCTGTAGTGTGCAGTGGTGAAGAGTAAGTTACTCAAGTGCTGTACTGAACCACTTGGAACCCCAAAAACAACAAAATCTTTATGAATTCAAGGCTTCATGGGGTGTGTAATTGATAGAAAATAAGTCATTTAACCCCTGTAATGGCTTGATTTAATTTGTTGCGCGATACTACGTGCAACAAATAATATGAAGCCCAGGCATTATTTAACAGAAATATGCTAGTGGTTCAGATTTCAGAGCTTACTTTATCCAGTCTTCCATTAAAGTCATGTTAACTGATATACTGATTTGTATCTGAGTGAGCAGGCACATGCGATTACATGGGCACATTTCACACACATTTCAGGCACACTTCAACTCAACTCAAAGTTTACTTATAAAGCACATTTAAAATGACAGAAGCCAACCAAAGTGCTATTTCAAGGCAACAGAATACAAATAGTAAAAGGACACAATAAAGTACAACAACTTAGAAAACAGAAGGGAATGCTGTTTATATATTTTTTTAAATACGAATAATGATGACTATCAGGCAATCCGGTAAACTTCCCCTTCTTGAGATTCTAATTCCCTTTTCTGTGGAATTTCTTGACCTCCGACTTCCCAGTAACTGACAACATTGACGTGTCATCATACTGTAGGTCACCAGGGCATTTAGTGCACTGTTCCGTTAAAAAAAAAGACAATTCTACATTACCTATTAAATGCATGGTCAGGGACCACATGCAATACCTCCACGGACGACCTGTTGAAAACCCCTGTTCTAGGGGAACATTAGCCAAAAATAGCCGATCTACAAGCTCACAATGTGTCTGCTATTTTTGGCGAAGAGATTTGGTGTAGACCGGAAAAAAGTCCAGTTCTCTGGGGTTTAAGTGGTCAAGTGCAATTTTGAGCTACTTTATCTTTACCTGAGTAAGTCCATTTTTCAATATTTATACTTCTACTCCACTACATCTTAAAGGCAAATATTGCACTTTTGACTCCACTACAGATATTTGAAAACTTTAGTTATGATTTATTACTTATTAGATTTAGGTCGGCCCGGACCTGGCCTCGAGGTCCGGGCACACCTAGGCTCATAAAAAGCCTGACAGTGCACCGCGGGTTCGAGTCCCATTCCCGACGGTCTTTGCTGCATGTCTCTCCCCCTCTCTCTCTCCCCATGTTTCCTGTCCATCCCTACTAAGGCAGAAAAAGGCCCAAAAATATATTTTTGGAAATAAAGATTTAGGTAATTATTTCAAAACATACATTAACCAATTAAACATTTAAATACAAGCCTTTTACTTGCAAGAGAGTAATGTTTTAATTGTGGGATTGCTACTTTTACTTGAGAGTCATTGTTCCACCACTGATAGTGTGGTTGTGCTCTACCACTGGTATTTTGAATGGGTAGACTCAGGCCATCTGTTAATCAGAAGGTCATCGGTTCACCTGTCCTGCAGGCCCGCTCACGTCTTACGTGTTGAAGTGTCCCTGAGCAAGACACTTGACCCCTAACTGCTCCCTCCCGAGCCGCTCGTCGTGACTATCTGAGCAGCCATCAGCTGGGTGAAGCTGAAACTGAACTCCCCCCACGCGGGATTAATCAGGTCTCCCCCTCGTCCGTATAATGCCATCAAAGCTATAGGGATTGTGAAAGCCAATACACAATGTCTGCACTTAAAGGGGTAGTTCACTCAAAACAAATATTATTTTATATCAATTACACACCCCATGAAGCATTGAATTCATGGAGATTTCTTTTGTTTTTGTCGCATTCCTAAGCCAATAATTTGATTACCGGCGGAAAGATGCTAATGTATCCAGTAGGAGACACAAAGGAGTCTTTTTGAGTCTCCTATCGGAAATACACCCGGTCATAATTTTTTGGGGCTCAGGAATGCGTCAAAAACAAAACAATCTCCATGAATTCAAGGCTTCATGAGGTGTGTAATAGATAGAAAATACATTTCACTATTTAATTCATTTCCACTTTCAACCTTCCGTCCCTAGGTTGGACATTTCATCATAGGCGAAAATTTCACCAAAGAGTTTCAAAACTTTTTTTAAACAAATACTCAAAAATATTCCAAAAACACATACAGAAATGTCAAAAACAGTAACAAACAAAAATAAACAGCAGCTCTACAAGCTCCCAAGCTCTATACAAGCTGTGATGTGACCTTGCAGATCGGCTCTTTCCGCTATTCATCTTACAAGGAAGTACACTATAGGATTTAAGTGGTTAAGCCTAGGAGCATTACCGTCTCCGTCGGGTGGAAAACCTCATATGTCCAAAACTGTTACTTTTCAGGATTCAAATTCAAAAGCCTCAAAAGTAGCAGATCTACAAGCTCGAAACGCGGCGCGAAGCGACGCGTTTCGGAGCTTGTAGATCTGCTACTTTTGATAGTAGACGAAAAAAAACACAAAAAGTTAAAATATGGAAATACGAGGTTTCTGCCCGACAGTGGCGATACTTTGGCCTCGTGCTACTGAGTGGCTTCAACCGTCTCAGCGGTCTCACTTCAACCCAAACCCGGCTCCGATGGCAGATGAACGATAATAACATAATTATACGCTACAAATCCACACTCACCATCACTACACCGCACACTAGCACTACAGCAACTTTTAAGTCACATCAAATATCCCCCCCCAAAAAAAAAAACACTGGGAAAACCCAGCCGCTCGGTAAAAACTACTTGAGACGTCTCCCTTGTATAAAATGCATAAAACTGTGGGAACCTTTGGCCCTCCTGTGGCCCCCGAAGCATTTTGTCTAAATTAAATAAGGTAATTGGATCATGGAGGGTGGAGGGGGGGAGGGGGGGCCACACAGCACCGGGCCTCGCTACAAAGAACCACGGCCGTGTTTTGTAACCGATCACTGGTTCCGTCTGCACTGTTTACCATGCTGACTAATTCGATTTTTGATCCGCTAATTTGGGCAGTAATAGGTTTAATTTGGAAATCAACTCTGCCGTTAAGTTTAACCCATTGAGACCTGAAGCCGATTCTACATGTCTCCTAAATCTCAACAGTTTTCTGAAAAACGCATGTTTCTATATCAGTGCTGCTCAATCTTTTTCATGTCAAGGACCCCCAAAATGATATGTATTTTGCCGCGGACCCCCATCAAAATATGCTGTTCCAGGGACCCCCAGAAGCAACGATTTGAGTTAAAAATGTTCGCTTTAAAAATATATATATTCAAATATTTGCACACATTTTCACGATTTAAAAAAAATAGCAGATCTACAAGCTCGTAGCGCGGCACTCGGTGCCGCGCTATGAGCTTGTATATCTGCTATTTTTGAATAGCTCAAAGTGTAAAATAATGCTTTTTTCCTCAAATCTAAAAATGACACAGTTCCAGGTCTTAATGGGTTAACATCAAAGCATTGGTATGCTCCAAAAAGTTTGTCCCCCCCCCCTTGCCTTGCATCAGACTTTTCAGGCTCTTCTTTCGACAGATTTGCTGGGCGCCTGCAGGTCCAGCTAAAGTACTAATATCTTGCACGCAGGAGCACTTCTCGCGTTTTCAACCTTATCTTCATAGAATTGGTCCTCAGTACATCTCATTACTAGATAGCACTGTTTTTTGTCTACTCGCTCAGAGGAGGGCTGTGGACAGTTCAAACAACATTTCATATTCTTTGTGAAAGTTTTTGTTAATGCAAGAACAATGGCTTCTATTTCAGCATGCCAACTTTACAGGAAGAAGAAAGGCTTGTTGTTTAGCTTGGATTCCCCATCGATGATGTCACTGGTAGGCAGGTTTCTGAACTGACCAGTAGCCCACCAATGAAATCAAATCGGTTGGTCCTTGAAATGAAAAAGGTTGAGAATCTCTGGGTTAAAAAACATAATGTACGCATTAACTACGCAAACAGGGCTTGGTTTAGAATATATTCCACGATAAAATAATATTTTGAATAACATTTATGTAAACGTTAACTTTACAAGACTAGAGGTGGACGGTGTGAGAGATGATTCTCTCTCCCTACATGGCGGGACATATTGCATGACTCAGGAGATAGTTACAGTCAGCTAAAAGACAAGGTGAATGTCCGGCTTCATAAAGATGAAACAGTGCAGTGTTCCATTCGTACCTGGAGTCTAGCACTTAATCAGTTCCAGTAATTTAAATCAGGCTTTCTCCACCGTGCTCAGGGGAATCATGTCTTTGTTTATAAAGAAAGAAACTGCGCTCATTATATCCTTGGCCTTGGTCCGCTTTCCATTATGTGATGTGTTTGTTGGGTGTTTGTAGGCCCTACACAGTATGCATCAGTGTCCGTGTGTCCGTCTGTCTGTCTGTGAACAGCTTATCTCCGGCACCGTTGGCCCGATCGATGTGAAACTGTGCGCGCACACTCCCTGGATGCCAGAGCAGAACCTCTGCCCCACATGTTTCCCATTGGCCTTTTATAGCGCCACCAGGAGGCGGACATTTGCAAAAAAAAAAAAATTATATTACTCCTACAGATTTTGTCCAAACGTCACGCAAATCGGTACACATTATCTCTATAGTCGTGTGATAAAGACGGATCTTTCAGATTTTTTATACTCCATCCTGATTGCCCAAGATTGGCATCTAAAACTTGCAGGAGTGGCTCGTTATGAACAAAATGCCCAAATCATGAACGCAGCGTCCGTTTTGCAGTGAAACTTTGCATGCACATTCCCACTAGGCAGAGGAAGAAATGCCACCCTTTTCACATTGGCCTATTATACCGCCACCAGGAGGCCGATTTTTGCGAAACACATTTTTGTCCAGACATCATGCAAATCGGTACACATTATGTCTATAGTCATGTGATCAAGACGGATCTGTCCGATCTTTTACAGTTAATCCTGATAGGCTCTATGCACAGCAGCCATATTATCACTTCCTTCACAGGTGTTACCAATGATACTAATGAAGGCTCTTGTCACGGTCCGCTCCTCGGGCCGTGGACTTTGACTGTATTTCTCAGTCCTTGGACCTTTGCTGCCCTTATAAGGTCATAGACTTATTAGGACTGTTATGTGGTGTCGTTCCATTTGTATGTTCTGTTATTCTGAAGTATTGTTGCTGTCCTTGTTTCCGTGTTTGGTTTTGCTTTACAATCTTGTACCTTATTTTGTAGTCTTGTTTCCTGCTGTGCTTAGTCACTGTTACCTGTCTTGTCTCGCCTCCCTGTAATTATTGTAACCCTAGCCACCTGTGTTGTGTTTGCCTGTTAGCCTATCCCAGTGTTGATTGTCCAGTTGTGTTCACCTGTGTCTAGTTAGTCCTTGTGTATTTTTACCTCCCTGTTCCCAGTGTTTGGTTGCTAGTTCATTGTTAAACTGTTATGTGTGATCCTGTCTTGAGTTCAGCAATTACTTTGTATCCCTGTCTTTTGAGTTATTAAACCCTTTAATCTAATCTATTCTGCCTCCGTCTCTCCTGCACTTGGGTCCTACAATCTGCCCTGACTCAAACCGTGACAGCTCTGTTCCATTTAGTGTAGCACAGTGGTTTCCACAGCCCCCATAACTCTTGAGAGTGTACAAATGGAACCAAATGGACCCGTTTTGGAAGCCCATGAGGGTCCCTGGACCCCAACTGTAGACCCACTGGTGTAACAGAGTGTTTCCATTGAGCCAACAGGCACAACATCAGCACCCTGACTCTGTTTGACCAGAATGGAACAGAGCCTTCATTAGTATGATTGGTAACACCTGTGAATGTCTTCATAATATGGCTGCTGTGAATATAGCCTATTGGCTAAGATTGGCATCTAACGTTCGCAGGAGTGGCACGTTTTGAACAATATGCCTCAAATCATGAACGCAGCGTCCGATTGCAGTGAAAGTTCACACATGCCTGTTTTAGCGCCACCAGGAGGACGATTTTTGCAACCTGACTTTCTAGTTACAGTTTGTATCAGTTTCCTTACTTTTTGGTGTGTGTCATTACAGTATGTTTGCCGTGTGACATGGAACTTGCCTTGGCGGGGTCCGCTCCACATGTATCGGTGCTGTCCTCGTCACACAGCGCCCCCTGTCTGGCGGCGTTCATACCCGTCAAGCACTGAGTCTCTCTCAAGGAGCCCAGACAGCACTGCTTCTGGGCCGTCCTGGGACAGAGAAACAAGCAGGAGAATGATCGTCTAACCCTTTATCACCAGTAAACTAGGAGCGATGGTATCTATCCTAGGTACTGATACAGGGACCCATGAGAATGAAGTGCAGCAGTGTGTGACTGTGACCCAGGTTAGCTGTTCCGCCCGTTTGGCTCTGCTGTAAAGGTGAGTGAGTCATGTTTTCACCTTTTACTTTGAAGTTTAATTAGAGGTTGAAAGAGAAAAGTGTTTGTTTTCATCTTTTAGAGAAAAAAAAAAGCCACAAAGCGTATTAAACTCTGATAAAAATGTAAAAAAAATCTCAATCAAAGACCTGTTGATGATTGACTATAGCAACAGAAGCTGAACTTGAACATGACCCATCACGCCAGCTAGACCAGCGGTTTCGACCAAAAAAAAAAAAAAACACCCATCTGGCCACTTATAGTATGTGTTCATTGGTTCACACTGTAGGTATAGGTCATGATTACACATTTAAGTTGACGATTAATTGTCACTCAAATAATTGCGATTAACGATTTTAACTGTGTGTTTGACGTTGAACACTTGAACATATGCCTTTTAGGCTTCGTAATGAAACATTGCACAGGGCAGATATGACAAGTAACTGAAATATACAAAGACATTATTGACATACTTAATAATTTTATACATGTAAAAATAGCAGAAATAGATGACCTACAAGCTTACACGTTACGCGTTGTAAGCTTGTAGATCTGCTATTTCTGCTTTTTCTGCTATTTCTGCTTTTTCTGTGAAAAATGTTTCAACATGGAAACTATTATGACGATTATGCAAAAATAATTGCGATGAAGTAACTCAAATAATTGCGATTACACGATTATGTAATAATTATGACAGACCTAAATGTCGGTTCGGTATTTGTATTGCCCCCCCCCCCCCATCCAGTTATTACACTGGCTCGGGCCCACAGGTTGGGAATGGCTCAGTAGTAACAACAGAAACTTTACTTGAACGTGACCCATCATCATCATGCTACAGCTACACTGTAACACTGACAGGTCAGGAACTAGCCCCACCCCATAGTGGTCCCTGAGAAGAATGGACCCCTTTTCAAAGACATGTCATCATAGCAGAGTCAACACAGCCACAGCTACAGCAGTAACAACCAGTGTTGCCATGTCTGTTTATTTGGGACTTTTTGGGACTATTTGTTTCTGTGAAGTCGCTTTTTCGATATTTGTAGTTGCGTTTTTTTGGGGGGGGCTTGTTTCTAAAGTGTAAGTTGCTTATCTAGGGCTTGCTTGCTAAATGTTGTTTAAACCAGTGGTTCTCAAACATTTTCATGTCAAGGACCCCCCAAATGATTATGCAATTGTGCACGTATCTGAAAACATGTTGTGCCATGCAGGGACCCCCGTACCAGATTTGTGTTGTTAAAAAATACTTCAAATGTTTTACTTTTTTCCCCCAAGATCTTTTTGAAAATTGCAGATCTACAAGCTCACGATGCGACGCGTTGCGAGCTTGTAGATTGGCTATTTTCAAATAGCCGATGTATATTAGCCTGGCATTGGCCAGACTGGTAACGTGGATTCACTCTCACGTTCCCCCCCGGTATCAGTCTGGACTTCGGCCCATAGGGAGCGAGTATGAGAAATCAGAAAATGATCGGGCCAATCAGTGACTGCGTTTCAACTGCTGTCCGTACAACAGTGAAAAGCATCAAAAGCATTTTCTGATTTCTCATACTCGCTCCCTATGGGCAGAAGTCCAGACTGATACCGGGGAGGAATCCACGTTATCAGTCTGGCCAATGCCAGGCTAGACGTATATAAGTTTAACCCATTAAGACCTGAGGCCGCGAAAAATTCTAAATCCTAACAGTTTTTCGGAAAAAAATATAAAAAAAACATTTTCACGATTTTTCAAAAATAGCAGATCTACAAGCTCATAGCACGGCACTCGGTGCCGCGCTATGAGCTTGTAGATATACTATTTTTGAATAGCCAAAGAAACCTAAAATGACACAGACGCGTTCCAGGTCTAAATGGGTTAAAGTGCTCATGTGGCCTAGTCGCTTCTTTTGGGCTTGTTTTCATAGACCTGGTCGCTTATTTCTCTCGCAAAATCTGGCAACGCTGTTAACAATAGCCACTAGTATTAGACATTCTTGCTAACCTGCAGCTGTGTTGACCCTGCTGCTACACGTCTGTGAAAGCCATCCCCAACCTGTGGGCCGGGGTCCCACTGGTGGTGCTGTGAGTGAGGATAAGTGGGCCCTCAAATAATTGGCAAAACACTAAGATTTTAAGGATAATAAAACTTTAATTTTGTTTATATTATAATAATTAATGTACAAAAAGATTGAATGGTCTGTTTTCCTTTAACTGTTTTGATACCGATAGTAATTAAACTATGCTACAAAATGTGTTCCGCTGATCCATGCCAGAACACAATCAATTGATTGATGATTATTCAAATAAACACTCTGAACATGCACGCAGCCCACCCATCTGACCACTGAGAAGTGCTCAGATGATGGGTGGGTCGCGAATGCTTTCAAGATTTTCAAGTGGAGCCTCTGTTCTGGGATACAGACAGAACTCATGGACAGACGGACAGACAGACAGACTGACAGACAGGCTTATAAAATAGCCTCAGCAAGGCTGACATTTTCAAACTAAAACCTGTGGCATGAAGTCACCTTTTTAACCCATTAAGACCGGGAACGCATCTGTGTAACCACTTAAAACCATTATTTTATACTGTGGGCTATTTTTGAAAAATCTTGAAAATTTCTGCAAATCATTGAATTATAAATATTTCGAGATGGGGGGAGGGGTCTTCGGCCAAATAGATATCATTTTGGGGGTCCTTGACATGAAAAAGTTTGAGAACCACTGATATTATAGCAACATATGTTTGTTTCATTGTTTATTGTTCTATTGTTTTTATATAAACTGTTAGAATTTAGAGGATATTTTGTAGAATCCCCAGATGCAAAGATTTGAGTTACAAATGTTCGCTTTAAAAATATATTCAAAGATTTGCACACATTTTCACAATGCTTGTAGATCTGCTATTCTTGAATAGCCAAAGACATCAAAAAATGACACAGATGCGTTCTCGGTCTTAATGGGTTAAATATTCATCACATTTATCTCAGCGATAATAAGTCTGATAAAGCACAGCCAAGCGGGCAGTGTGTCCCTACATGGAACATGCACAGCTTCACAATTAAAGAGAACTCAGCATAGCATAGCGAGCCTGTATGATAACAACCGAAGGACAGAATGATGGAAATGGTGATTTAATGAGCGTCTCACCGGCATATGGAGCGTCTGTCAGCTCTGGGGAGCTCCATGTTGTTACAGTGCCCATTAAGCCAAGCCCATTTCTCCCCTGTGTCGCAGCAGGCCGTCAGCAGCTCCTTTGCAGACGCTGTGATATAGGAGGAACGCGCACACGCGCACACACGCGCACACACGCACACACACACGCACACACACACACACGCACACACACACACACACACACACACACACACACACACACACACACACACACACACACACACACACACACATAGATCAAACAAACACTCCACGTCTCTAACAGTTAGTATTTTGGTAGACCTGCGTGACGTGAAAATCGTGCAACAACATCGAGGATTGAAACTTCAAAATGTACAATTAGGGCACGGCCTAGCGGTCCGGGCACTTAGGCTCTAATGCAGCCTGACGGCGCATCGCGGGTTCGAGTCCCAATCTCAACCATGATCTTTTTTTTGCGGGGGGGGGGGGCTTTTTCTGCCTTTATAGTAGACTGACATGAAATGGGGAGAGAGAGATGGGGGGGGGGGGGGGGGGGGTGACACGCAGCAAATGGTCGTCGGGATCGGGAGTCGAACCCGCAAACGCGCCCAGACGGTTACACCAACCGTGCAGGGCCGATCCCAACGATCTTTGCTCCATGTCTCTCCCCACCTCTCTCTCTCTCTCCCTGTTTCCTGTCCATCTCCACTGTAAACTATACATAAAGGCAAGAAAAGCCCAAAATAATAAACTGTACATTTTGGGTGAATATAACCCTGTTCAATAGTTCAACGGAACAAATGGTGTTTTTCTTTCACGAGGCTGCCTGCCTGCCTGCCTGGGTCTGCTCACTTATTTTCTTCACTGGCAAGGAGAACTATGCAACTGGACTCTATGTACAGTAATAGGCCCAGGATTGATCCAAGCTTATCCTGGCAAAGCAGACTGGAGGAGCGGAGGAAACGGCAACACGTTGTCACTTTCGTTTTTTTTCCTCTTCCCCCTCCTCCTCCAGACCACGGAGAACAGAGAGAGCATCTGATTTAGAGCAAAAAATGTGTTTAGGTTACTTAATTTATCACATGACTTCAACAACACGACGGCGCATTCTGGATTTAATTTGTGCGTTCTGCACTAAAGCGCCGTAGCAGACAGAACTCGTGACCGCTGGTGTCCTCCCCACAGTCACAACCTGAAGTTTAACCCATTAAAGACCTGAAACCGATTCTACAAGTGTCTTGTTTCTACTGAATCCTAACAGTTTTCTGAAAAGCGTACGTTCTATGTCAGTGGTGCTCAAACTTTTTCATGGTAAGGACCCCCAAAACGATATGAATTTGGCCGCGGACCCCCATCTCAAAATATTTTGTTCGAAGGACCCCCAGAAGCAAAGATTTTAGTAAAAAAAATGTTCGCTTTAAAATAATATATATTCAAAGATTTGCACACATTTTCACGATTTTTCACAAATAGCAGATCTACAAGCTCGTAGCGCGGCACTCGGTGCCGCGCTACGAGCTTGTAGGTCTGCTATTTTTGAATAGCCAAAGTGTAAAATAACGCTTTTTAGCTCAAATGAAAAAGTGACACATATGCGTTCCAGGTCTTAATGGGTTAATACTGCTGTGTGCACGATGATTTAACACACATTAGTTCCATGGCCGTGGTGTGCTTCACTAACTATAGGTATGATGTGAGCGCTGAATCACGCAGCCCAATCGTATAACTTGAGAATTCGCACACAACAAAATAAACAGCAAACAAAACAATCTCACCCCAAAAAAAAGCTTATTATTTGAAATATTTTAGATTATTTCTTGTGTTTATCATGCCAGGCTTTACTTGGTATTTCATCGTTGACATTGATATACAACTGTGTTGTAATTCAACTGTGTTTGGCCTTTCTGTAGGCACCTTCAAATCTACAGACGTAAAAAAAGGAGAAAAAAAAGAGAAAGGTTGATTGGAAACCTTTTGGAAAGCATCTATTTGTCCAGACCGTGGCGCTTGATTAAAATGAAGTGCTGGCTGAACCCGGCATCGTGTCTGGAGGCGCTGCGGAGCCAGAACGAGGTGCCAAATGGAAATATCTCCCCGACTCCAGATGGATAAAGTTCAACAACACACGACTTCTGAGAACTTCCACCCCGAAGAAATTAACCCATTAAGACCGGGAACGCATCTGTGTGCCATTTTTAAGATTTCTTTGGCTATTCAAAAAAATAGCAGATATACAAGCTCATAGCGCGGCACCGAGTGCCGCGCTATGAGCTTGTGGATCTGCTATTTTTGAAAAAGAATGTGTGCAAATCTTTGAATATATATATATATATTTTAAAGCGAACATTTGTAACTCAAATCTTTGGAATAAAATATTTCACAAATGTTTGCTTTAAAAACATATATATTCAAAGATTCGCACACATTTTCACAATTTTTCAAAAATAGCAGATCCGCAAGCTCATAGCGCGGCACTCGGTGCCGCGCTATGAGCTTGCATATCTGCTATTTTTGATTAGCCAAAGAAATCTAAAAAGACACACAGATGCGTTCCCGGTCTTAATGGGTTAAGAGAGTTTCTGAGGTCAGTGTGGCATTTTTCAAACCGGTGTGATTTACGCGTCTTTTTTTACTCTCTGTTTGAATGAACCCTGCTGAGTGTTGACAGACTCACGACTATACACAATGCCGAGGAAGAAGCTCCGCTCAGAAGGAGAGTGCGAGCGAGAGAGCGAGTAATTTATAGGTTTAGAAATGAGAAGATTTGAAGTGACTGTTTGATGCATAAATATCCGTCCCGCAGTCTAACGAGTGCCTTTGAACCTGAGAGAATGCAGGCGTTATTATAAGGCAAGAGAACGGCGTGATTCATCGTCGTTCTTTTTACATTACGTCCCATTCATTTTCTCCCAAGGTGAAATTGACTCAAACGTGTCTGTCCAGATGGTATGATAGATATCCGCCTCTGTCCCGTGGAAACCTCACATCTCCGTATTTTTACTTTTTGTGTTTTTTCGTAAATTAGCACCCTACTTGATCATACTACAGCGTCGCACAAAAGCATCAAAAGTAGCAGATCTACAAGCTCGAAACGCGGCGCGAAGCGACGCGTTTCGAGCTTGTAGATCTGCTGCTTTTGATGCTTTTGAATTTGAATCCTGAAAAGTAACAGTTTTGGACATTATGAGGTTTCCACCCGACAGAGACGATATATAACATAGTTAAAAATTCAGTCAAAGGCTATTTCCACGGAGGGAGATTTAGCACATTAAGTGAAAACCATGCCTAAAATTGAGATTGAGTTACACTGAGATGGCTATACCGTCCGTACACGAAAACAATGATTAAGTGTCCCAACTGAACACATCTTTCCCCGCCCCCCCCCCCCCCCCCCCCCCCCAGGCACCGTGACCGAGTCCCTCCTCCCTCCATCTATTCACAGACCTTCTAATTAAGGCAAAGCTGCAAAACTCATTTCTGTGCAGTAATTAGCTGGGCGGATTTATCTCACTTGCGAGGCTGGTTGTGTGTGTCTGTGTGTGTGTGTGTGTGTGTGTGTGTGTGCGTGTGCGTGTGTGTGTGTGTGTGTGTGTGTGTGTGTGTGTGTGTGTGTGTGGAAGGGAGGGGGGGGGTATAGTGGAGCCCAAACTACAGATTTGTGGCTCCGACGCCCAATGAATTCTAATCAGTTAGATTTTATTAAAGTTTCTCAAAAAATGTAAATCTAAAATTGTCGGTCTACAAGCTCACAACGTGTCACTCGCGTGAGCTTATAGATCTGCTATTTTAGAAAACGTTCGAAAACATTTGAAAAGTTGCCCAGGCCGCCCAAAAATATGCCCAAACATGCCCAAAAATAGGGGAGCTAGCAGGTTGCAAGTGGCTAAACATTGGTTTGGGGACACATCAGCTGCATAATTGCCGACACCTTTCTTTTTTTCTCCACCTGTCATTACATCTGTCCATCAGACTATAAGCACCAAACCCTCCAGACAGGCTTTTGGCTATCCTCTCGCCCCCGTCCAAAGTGACGGTGACATCACCCTCCTCTGTGTGTGAGTGAAGTATTAGATGAAGAGAGAAAGGGCCGACTCTGGACATGTCTGGGCTCCACCGTCGTGTCATAAATCAGCAGGCTGCCGCCAGTGGTGGAAAGAAACTATAAGTACATTTACCTAAGTACTGTACTTAAGTACAATTTTGAGGTATTTGTACTTTACTTGAGTATTTCCAATTTCCAAATACTCCACTACCATCTCAAAGGCAAATCTTGTACTTTTACTCCACTACGTTTATTTGAAAACTTTAGTTCAGGGGTGTAGTGGAGGGGGGACGCGGGGGAGCGGCGCTCCCTCACTTCTCTAACTGCTTAAAAAAAAATATATATATATATGTTTCTTTTTTTATATATATATATATTTTGTGGTTGCTTTTGTATATATATATATGTATATATATATATACAAAAAAATACCTCAAATCCGCGCAAGACCCGAAAAACTTTCGCGCGCGCACGCGCACGGTTGACACATGCGCGCGCAGCGCGCGTGCATGTGTCAAAGAGGTGCGCTCCCCCACTTCCAAAATTAGCACTACAACATATAAATTATTGTATTATAAAACATACATTAACCACTTTAGCCCTGTTTTATGCCTAGGCTATTTGAAAATAGTAGATCTACAAGCTCACAACGCGTCGCATCGCGACGCGTTGTGAGCTTGTAGATCGGCTATTTTCAAATATTTAGTACTTTTACTTTTGGTACTTTAGGTACATTTTGATGCCAATACTTTTGTACTTTTACTCAAGTAAATTTTTAATTCTGGACTTTTACTTGAGTACTGTATTTCTATATTGCAGTATTGGTGCTTTTACTTTAAGTAAAGAATTTGAGTACTTTTTCCACCACTGGCTGCCGCCTGGCTGCTCTTCTCCACGCTAATTGAGCCTCATGTTTCTCATTCCCTCTCTCTGTGGACATGGAGCAGTGTTGCCAGATTTTGCGAGAGAAATAATCAACCAGGTCTATGAAAACAAGCCCAAAAGAAGCGACTATTAAAGGCACATGAGCATTTTAAACCCATATAATTTACATCGGCTAGTTGAAAATAGCCGATCCAGAATCTCACAGCACATCGTAGATCAACTATTTTAAACAAAAAAAATATTTTTAAAAACACAAATCTTGTATAGGGGTCCTTGCCACAAAATATTTTTCAGATGGCCGTCTAGGGACAAATACATATTAATTTGGGGGTCCTTGACATGAAAAACTACTGGTTTAAACAACATTAGGAATGAAGCCCAAATAAGCAACTACACTTTAAAAACAAGCCCCCAAAAAAAACGCAACCTGCAGCTACCAATATGTACAAGCGACTTTACAGAAAAACAAGCCCAAAGTCGCTTATAAGAAGCGGACATGGCAACGCTGACATCAAGCAGAGTCACTGTACAGGAGGGCCGCTGATACGATATTATGTACTCACAGACTGTGAAATGTGGAAAACACGTGGCGAGAGAGGCGAAAGGTGCCTATGTCCACCGATGCTCCAAAACATGTGTCTTGTGTTGCATGGCTACGTCAAGGGTGACTGATTTATATGGAAATATGGCAGAAAATAGCCTATTACTGTACAGTTGGTTTGCGCGACACGTGCGCGCAGCCAAGTATGAAGGGTTAGAATGATGTCAAAGGTATGAAAACATGTGGATATGGAGAGAGAGAGAGAGAGAGTGAGAGAGAGAGAAAGACAGACAGACAGACAGTGTCGTGCACAGACATTTTGAGGGGCAGGTGCTCAAGTAAATTATACTTTTTTTGTTTACTTGGTCTGCTCTTTTTTCCCTCTACACCAATACCTCTTTGCCAAAAATAGCCAATCTACAAGCCCACAACGCCTCGCAGCGCGAGGCGTTGTGGGCTTGTAGATCTGCTATTTTTGGCTAAAATTCTCCTCAGGAAAGGGATACTAGGTTTCGAGTGGTTATGGTAAAAAGAAAAATCATATCACACAAAGATTTGGCGGACCCCCTGTAGTAACTCTGAGGACCCCCTAGGGGTCCCGGACCCCCTGTTGAAGAACCCTGCTGTAAACTGGAAAAAAAAATGAAAAAAGGGCACTTATGGTCAAGAGGGCAAAGGGCAGTTGCTCTAGCACAACCTAGAGTCTATCTGTGCACGTCCCTGCAGACAGACAGACAGACAGACAGACAGACAGACAGACAGACAGACAGAGAGATAACGTGTTGTGTTGTGTTGTGCTGTGTACAATTCAAGGATTTAGCGGACTTAACAATAAGCAAGGTACTCACATACATAGAATGCAGAGAGTGTATACAGTAGGTGACAGGAGGTTAAACCAAGAGCCTATAGCATCAGGCACAATGTTGTGTGCATGCATCAGGCACAGCATGGGGGCTGGCTAGTCCCAGCTCTATTCATGAGTACCTGCAGAGAGACGGTATGTTGCATGGTCTCCAACACACACACACCACCGCTGTATCCAACAGCTGCTGCTTCTGACATAACAACGAGACAAGCCTCTCTCTCGTCCAATCACCCAATGGCTGACTGTACAGTACTTCCAGATCCAGCCAGCTGTATCGCCTTTCAAAAAAGACACGGTAGTATTGACAGCTATCCTACTAATTACCATTTAACCCATTGAGACCTGAAGCCGATTCTACATGTCTCCTAAATCCCAACAGTTTTCTGAAAAATGTGTATGTTTCTATATCAGTGGTGCTCAATCTTTTTCATGTCAAGGACCCCCAAAATGATATGCATTTGGCCGCGGACCCCCATCAAAATATTGTGTTCCAGGGACCCCCCAGAAGCAAAGATTTGAGTAAAAAATGTTCGCTTTAAAAATATATATATTCAAAGATTTGCACACATTTTCACGATTTTTCAAAAATAGCAGATCTACAAGCTCGTAGCGCGGCACTCGGTGCCGCGCTACGAGCTTGTATATCTGCTATTTTTGAATAGCCCAAAGTGTAAAATAATGCTTTTTAGCTCAAGTCTAAAAATGACACAGTTCCCGGTCTCAATGGGTTAAAGCCAGAAGCAGATGGACGCGACGCGAGCCACCTCCGTGAACCCGTGACTCATGAGGTTAGCAGTTATGTGAAAGGGAGCACTGCAGGCTCGGCGCTTCAGCCTTTGATGGTTTCACGCAAAAACCTCCGAAACCCATTACACCTCCCTGTGGTTGGATAACCAGCATGACGCACCAAGAGAGAGAGGCCACTGACGGCCCCTTAGAGTATAGTAGCGTACAGTAGCCCTAAGCCTACCACCATGCACTGACGGCCCCTTAGAGTAGTAGCGTAGAGTAGCCTAAGCCTACCACCACTGACGGCAATAGTAGGCCAATGCTGTAGTGTACTGCACAGCAGTGGTTCTTAAGGTGACTCTCCACCAAACAGACTACTTCAGACTGCAACAGACCGGTAGTCTGTTGGCAAAAGTTGGCATTTAGTTCAGCATAAGCAGTCGGCCGACGTGCACATTGTTGTGCTAATGCGTTAGAGCTAGTGTTGCCAGGTCTGCTTATTATAAGCGACTTTGGGCTTGTTTTCCTGTAAAGTCGCCTGTAAATATTCCTAGGTGCTGGTTGCTTTTGTTTGGGCTTGTTTCCGAAGTGTGGTTGCTTATTTGGGCTGGCTTTCAAGATTCTTTTTGAAAATAGCTGATATAATAGGGCTCAAGTGGTGAAACTGGTCGCTTCTTTTGGGCTTGTTTTTCATAGACCTGGTTGCTTGTTTCACTCACAGAATCAACACCGAAGCCAGCTTGGACAAAACCTTTACCCCCCTCCCCCCCCCCCCCCCCCTACCTACAATTTCTACCAGTCGGCCCAAAGACTGAACATGCTCGGTTTCTCATGGTCGGGTCCGGACCCGACGGAACGATGCTATCCGACAACAAGTTGTCGGCAGCAGACGCTTTCCAACGCCTCCCGCCGTCGGTGTGGTGGAGAGCAGCCTTTAAACCCTCAGGGTTCCTTGGGGGGGGTGCGGGGGGTCCCTTAACATGGCAGCAAGTGGTCAGATGCGGTGGGCCGTGAATGCTTTCAAGATTTTCAAGTGGGCCCTGATCCAGAACCCGCTTGTTACCGTATTTATACAATGGCTGTAATTAAGGATAGCCTACGTACACGTAGCAGTGCCTCCTCTCCCAATGTGGCCAATGTTTGCAGAGACAGAACAGTAACCTTGCCAGTATTTTCGTTGGCATTCCTGCCACCTGCAAACCTCTCACCACCAACCTACAGTATGGACGCACGCACGCACGCACGCACGCACGCTACTTTTGAGGACATCAACATTTTAACCCATTAAGACCGGGAACGCATCTGTGTCATTTTAAGATTTATTTGGCTATTGAAAAAATAGCAGATCAACAAGCTCATAGTGCGGCACCAGCTTGTATTATCTGCTATTTTTTCAATAGCCAAATAAATCTTAAAATGACACAGACGCGTTCCCGGTCTTAATGGATTAAAGGACAATGACTTTTGGCCATTTTTAACTCTAGGCCTATAAAGCCGAAAATAAACGACCTACAAGCTCGTAACGGGTCAAGATCTTGCTATTTTCGGTGCATGACACAGGTGCACAACTGAGTAGAAATCAGTAATAACTCTACAACCGCAACCCCATAACCCCTGAAAGCCACCATTTCACCAGGAAAACTGTCCTCACAATGTCTTCACGATATTTCTGAAATTCGACTATACTTGTACTGTATGGACATTTGCCTCTCACAAGTATATAGTAACACGAGCACACACACACACACACACACAGACACGCACGCACACACACACACACAAACACACAGACACGCACGCACACACATACACACACTCGCGAACGCACGCACACACAAACACAGACACTAACAAAACAGAATCATGTGCACGTACCTATTACAGTTATATATGCTGCATATGCTCATCAAGCGAGCCTGTTCGCTACAGTGTTTGCCTACATGTAGTAAATTGGTTCAATGTATTTCCCTGCACACCCTTACCAAAATACCCTCCAAAGCCCTGTAATTTGACCATGGAGCCATTTCCTGTTGCTTTATTATGTCTAATATATTCCAAGCTGCATGCACAGCACGCCAGAGTGCAGGAAATTCTATAATTCCTCGGCCGGGCAAATCCATCCAAAGACAGAGTTTTTTTTTTGGGGACCAGGTGGGGAAACATATTCCTTATGAAACTATGTTGTCTGAGCGGTCAAGTTTCAAGCTGCTCTCGGAAAAAATCCTTCATTAGAGGCGACTTATATTGTACTTTATAAATCATATAAACAAGGGTTTTTCAGCTGTACATTATTACAGCAGTGGTTCTCAGACTTTTTGGATTTCAATGATCCCCAGTTTGATATGCATTAGGCTATACGCCAATCTACACCGGAAAATCCCCAGTGTTAATGTAACCCTGAGAGTTACAGATATAGACCCTGGTGGTCCCGTGTACTAGCCTCATTTATACTTTTTTTTCCAGCATGCAGCAAAGGCCGCTGGGATAGGGACTCGAACCCGCGACACACTGTCAGGCTACATTGAGCCTAGGTGCCTGGACTACGCCAGCGGTTCAGGCCTGCCTCAGCTATACTTTGTCTTACAGCGGTTTATATTATCAAATGTCTCAACAAATGTCTTCATTTTTCTGAAAAACTATTGTTGCTATAGCAGTGGTGCTCAGACTTTTCCTTGTCATGGACCCCCAAAATATGTTGTTCCAGGGACCCCCCAGAAGCAAAGATTTGAGTTAAAAATGTTGTTTAAAAAATATATATGTATTCAAAGATTTGCACAAACGTTCAAGATTTTTCACAAATAGCAGATCTGCAAGCTCGTAGATCTGCTATTTTTGAATGGCCAAAGTATAAAAATAATGGTTAGCTCAAATCTAAAATGACACAGAGGCGTTCCCGGATTGAATGGGTTAAAAACACATGCGCCACTATGGCTATTTAGCAGCTCTCTCTAGTGCCAGCTCTTGTTTGTGACTGCATGGTTTCCAGCATCTGGAGCCCAGGGGTTTATATTTATAAGCGCGGGTGACATGTGCATCGTTTGGTGGTCATCTGTAAGCACATGTTGTTGGAACCAGATAGATAGATAGCGGCCTGGAAATTCCTAAAAAAAAAAACGACCTGGAAGACACCCCAGATTATAAGCAGGAGTCGAGCCGCCTCTGTCAAAAACGGATCCTCGCAGCAACATTATACCCGGCATGAATCCTGAGTGTTTATTTAACCCTGAGAGGGTCAAAAAACGGACCCACGAGGGTCCGTTTTTGTTTTTCTACACCCTCCTGACATTTTTCAGTGAAGGTAGGAACATCAACATGTCCGGAATTCGCGCTTCCTTTTCATCCTCAGGAAAATTATATATCTCCTCCTGAAAAGCAGCGTGTCGTGACAGTGCTGGTGATAAAAAACTACAGTCATTCCGCGGCCGACCTCACCTCAGGTTCCCAGATGAGTTCTATACACGCTTAAGAGCCGTTTACCGTAACCTTGACGCGGTGAAACGTTATGAAATATTTCAATACACTGTTTCTCAAGGTCAGGGGGTCTCGATCACCAGGGGTCCACTGCAAATGGACCCTTTTTGGTTGATTGATTGAATACTTTATTAGCAGTTTGAAAAAAGTACAGAGGTACAGTTTTACAATAATGCTAAAAGGATAACACAAAAAGCCCTGAGGGCTTGTTTCCATTGTGGCCCCGTGTATTCAATTCATCAAGACATATTTACAGAAAAACAGTGGGGGGGGGGGGGGTCATTTAGTTTGGCAAGCTAGAAGACTTGTCTAGGTCCAGTTGCAAATAGCAGACAGGTGCTCTTTCATGGCGGTTTTGAAGGGTAAGGAGTAAGGAGTCACACGTTTTGATCGCTGGTGGTAGGGCATTCCACATTTTGGTGGTCCCTGCTGGCACAAAACATATTCAGACGGGGGTCCACGCCGCAAACCAAATATATATCAATTTGGGGGTCCTTGACTTGAAAAAGTTTGAGAAGCATTGCGTTACATCGACTCCTCCTTGGAGTTCATGAGGGGGTTGTGGGGGGGGTGGGGAGCGTGTGAAGGGGGGGGGGGGTGGTACGTACAACCTCAGCTCAGCTGCAGTGATTACTGGGGAGGATTG
Source organism: Gymnoscopelus microlampas (assembly GCF_963454915.1). Classification (NCBI taxonomy): domain Eukaryota; kingdom Metazoa; phylum Chordata; class Actinopteri; order Myctophiformes; family Myctophidae; genus Gymnoscopelus; species Gymnoscopelus microlampas. The sequence continues at coordinate 14,223,647 of NC_139947.1, read as the reverse complement.
GGAGCTCCCAGAATCCTCGTGGGAGACCCTGGGTAATCACAGCGGCGCTCATGAGGGAGCAGCGAGTAGCGTCTGGCAATCAGGCCACAACAGTGGTCTCATTCATCACATGGTGGAGCATTGTGCTGCACTCAGTACAGGTACAGCCCCCCCCCCCCCCCTAGAAACACTACACCGTGGTCCAGGCCAGCCAGCCTCACAAAGTCTAAACAACCCACCCTATACTACTAAGACTACTGCTCCCCATCCCCCCATTCCCCTTCATGGCACACACACACACACGTGCGCGCACGCACACACACACACACACACGCACACACACACACACACACACACACACACACACACACACACACACACACACACACAGTCATAAGTAAATGTCCCTTTTTTAACCCATTGAGACCTGAAGCCGATTCTATATGTCTCCTAAATCTCAACAGTATTCTGGAAAACGTATGTTTCTATATCAGTGGTGCTCAATCTGTTTCATGTCAAGGACCCCCAAAATGATATGTATTTGGCCGCGGACCCCCATCAAAATATTTTGTTCCAGGGACTCCAGAAGCAAAGATTTGAGTTAAAAATGTTCGCTTTAAAAATATATATAATCAAAGATTTTCACATTTTCACGATTTTTCAAAAATAGCAGATCTACAAGCTCGTAGCGCGGCACTCGGTGCCGCGCTATGAGCTTGTATATCTGCTATTTTTGAATAGCCCAAAGTGTAAAATAATGCTTTTTAGCTCAAATCTAAAAATGACACAATTCCAGGTCTTAATGGGTTAATGTTTCCTACAACATTTCTTTTATATTATTATTACTATTTGCACTATTTTTTAAATAGGGCTTAAATGGTTACTTCATAATGTATTTTTACCACCAAATGTATCTTTTGGGTCTTGAGATGAAACGTTTGGGAACCACTGCTCAACAATTTACAATTTAGGCATTTAGTAGACTCTCTTAATCCAGAGCGATTTACAAGCAAGCAAGGTAAACACGAGGTAATACATCAAATGCATAGAGATAGTAATCTAGGATCATAGGTAAACCAAGAACCTATCATCAGTCTAAACAGTACGATATAAATAGAATAACTAATCTGTACATTGAAACTACATACAAACTATAGGACGCCAGGTCAACACATGCACCTGGCATCTGTCTATACATAACATGCTATCTAAATTACATTTGACCCTTTGCATCAGCCTGCAAGGTCGTCGAGGCTATACAGCAAGTGCTACAGCAAGTGCTTGCCGTAGTCTTCAGATTACGGCGGAAGATTGGCAGTGAGCCTGCAGTTCTAACTGCATTGGGAGAGCAGTGCTGATTTCGTCGACTAAAACTATGACGAAAAACGTTCGTCGACTACCTTTTTTCACTGACGAAAACGAAATAAAAACAAAATAAAAATTAAGCTATGATGACTAAAACTAAGACTAAATATATTGACAATTTCGTCAACAAATAAAAACTAGACTAAAATGTTAGAGAGAGACTAGTGGAGAAGAGAGCCAAACTAAAAGACAAGTCATTTTATGTTTGGTTGCGCTAGGGTGTGCATGCTGAAAATAGCAGATCTACAAGCTCACAATAGATCGGCTATTTTCAGCATGCAACGAAGTGTAAAATCAGCCATTACCACGCCATCAACGCACCGCCAAAACACATTTTAGTCGACTAAATCAACTGCAGATTTAGTCGACTATTATGTCGACTTATGATATTTTGTCAACTGAAACTAGACAAAAACTACAACATTTCAGATGACTAAAATATTACTAAAACTAAATTGACTTTTATTCAAAAGACTATTACTAAAATAAAAACAAAACAAAAAAATGCTGTCAAAATCAACACTATGGGAGAGTTCGTTCCACACTTTTTAGGAGCCAGAAGGGAGAAGAAGAGTCTGGGACGTGTGGAGCGTTGTCCCGGATGTTTTAGGGTGTGTGTTCTCTTGAGAACACACACGAGAAGGGGGGGCATGTATCGACTGAAAGGAAATCAGTTTACCTTGGGCATTGCTTCAAGGCAAAGTGCCCCCACTATGTTTGGTGAGAAGTAACCGCTGTGTTCTTTATATAACGCATGCTCTCTCTCCTTCCCTCTGCAAATGACTCTGGCATGCTCTGCTAAAAGCCTTGATAACAAGGCTCTGCTCAAGGGCCTTATCGGCTTGCCTGAGAGAGACTCATCCTGCCTGTACTTAACCCATTAAGACCGGGAAAGAATCTGTGTCAATTTTAGATTTCTTTGGCTATTCAAAAATAGCAGATCTACAAGCTCATAGCCGAGTGCCGCGCTATGAGCTTGTAGATATGTAGCTATTTTTTTTTTTTAATCTTGAACATTTGTGCAAATCATTGAGTGAATATATTTTTTAAAGCGAACATTTATAACTCAAATCTTCGCTTCTGGGGGATTCTACAAAAGTCTTCTAAATCCTAACAGTTTTCTGAAACACTTCATGTTGCTATAATATCAGTGGTTATCAAACTTTTTCATGTCAAAGACCCCCAAAATTATATGCATTTTGGCCTCCGACCCCCATCTCAAAATATTTTATTCCAGGAACCCCCCATGAAGCAAAGATTTAAAAATGTTCGCTTGAAAAAAATATATATATTCAAATATTTGCAAAAAATAGCAGATCTAC